>NC_080425.1:29489941-30089941 GCF_029873635.1 Malania oleifera
TTGTAGGGTTGGGTGGAAAAGGATGCACAATGATGTTTAGCAAACTGATAAACTTACTTCACCTTGAAAAGAAGATGGACTTTTATTCCGAAATTAGTTGGGAAACAAGTATTTTAAATATTGAAAACTAGGATGATGAACAATTTTCTGACTCAGTCCTTGAGACATGCAACAAAATTCGAGATGAGTTGCCAATTACAGAGATTGAAATGCTTATCGATGATTCAATTTCTAAACTATAACTACCCCACTCTTAACACAAGGAATGAGAACCACGATATGGATGATTCGAAGCTTTCAAGTAATGTACCTTTAGTTGGAGGCCTTTGTTACAACGCTATGCCTATGATAATTGCGAATGTGATACGACTTGTGCTAGTTCTTGATTTTGAGAGTGTTGATTTGTTGCTACTTTGCTACTTCAAAACTCAACATCTAGTTTTTTTATCTAGTGGAATTTGATGGAGTATTGGCGATGAATAATGCTAGGTGTTCATATACTATGCAAAGATTAGAAATTAGGGCGTTCAAGAAATTTGACATTTTAGGAATTTTAGTTAATTTAGATCATTTTGGATATTGTAGTTATTTTGGGGTTTTATTGTGATATTAATTATTTTGGGATATTTTTTTTTTTAGAGTTTTTGTTAGTTTCGGTTATTTTTGTAGATTTGATTTTGTAATCTTTTGGGTTTCTTGATTGCCCATAAAAATAGGCTTATGATGTAAGGTATTATTCTTTTAATTTTGATAACTAATTGAATCAAATCTCATGTTTAACCCCTGTTCAGTTTGCGGAATGGAATTGAGGTAGGAAGTAATCTTAGTAGTGAAAGGGGCAAGGCACACTAGGGCGCAAAGGGTAGTTGGAGCCTAGGTACGAGGCTAAGGCATGCACCTCACAAAGGCAAGATGCGCATACTTAGATGTGTGCACAATGCCCTATATAATGGATGATTGATCTATAAACCCATTGGCACTAATGAATTTAAATATTCCAAAAATTAGCAGAAATAAGTCGTGCTCATCCAAATTTAAGACTCCAGAATAACTATGTAGTAGAAGTAAGCCATATTCATCCAAAGTTATGACTCCATAATAACTAAGGGGCTGTTTAGTATCACTGTCAAAAATTATGGAAACGAAACCGAGAAACGATAACCAAAAACTAGAGATCAGTGACCTATTTGGTTAACATTTACAAAACTAATATAAATTAAAAATTATCATTTTCATCTTTAAATAAAATAATATTTTAAAAAATGGTTAAAATAATAAAATTACAAATAATACAAATTAAAAAAGTTACTATAATAAAAAATAAAATTTATTGTAATTATTTAACTTAATTGTTCTACTTTCTGGATTTACTTTACAGTAAAATTTTAATTGGACATGACAATTGAAAAATAGTAAAAGTATTTCGTAATTGGATTTATTATTATTTTTTAAAATTTATGTATATTTTTATTTTAATTATATTTAAATTCATGTGATTATTTAATTTTAATTTTAATTTAAAAGTGTATTAAATGAATAATTTAATCCAAAAAAACTATTTCTAGGTGTTAAAATTTCTGGCAACAGGTTATCAAAACAACTGAAAACCATAAAATTTGGTTTTCAGTTTTTTGGCAAACAGTAGAAAATTGACAAGAGAAACAGAAAACTAGTAACACAACAAACGTGTTTTTATAATTTGTTTTTTCACTGTAGAGAAACAGAAATAGAAAACAGAAAACAGTAATGATACCAAACAGACCCTAAATAAGTAGGAAAAAGCAATGTTCATGCTGCAAAGTGTAAAATCCAGAAAATTGCATCAAAACTAAGCAGCAGCCAATAGGAAACAAGAAACAAACAAACAACAGGCGTCCAGGAAAAATAAATGCATCAAAAATTTTAGAAAAGGCAGGAAAATGATTTAAAAA
Source organism: Malania oleifera (assembly GCF_029873635.1). Taxonomy (NCBI): domain Eukaryota; kingdom Viridiplantae; phylum Streptophyta; class Magnoliopsida; order Santalales; family Ximeniaceae; genus Malania; species Malania oleifera. Next base: position 29,491,873 of record NC_080425.1, read on the forward strand.
AATACATAAAAAAATGGAAAAAAAAAAAAAACAGCCTCATACTTAGAGACAAAGGTGCATACTTGCTATGAAGTCTGAACAAGAGCAGTAGATCACTCAATCACTCATAGGCAGAAGAAGAAGAAGAAGAAGAAGAAGAAGAAGAAGAAAAGACAACAAGAAGAAAGAGAAAAGAACAAGATAGAGCTTGGCTTGAATATATGATTTTGTGATTGTTAGATTACCACTTTACCTAAAAGCTTAAGCTGTTAGGTTGTGGTCCAACAATGTATATCAAGCATGAACAGTGATTTAGTCAAGAGCTAAGAAGAAAAAGAAGTCACGCCATGAAGAACTATAGCTCCAAGTCTCCAACGGTTCAAAGGTTCGAAGAAGATGAAGAAGAAGACGACTTGGGTGCTGTCTTCAAAGAATGATGGTTCGAACTCTTGAAGATTTGGTTCAAAGAGTCGAAGAGCTTGTTTGAGTAGTCCTTCACAACGCCTAGGGCTCCAAGTTAAAGAAAGGCTTCTAAAAGAGGTGTAAAAGGTTAACATTCATGAGGTGCGCCCCAAAATGCCTCTTGCCTAGCTGCGCCTCATTGCGCATCACAAAGGTTGCCTCGCCTTAGACCCTTTGAGGTGTTAGTCTTGTTTCCCTTTGTGCCTTGCGCCGATGGTCTTAGTTTACATGAAATTGGCGAACTTTTTGTCAAAAAATTTCTGCTTTCCATCACCCTTAAAATTGAAATGGCAGTTGATTTCTATCTTGCTTGGTTTCTGTCAAAATTTCAATGAATCATCTAAAATTTATCAAAATCTCGTGATTTTAGGCTTGTAGAAAATTTAACTCTAGAATAAAATTTCCTTAGAATTCAAATGTGAGATTTAGAGGCAAAGTGAAATTTCTATATTTATTTATCTTTTTTTAATTGAAATAAAGATTATTACAATGACTCTTGAAATTATATGAAAATTAAACTTACAACAATATTTAATTTAACCATTCATGTCTAAATTATCTTTATTTGTATAATAAATAATATTTAATTGGCTTATGAATTTCATTTGTATTAGTTGAATGTGTAATACGCATATTATATTTTGAATATGTTCAATACATATTATATTACTAATATGTTTGATGTAGATAGTATATTACAAACTATTGCACCTCATACACAACATAGATGCATTTAATTTATAATGTATTAGTTCTAAAAGTTATATTATTATGTTTATTAACCATTTCTAAAGTTTCATAAAGGAATTCCATGCTTTACTACTAATTTCCCTCATTTTTTCAAATCGAAATTGAAATTGACATCAAAACTAAAATTTTCATACTTTTGGAGCTTCCGAAATTTAAGACCTTGCTTGCACCTAGGGGAATCTTTGATTCCCATGAAAGTAATCGAGGTAGGAATGGCATCAACATAGGAGTAGAATCGCTCTTTGAATGTGATTATTGTGGTTGGTTAGTAATATTGAATAGGTGTAGGAATCACAATTTTGATTCATTCGACATTCTCTGGTGGCAAAGGATGGGCCTTGGATCAATAGTAAGGTTGCCCCTTTTTGACAAGTTGGTCATGGGTTCAAGTCTAAGGAAACAACCTCTCTGCCTAAATGCAAGGGTAAAGTTGTGTACATTTTGACAACCCTTCCCCCACCCTTGCAAAGTGCGGAGCCTTGTGCCTTTGTTTTTTTGGTATTCTCCAGTGGCAGCTACAGTGGAATGAGAGATTATTAATTTTTAAAAAAATGCTCCTAAAAAAAATTATTTAAGTTTGTAATCTTTCAAGTATATTTTTTGCTGAAACTTGGTGCATTTTTTTATTATAATATTTTTTACATTTTATATAAATGATGATGATGATGATGATGATGATATTTTGTTTTGTATTTTGTTATCTTTCAAAAGTAGTAATAATAATAATAATTTATTGTCATGGTACTATTATTATTGTTGCTGCTGCTGCTGCTGCTGTTGTTGTTATCAGCGGTGTTGTGGTTGAGAGACCTTTGTGCATTTGTGGAATTTATTATTTAGTGAAGATTATAATTGTCTTTGGAAAAAGAATCAGGAATGGAATAAGAGGAATCACTATTCCATTGAATGGAGGTATCAACATTTGAGCTAGAATGCAGCTCCACCATTAGTTATGCAAACGAAACAGGGGAATGGGGGTTGCTGTCAAAACTTCAATAGCATTCTAGCCTTGAATCAAGTTTTCTTGGGGGGAAATACACTTACACCCCTTAAACTATACCATCCATGAAAAATGCCCCCTTAAATTTCTAAAAAGGAACTTACACTCGCTGAAAGGTGTTAACAGAGTTTAGTCCTTTAATTAAAGCAATAATAATATTTTTATGCCCTTTTATTTTTGTTTCATTCCATCTAACTTGGTAGAAACTTCTTGACAGCATAAATCAAACCGTAGGACTGCAAGAACTATTGTGAAGTTTCAAATATCATTTATATCCCGTATGTATAAAATGCATCAAATTCTATAAATAAATAAAAATTATTCCATTTATTAAGTTAAATTATTTCTTTAATTAAGTTTTTTTGGATAGTACAATGTAATTCAAAAGGTATGTGTTATGTGAATGAGTAAAAATTACAATGTATAGTATATGCTTTTTTATTAATTTATATATATAGTGTAATTTTATTTTATCAAATAAATTATTTAATTCCTCAAAATTTTCTCCCTTTTTTTATTCTTATAGTTCAATTAATTTTTCTATGTATTTAATATGTTATTTCTTTTGTTTTTTTTTTGGTCATCTGCTTCCTAGATAATTTCTTGTCTTTTCCCCTTGTGGGCATTTTCAGCATGGTAATTCTGTAAAATTTTTTAATAATAATATTCCTTAGGCTTATAAAGGTAATTTTATCTAAAAAAAATTATTAATCATTTATGTGTCATGCATTACAATATCCGTTAGATTTAACTATTTTTGTCAACAAAAGGAGCTTTTCACAACCATAAAGATAGTTCAGGCCGCATAAGTGTCACTTTTAGAAGTTTAAGGGGAGCATTTGTAGTAGGTTGTATAGTTTAGGGTGTGTAAGTGTATTCCTCTCCCATTTTTGGAAATGAGAGAAAGAAGTAAGTTGAACTATAATTAAATAGTAAAAACTTGTGTTGAGTTTTGGCCATATTAACAAGACACACTGCAGTGGACCCCAATAATGATGCCAAAGAAAAACAACCTGTCCCCAATAAGATCCAGAGATGAAGCACATTCATGAAAATGATCATTTGCAAAGACAGCATAGTGCCAAAAAGCCTTCGCTTTTTAAAATACATTTTTGACTCTCTCTAATGTAATTAAGATGAACAATACACTTCCAAAGAAATATTAATATTGTGAATATAATCATAAGCTTAGACCTTAGAACTTATTATGAAAAGTGCTTAAATGAAGTATTTGTGTCAATAAGTAGTGTTTGGTTTACACTTAACTAAGTACTTATGTCAAAAAGTACTTTTCCTTTTCCAAACTGCTTTTGTTTTTTAAGGAAAATTAATATTTTCTGAAAAAAGTACTTATAATGAGTAATCCTAGACTATTAACAAATACTTTCTCATATAAGTATTCTTTCCAGAAAAGTAGTTTTCTGTTTCTGTGCAACGTTTCAAATAAGTACTTTTCCAAAATGCTTTTTGTTTTTTTTAGGAAAATAATATTTTTTTAAAAAGTACTTGTAATAAATATTCCTAGACTGCTTTAATAAGTACTTCTTTATATTAGTATTTTTTTTTTCTAGAAAGTACTTTTCTGTGCAATGTCATTTGGTATTATTTCATACTCATTCAGGCTGAGACAACTGTTACAGTCCCATGCAAATTGATCCTAATCTGATTTGTGTTCTAAATTTCTGTAGCAACAATTATTCAGGCCATATTGGTATTCATATTGGTGTTTTACTGGATGTCAATCAGCATCAGCAGTAACTACGCACAGCACAGATGTTTGTAACTATTATACATAAAAATGTCAGTTGTACCAAAATTTCAATCCTTGACTAATCATCACTTGCTTCTAATGTAAAATTAATCCATTAAGTTGAAAAGACACATATATGAAGCTATGATTACTGATTTTCTTGCTTGGCAGGAAAAAAAGAAAAAAGAGAGAGAGGAGAGAGAGAAAAGGAAGGCAAAACACAAAAGGGAAAAGAACAAAGGGTATGACAGAGAAAGAGGGACAGAGCGATCCAGGGAGGATGGAACAGACAGTGAAAATATTGATGTAACTGATATTCACGCCTCAGAAAGGAACATCAGTTTGAGGAAAGAGACCGACAAGAAACATAGGAAAAGGCATCAAAGTACTGTGGATGATGTGAGTTTGGACAAAAATGAGAAAAATCGATCCAAGAACATCCATAAACTAGAGAGTAGCCACAAAAAATCAAGACAGGTATGCCAATTTTTTCCTTTGTGTATGAAAAGCACCTCCAACTTTCCAATATTTTCTTTGATTTATTATTCTTTTTTTTTTTTCATTCTGAAAAAGTGTATTTGTCATTTTGTTCTGACAGGGAGAGCAGCATGAATTCAGTCCTGATTTTTATAGTGAAAGCAAGCATAAGAGACATAAGAGAGACCACCTGAATGGTTCTCGTAGACATGGTGACTATGAGGATTTTGAGGATGGGGAATTTGGTGAGGATGGATAGCTGTTTTTATTTTTCATCCGGATGAATTTTTTCACTTTCTTTGCATTTATCCTCTTCTTTTTTCTTCATAGTAGCACTGGCAAAATATCATGGCCAGTACTTGCATTGATCTCTAGTTTGATCCACCAACACATAATCTATCTAATAGTGAGTTTTCCAAGGGTTTCTATCTTGTTGATTTGGTTGTATACATATGGATTTGCTCAACTGCATCTCTTTCAGTGATGTGAAATTATTCATTTCTCAATTTTTGTTATGCTGCGTTTAGGAGCATGGATTTAGGACCTTTGATTTGGATTTGGGTGGATTTGGACAAATTTCAATACATTTTTGTATTACATCTTATCCAAATCCAATACAAATCCAAATCCAAGGTATGCCCAAACATAGGATTATAGAACTTTAAGGAGTGTTCTATGCTTTTCGTTTTGTTTTTTTTTTTTTTGGCTTGATTTTCAGCTATGCTATATTTGTTCATCTGTGTCACTCTAAACTTGGAATGAGGTCGTGAACTTGTTAATTTTTTCGACGGGGTATTGGTGGATGTTAACTGTTTAAGTTCCATTTTTGGAACTTTGGCTAGCCCACCTTCTATCAGTGAGCCATGAGAACTTTGCATTGAATATTAGCCCCACGTACATGCTGAGGTGTTTATATTGTTGATATGCTGGAAAATGAAGGACAGCTTCCTTTGATTTCAGTGGTAGATTGACTGTAACCTAAGTTCAAAATTTTCGAGAAGTGGAGATGGAGCTATATAAATAAGTTTTTGAGTAGCACATTTTTTTTGGAATTTTTTTAGAATCCCCTTATTTAAGGTGTATTTATATACATAGTTCCACTGTTATTTTGTATTTCAATCACTTTCTACCTAGTTTGTAGCTGTCAGTATCAAATTTTAAATATTAAAAGTACAGTAGAACAAAATTGCACATCCATACATAATCTCAGATGCTGCACCATACATTGGTAGGGCCGGTTGTTTCAATGGACCTTTTAATAATAATGATGATGATAATTATGTCGATGATGACACAATGTATTTGGTGAATATCATCGTTAGATCCCATGAGAAAGTTTCACTACCCAGTGTGGAAATTTGGTGATAGGTACATGAATTAAGAAATGGAAGAGAATAGGTAAGACTGTTCTGTGCAAGAGAAATAGATGATGTGACTTAAAAGAGTGGCTCATCGACTGAGTGACATTTTATTCATGACATTAGGAATCTTTTTTCCTATTACTCTAACAAGATTAAAACATATACTCGCATATTTATTCACGGTTCATTGGATTTGTAATCATTGGAATAATGATTGGAGGCTCAATTATGGGTTTGCAGGTATGATGGTGTCTACAATATTCTATATTTTCATGAATATAAGAATTCTTGCTTGCATTATATCATTTGGTCTATGTGCCAGAGCTGATGAAGATGTATTTTGTTGAAAGAAGAATTGGATGGTAAAAGAGGTTGAAGAGAAAAAATCCATGGATTAGAATGACTAGCCATACCTAAAGTGAGCAAGAGAGGTTCTAGGAGAGTATAAAGGAGGTGATATAAATGGTAAAGAGAGCTTCTAGTCAAATGAGGGTATCCACAAAGCAATTACAAATTTACAAGAAGGAAGAGGGGTACAATATGGCAATAGAAAAAGGTAAAACTTTTAAAATTAAAGAGGCAAGGAAACTGGAAACATGGGGAAAAGGTTGTTGCTGAAGCTATAATGAAATTTGCACTATGCTGAGTGCTAAAGACCGGGGGAGAAAGATGTGTATGCAAACTTCTTAGTCCAACATTGCAAGAGAAAAATTAGAAAATGAGGTAATAGCAAGTGTATAGACAGTGAGGCTTTAGTGTATTTGTAAAAGGAGGAAAAAAAAAAAAAAAACAAATAGAAGAAGTTATTTAATGAAAATAAGCAAGGCTTAAGCCTAGAAATAAATAGGAAAGAAGCATGCTAAAATTTTAAGATTTTGGATGAATGTTAGAGTTCATGAAGTTAATCCTGTGCCAGAGAGAGTTTCTTCTTGTAGATCTCAAAAAGTAGTGTGGCAAGGATTTAGTTCATTCTTCCACTATCTCTATACACCCATTTGCCCCCCCCCCCCCCTTTATTCCACTAATCCTTGTATAATGGTACTCTTCCCTTTGTCCCTCTTGGTACTTGAGCTCTTGAGGATTTCCCTATCTTCTAGGTCACTGTCTTTACTTCTCTCCCATTAGGAGCAAATTCAAGGGAAAGAAGAGGGATTCAAAGGAGTTTGTTTACTTGGACAGACTTATGATTGTGAGTGCTTAGGTCATTATAATTATAAGTTTTGGAAAATAAGGGGGCAAGTAGTTGTATATAGATGTCATTAAGGACACACATGATGGAGCAATGACTAGTGTTAGTGCTGCAGTCATCAATTTGGGTGAGAACTGTGAAGACAACCACAATGACCTTTGATGGTGCATGTTTTTTGCTGATGAGATTGTGTTGATAGATGTAACTAGATGATGTAACTAGAAGGGGAATAAAATTTAAGTTACAAATACGGAGAGAGGATTTATAATATCAAGGTTTTAAGATAAGTAGAAGTAGGATAATACATGAAATGCAATTTTAGTATAGCACATTTAGGAGGGACAACAAAAAACTTAAACTGATATTCAATAAGTTCCTATAAGTGTTGGTTTCATTTCATTGGATCAATTGCTCAAGCTAAAGGAAAATAAGCTCCGATGTCATGCATAGTAAAGCAAGTGGCAATGGAATAGGTGTGGTAATCATGCACATTGATTTAATATTGACAAATATGGTGGTATGAGGGTTGGCAGTGGCAAGAATAAGGTTGGGAGTTGATGTGGCAATGTGTTGCAAGGACTTGTATGCATGATGGTGGTATAACATGATTAGCTGGGAAACTACCAAGAGTGGAATTATTTGGTGAGATTGATGCCCTGTTTGGATTCAAGTGATTTTACTGAAATAGTAAATGTAGATTGCCTGAAAATAGTAAGGTAAGAGTTTGATAATTTATTTGAGGTGTAAGAACAAAAGCATTGAGTTTCGTTGTATTTTAAAATTCATATTCTTATAGATTAAAATAACATTGCTATCTCAAGGGTGCAAGGGTCATTTGACATTTTTTATGATGAAGTAACGGAGCACAAATTTTAGTAGTGCTAGCAAGTTAGAGTGGGAGCTAACATTAGGGATGGTAACTGTTATTTTTCTTGTTTTTATGATAATAAATATTACACTGCAAATCTATTCAAAAGAACTCTGACAAATGTATTTATATTAAACTGCCAATTCTTGCATTCTATTGCACTATTCTTTTGTAAATACAACTACAAAACCAAGCCTTAAGTCCCACTAGGTGGGGTCAGTTATATGAATCATTTTCCGCCAATTTATACGATCGTGGACCATTTTTTTTTGACAGATTCAGGGATATTACATCCTTACTATCTCTTTCCAAGTTATTTTAGGTCTACCCCTACCCCTTCTACTACCCCCCCACAGTAACTAACTCACTCTTCCTCAATGACGCACTATGTGACCTACATTGCAAGTGTCCATACCATCTGCATCGTCCCTCCCTTATCTTATCTTCTATAGGAGCACACCCAACTTACTGCGAATATGATCATTCCTTAATTTATCTTTCAGTGTTATACCACTCATCCATCTAAGCATTCTCATCTCGGTAACTTTTACTTTTTGGATATTCTGTTTCTTTGTCGCCCAACATTCTGATTCATATAACATAACTGGTCTTATAGATGTCCTATAAAACTTCTCTTTTAATTTTAAGGGTATTCTACGATCACAAAGCATACTTGAAACACTTCTCCATTTTACCCAACCTGCTTTAACTCTATGCATTACATCATCTTCAATTTCTCCTTCAGTTTGCATAATAGATCCAAGGTATCGAAATCTACAAGTGCTATTTATTTCATCATCAAGTTTAACTTTATGTCCAATATTTCTCTTATCATTACCGAAATTACATTTCATATATTTTGTCTTATTTCTACTTATCCTAAAGCCTCTAAATTCCAAAGCTTGTCTCCATAATTCTAACTCAACCTCTACTCCATCCCTAGTTTCATCAATTAATACAATATCATCTGCAAATATCATAGACCATGGAACCTCCTTTTGCTTAGTTAGTTGGTCCATCACTAAAGCAAAAAGATAAGGGCTCAAAGCAGATCCTTGATGTACACCTATGGTGAGTGAAAATTCTCTAGTTTTTCAATCTATAGTCCTTACACTAGTCATTACTCCATCGTACATATCCTTAACAACATCAGTATACTCACTACATATACCTTTTTTTTTCTAAAACCCACCATAGAACTTTCCTAGGTATCCTATCATATGCTTTCTCTAAGTCAATAAATACCATATGCAAGTCCCTCTTCTTTTTCCTAAATTTTTCCATTAAACTTCTTGAAAGATACATAGCTTCTGTGGTAGATCTCCCAGGCATAAAATCAAATTGATTTTTTGAGACCTTTGTTTCTAACCTTAATCTTTGTTCAACTACCATTTCCCATAGTTTCATCGTATGACTCATAAGTTAAATTCCACGATAGTTATTACAATTTTGAATATCTCCTTTATTTTAGTATATATGTATTAAAGTGTTTTTTCTCCATTCATCAGGCATTTTCTTTGTTTTATAATTGTATTAAATAAATTTGTTAACCATATAATTCTGTTATCACCTAAGCATTTCTAAACTTCAATTGGGATGTGATCCGATCGTATGGCTTTCCCTTTTTTCATCCTTTTTAGTGCAAACTTAACTTCGTTAACTCTAATTTTGCGGATAAATCTCATATTTTTAGTCTTTTCCTCATTTTTTAAATCTAAGTTTAAGCCTTCTATGTGGTTTTCATTAAACAACTTACTATAGTAACTTCACCATCTTTCTTTAATGTCTTCACCCTTAACCAAGACAATATCATCCTCACTTTTTATACATTTTACATTTCCTAAGCCCTTACTCTTTCTTTCTCTAGCTTTAGCAAGTTCAAATATATCTCTTTCCCCCTCTTTTGTACCTAATCTATCATACTAACTATTAAATGATCTGTATTTAGCTTAACTAATAGTCTTTTTTGCATCTTTTCTCGCCTCCTTATACTTTTCAAAGTTATCCCTATTTCTACATTTTTGCCACGTTTTATACAAAATTCCTTTTGTCTTTACGGCTTTTTGGACATCTTTATCCCACCACTAATTTGCTATTCGAGATTGCTATTCGAGAATCTTCCCCTTGATTCACCTAAAATCTCTTTTATTATCTTTTTAATAGAGTTAACTAATCTACTCCAAAGAGTATTTGTATCTATCCCTTGCTTTATAGTCTAATCCCCATCTTTGATCATTTTATCTTTAAATTTTATTATATTTTCTCCCTTTAAGTTCTACTACCTAGTTCTCTTACACTGGTTTATTTTATCATTTTTCTTCCATTTTTTTCTTCCAGTTTTTTAGTCTTTTGTATAGTACAGACACAAAATGAAGAATGATACATTCCTTGAGATGGCATAAAATCATTAAAAGGGACAGAAAAATATTCAAGGATATTCAAGGCATTCATACAACCAAATGAGTATCGTAGCACCTTGTGTAAATTTTAGCACATAAAAATTTGAAAATAAAAAAAAATTTAGAAGATCATTCATTAAAAACTCCCGTGCCATTCTTGAATAATCATGAGTAAAATTAACAAACTATCCAAATCCGCCATGAGAAGCAACTTGATATGCACCCCACATGATATTGGATTGCAATTTGGAGATCAACACAACAGATCTGGATTTGTTTGTTGATCTGGATTTGTTTCTGTAACTGGTGCTCTTGGTGAGAAAGGACCAATGATGCTTTTTTAGTATTAATTAATATATTGATATTTATCAACAAAAAAAAAAGTCGTTTCTTGCAACTTTAATCTGGCTGGTTAGGTGTATGTGCTACAGTTTTCACCTTGTTAAAGAGTTCAATTGATTTCTCTTTCCCTGCATTTATAGGCTGAAAACTCGATGAAGTCCCATCTTGCTGCTTTATATCTGAGGAGGAACCCTGTGGAAAAAGATCTAGTAGCTGCTCATGGTTAGCAAGAGAAAGCTAGAGCAACGCTGCTTTCCGACTTTATAAATATGAGATCTGTGGTCAGCTATAAACGCTTTATATCAAATCACTGAGGATTGGAAAAGTTATGTAAGGTGCTCAGGATTGCAAAAGTTATCTCATGGAGGTACTCTTCGACTTCATCAGGTTTTGGTACTTCTTCTGAAATCTGAAAGCATTGCATAATCTGTCCCATTGCATTCAAAAAGAGTTCATATTGTTTATCATGGCATTTGGGATGACTCTGACCATGACTGTCACATGTATTGTGTTCATACACTCCAAGGATTGGCTATACATTCTTTTGAGGCAACAAGAGAAAAATGAAAAAAGAAAAAGAAAAAATTGCCTTCCATGTCATCCTTTTTTACATATGGTTGTCTGATCATGATTTTATACAATCATTGTGACTCATGTTGGTTTTTTTCCCCCTTTTTCTATTGTTTATCCCTAGAATGGCATTGTGAATATAATGGGTATGTTTAGCCAATCCGATTGTGATCTTTTCTTTCTTTAGAACTTGAGCCATTGGGTATTAACTCCATTGGGCATTGTGCTGATAAAATTTTTAAAAGAAATATAAAATCTGATTAGGGTTTGTTGGGAATCCTTGGGACCAATTACTTTCTGAATCCTTTATACGAGGAGAAAAGAAAAAAAAAAAAAAACAAACGGTCTTACCATTTGGTTACCAACAAGGCTAGTAGGGCCTGCGTGATTCAGGTTCAGTTGGATTTGGCCCAAAAATCCGCACCAAACCAATCTGACCAGGTTTTGGGACAACCGAAACAAAACTTCAACCATGAGCTTATTAGTTTTGGTCAATTTGTGATGCAAGTTGGGCTGGTCGGATTATTGGTTTAGTCTCTCTAAGGCTCATGCATCATCTGCAGCAGGCATTCCACTTCTCTTTGTCAGTCCTGACAATGAGGCAACTTGTCACTGCTGGTGAGGGGGAGGGATGGATGGAAGGAGCAATAGAGGAGTCGAAAGAAAAGGAAAAGGAACAGGCTTGCCTAGAGATATAAGATGCAGATATTGACTTGCTGTAGCTGGAAACAAGGGCTGGGATTGGGTATCATGGAGAATGGTTATGGGATTGGTGATAATGAGGAAAATTGAAGTTTTTGAGAGGAAGATTATATCCGCATCATATACATATGTGAGAGTGAATATATCAGTCAAGCAGGTTTTACGTGGGTTTATGGCATTCAACCCATGAAGAGAACCATAGTAGTCGGGTTATGAATGCCTAGACCTACCATATATTTTGGCCATTCGCATGTGGTTCAAATTGGATTGGTTTGGGGAGGCCATTTTCTATATTTTGTTGCGCAGCCCAAAGACTGGGAATATGAGTTAAGTGCTGATTTTTTTTTCTTTTGTTTGTTTGTTTTTTTTTTTTTTTCCATCTTCTTGACCATATTATCAACTCATTATGTTGTTGGTGCATGTGTTCACATTTTAAAAGCTATGTATTTATTTTAGTTCCTTGTTAAAATCCTTCTTTTTAAAATCAGACTGTTTTTCAAGCATTAATGAGTACAGATCTGGGACTAGTTGGCTAGCACTTTGGCAGCTTATACAAAGTCATATATCTGCCTCAGAAACTAGCTCAATGGTGGGGTTTGTTTTTCTGATTAGCATGCCGATTGGTGCACAATAAATCATTCACTTCAGTGACTATTTCATTCAGTATAGCATCTCCTATATTTTGGAATTACCTAGGTTAGTGGCTGGATATCACCCAATAGATATTTGACTATGTTTGTGATCATGTTTGTCATTTTCAGACTGCTTCCCCCACAAGCAGGTATGCCCATTGAGAAATTTCCAAAAGTCTTCTTGCCTGAAAGATTCCAGGGTGGTTGGTTGCCTTCTATTGTTCTTTCCATAGGTTTTATTGAATAATTGGGAAAAATGGAAGACCTTATCACAATGATAGGTCCCTCCCTGTATTTATAATGTGTCAAAGTACATACCATTGGCCATAATGCCCTTACTAATTCTCACACACTAACAATGCTAAATGACTAAGATAACCATCAACACTCTACCACATTTTGTTTCTTACTCCAAGAAACCAAAATTTGCCCCAACAAGGATATAGTTACCAATTGTGGATCTTCTATTAAAAGGTGACCCGACCCAATCTACATTAGTATGTCCATGAATATGAGTGACCTCAATCCTGATATAAGAGACCTTTCCCTGGTGTACCTTTGAGATATTTCAGATGTGAATTACTACATCCCAATGACTTGTTCTTGGAGAATCAAGAAACTAACTTAAAACACTTGTTGCGAAAGATATATCCTGTCGAGTGACCATGAGATAATTCAGCTTTCCCACAAGTCTCTGATATCGTCCTGAGTTGGGCACCAAATCACCCATATCTGGCATTAGCTTATTATTGGTATATATGTGTGTAATGTCCAATGTTCGACAAGTTAATTGGCACACTTACCTGACGTATGGCTCAGATGAGGTTGAAGTGGTAGACTGCAATGGTACTATGAAGACAGAAGACGTTCCCCTCTAAGACATGGGGGTCCGGGGGCAACGCCACCGGTGGCGGGTATAGGGGGCAACGCTCCCTAGACGGTGGGGTATGGGGACTGCCGGTAGGTGAATGACGGCCACTAATGTCAACGACGGCTATGATAGGTGAGCCGCCACCACCTACCAAGGTAGGTGAGCCGCCTATGTGTTTCTTCCATGGACCAGAGGCTATAAATAAGACCCTCACCCCCCCCCCCCCACCAGAGCAAATCACACATCTTGACTGAAAATTTGTGTCCTCTTCTGTTTTTTCTATTTGTTGTCCTTTCGCCATTGAAGCTCATTTAGTGAGTGCATGGTTGGACAATTTTTTGTAATTTGATTGCTGTAATAAAACTTTATGTTATCTCTTTAATCGTTTCTTCAAAGATCTTGGTGTTGTTATTTTACACTTACTACTAGGGATCCATGACTGTATCAATAGTAGTATGAGGGTGACAAGAAATCATAAGAAATAAAATTAGAGATTGCATGTTGGGTACAAGTGCGTTTACATTTTCAAACAACTATAAAAGGATCAACCACTTGGGGAAGAGTATCATCTCACAAAGGAACTGGAGGCATAGAAGTGGAAGCTGGAGGAGGAGGCTCTCTTCCCTTTAGTTGTCGCATGTGCACTTGCAGATTGGGACTATCCAAGTGATGAGAAGGACTCAAATTGAATGAAGATACGGGAAGACTAGACGGAGGAAATCGGTTATGATCGGGAAGGCTAGGTAGAGGAAAAGACTCATCAAGGTGAATAGAACTCAAGAAAACGGAGTATTATGGTTTAGACTCAAAAAACGATGACATTGTCAAAGACAAAGAGTAGATGTAAAGTAGGGATATAATATCGATATCCCTTTTTAGTATAGGAATACCGCAGAAAAAATACATTTGATAGTGCTAGGATCCAACTTATCCATTCCTAGAGTTGAGTGATGGACAAAAGACACAACCAAATATACAAGGAGGAAGGGAGAACAAAAGAGCCTTAGGGAAGATGACTGAGGATGACATTTTATTAATGAGAGAGCAAGTAGTGAGCATGACATCACTCCAAAAAACTTTGGGGACATTTATTTGATACAATAGGGTACAAGTGACTTCGAGAATATGTCTGTTTTTTCATTCTACGACTCCATTTTGTTGTGGAATATGGGCACAAGATGATTGAAGCATCATACAACAATTAATCCTATAGGTACTAAATTGGGTTGATTGGTATATCAAACTGTGTCTTTATTTGAGTATAGAAGGCACAAAAGATATTAAACAACTTAAAACAATCTTTCATTAGATATAACTAAGTCATCGACAAATGCAACAAAGTGCCGAAACCCCAATTTTGACGTGAAACAACTAGGGCCCCAAACATTAGAATGGACGACCATGAAAGAGGACTATCTGCCTGTTTGTTGACTCAAGAAGCAAAAGGAATATGATGATGTTTTGCCAATTGACGAGGCTCACACTCAAGACTAGGCAAAAAACTCATAGTAGGAACTAGCTGTTTTAATTTGTCCAAGGACAGATGACCAAGGCGACAATGGATTTGAAGCGGTGTAGCAACGGCTATGAAGGCAATGGGAGAAGTGAACAACTCAAAGTTGTAGAGTCCACAAGCCTCACGTCCTATGTCAATCATTTTCCTCGTCTTTAGATCATGAATAATCACAAAATCATGAGAATGTTATAGAACAATTTAGTGCATTTGTAAGCTTACTAATTGACATTAGATTGAAGGGGGACTTAGGAATGTATAAAACAGAAGAAAGAGAGATGGAGGGAGTAGGAGTTACTATTCCTATCCCCTTAACTGTAGTTGTGGACCCATTAGCAAGGGTAACTTGAGGTAAATTTTTAGGATACTGGAGGGCAGAAAAGAAGTTGGTTACACCTGTCATATGCTTAGTAGCAGCAGAGTCAATAATCGAAGGACTAGTGGGAGAGATACCAAATAGCATACAAACTGTAGGATTACCCTTCTAAGAAAAAGATACAATGTGATGAGATGTTTGTTGGGATGTTTGATACTGGAGGAACCTTGAGTACTCTTCGTCTGAGATAGTTATAGTACACTGTTCACTTGAACAAATTGCCTGATGATGGAAACTCACTTTTTTGTTTTGAGGACGCCATCCCAACGCACAACCTTGATACAGAAGCAAATCAGAAATACACAACGAACAAAATGCTCTTTGGATTCCAAAGGTGAACTTCTAGACCAACTGAAACAACCACAAGTGAACTTCCAAGCCAACCGAACCAAACCATTGGTTCAATCATGAATGGGTCACCAACAATTGGACATAGCACTGCCACAACCCTACAAAATCAATGTATAAATGCTGCCACAGTACCAAACAACCTCTATAGTGTAGAAAATTAGACGCACAGCAAACAACATCCTTGTGGAATTCATGGACACCATCCCAACACACAACGTTTGACAACCAGAGCAAACCACAATCACACAATGAACAAGAAAGATAAAAACGAATAAAGAACACAGCAATGCCACTGTTTCAGGCCTCAATGAACCCTATAAACATTGACCAACAGCTTCAGACATTAGCAAGCCATCATTCCTAGAATGTCATACATGAGCAACTAAAAAAGGTGATATCTTTGGACGAACAGGATGACAAACAACTTGGTATTATGGTATGAGGAAGGATTCAAGACCTTTGGGAGGAAATCTGAGCAAAATGGCTGCTCAAAAGTGTCTCACACGCCGGCGCATGGGGCCGACACTACATACTTTTGGCCGGCTTTGAAGGCTGTCAGATCGGCAGTTTTGTGGCTTACTATGTGGTTAGTTTTGCAAAATGTGAGGTATTTCTTGAGGTGTTGAAGAGGACAGCAGCATCCAGGATTTTCACAGCAACTGCTGAACCTGCTCCTGGACTTTGGTTGCATGGTATTATGATGTTTAGGGTTTGATTTAGTAGCTGTTAAGTAATTAGGGTTTACGTCGGATCTTGCTCTGGTACCATGTTGAATAGTTGAGTAAAATGGAAGACCTTGTCACAATGATAGGTCTCTCCCTCTATTTACCATATGTCATTACCAATTACCATAATGCCCTTACTAACTCTCACTTGTTAACATAACACTCACACACTAACAATGCTAAATGACTAAGATAATCATCAACAGGTTTCAAATGGAACACACATTTGCAGCTGCAAAACTCTTGGTGATTTCAGGTATGGGGAAGGTAGGTTTTCTTCTCATCTCCCTAGAAGGATCTGCATCACGGTTCCATTAAAAAGTGCAGTTCAATCCTATTTACGATAAGAAATTGAGGAATATCAAAGTTTTAGTGCCATCCCTCGGCCACACTACTGCTTGCTGAACATGCTTCCTGCTTCAAGTTAGACCTCTCTACCAGCCTGTTAGGTTTGTGAGTAATTTCGTTCAACACACTGCTTCTGTAGATTTGAAGTCTAAACCTTCAAAAATAGTAATGCTCCTTTTAGTTGCCAAGAAAATAATCAGAGCCTAAATTGTAAGGTTTTTTTCTTGGCAATTGTGATGTGATAAAGGAGAAGATTTTTTATACCTCTTCTATTGGCCTGCATGATTTCTAGACTCAAAAGAGTTTCTTGCTCTAGCTTAGCCATGATAATATTCAGAAGATGGGAAATCCTTTTGAATTTCATTAAGCAGATCAGTCCATCCTGCTGTTGGCTGTGGAAAAAAAAAGTGTGTGCCTGCAATGTGCTGGAACTTTGGAACTGCTTCAACATGTTTTCTGCATTCCAATTGAAAAACTTCTGGATGTTATTGCCAGGAATGAGCTTGCCAAATACTGTCGTTCTCTCATGAAGATCCTTGAGCTGTGAAATCCTTTTTCTTTTCTGGTTCAAATATATACTGCAAGACCTGTTCAAGTTTTTGGCTGAAGCCCTGAAATAATAGGGTGAGAGCAACGTTTACGTTTTGGATTTAGGCTCATCTTTCCAAAGGGTTAACCTTTAGCATAAAAGGCTCGTGTTACTGTTGCAGTTTTCTTAGTTGTTATGTTGGTGCTAGTTTAGATGCAAAAGAAGCTATTAAACTTGAAAAATGAAGGGATTAGACTGAAATAGAATGAAAATTTATCGTACAAACTTAAGCAGGAACAAGGTCCTTATGTAATAATTGGAATTTAACTGAGGATGCATTTTTCAGAGTCTCAAAGGCAATACTTGATAGGATATGGGTTGAAATTTGTCTTTAATTCCTCACAGGCAAATATGGTGCATCTATTTTTCCACTTCGTTACCAAGACAAAGACTCCACGAGGAAGACTTGGACCTGCCTCTTTGTTTGAATCACCGACAGTTCGGGCAGGCCCACAGGACTGGAATTAAATAGAATGATTTGGTCCAGGCCAGATCATGTGAATTTTACTTGCCTATGGCTTTTTTAAAAAGAATTGGAAATGCCAAAACTAAGAGGGTATGCCGCCTACTACTAAAATTCCAGTTTTTACAACAATATTATAATATGCTTGTCCCTGTGTCTCCATTTCCCTTCCAAAGGAGGGGAAATGCAATGAAATATTCCAGAGTATTTTTTTAAATAATATATTTTTAACAAATATTTTCGAAACTAGTGCAAAGGGAAAAAGTATATTTCCCAAATAAGGCACCTCAAGAAATTGGAGTTTGTGATACTTGATTCCTTAAAAAACTCGATTTCGTGAGCTATAAGTCATTATCATCTCTATTATTTGTGACTTAGGGGACAAAAAATGAATGAGAAACAGCCTCGAATCCCCCCCCTCTTGCCCAGAAATCCCTTATCCCTTCCTCTTGCCCGTGTATGGTTCACCTTGAGATTCCTTCATATGCATGGACTGATGGTTGGATTGTTCTATAGTATAAAGTACTAAGAGAAGTTAAATGTCTTTTTTCCCATCTTACTCTTATTTTTTTACTTTTTTAGCACTTTATTTAAAGTTTCTTAGTTATTTAAGTGACATTAGCTATTTGCTGATTATTATTTGAGAATGATTGAAAAAATTTGTCAAGATTTTGAGATGTGGATTTGATGTTGGAAGGGGCTAACAATTGTAAGGTTTATTGTTCTCGAAATCCATTTGTGCTCAACTGTTTGTTTTTTCTTTTGAATTTCTTCCTAAAGTCAGCGACATTAGTAATAGGGATCATATCTTGATTGAATGTGGAAGAAATATTCTGAGATTTTTGGTTTTAGATTTTATTCATATTATCCATCTGCTTAATATTCCTTTTGAGATAAAATTTGTGTTTATTCATTTGGATATTTTTTTTGTTTTATATTTTTTTATCATTGTAATTTGTTTATTGTTTTGATTGGTTGATATTTTTTTCATTGATATATACTTTTGTGGTTGATATTATCCAAACATTTGTTGAAACTTTTGACCCAAGACATTTTTTTTAACTATGGTCGAAACTATAATTTTTTCTATCAATATTTTTTTTTTGTGCTTTATATATTTGGTTAAAATTTTTTTCTAGTTAATCTAATATTTTTTTTTTTCATATCGAGATCAATGCTAGAGACTTTTTCCAGTTGATGGAGGTCCTTAAAAAAAAATGAGAATAATATGACTCACTTGAAGCTGCTGCTTCACTCACTCTCATCTAGGTTTTGTGGTACTTTGATGGATTCATTCAAATCTGCATATGGTGGAAAACTTCCACACTTTGGTGGATGAGATATTCGAAAAGAAGGTGCAGATCAAAAGAAAACTGTTAGTTTGCACTTGAAAAAGGTGGAGGTGGGGAGCTTTGTTTGATTGGAGAAATTTCATATTTGTAGTTAGTACATAAGGATTACCTTATTGACTGCTAGATAGGCTTGCAAGTGTTTTCCATTGTGGGTATTGACGTTGTAGCAGTTCACTTGTTATAGGAAGTTCAACAGGATACAATAAAGGGTGCCAATTAAATTGAACAGTTATGGTTTTTGTAGATAGGGGTCTGCAATCGTTTGACAAGGGTCATTCAATCTTCAATCTTGGTGGCAAGGAAGGGAGCATTAGTGCAGATTTTTGTGGAAGTTGCAAGTGTTTGTAGGGCGGGAGGTGACAAGCAAACTCAAGTCTCAAAGTCTCAATGATTGCTGAAGTTGGAAGGAGGATCTTTGTGGTATTGCAAAGACTATAAAGGGCAGATGGGTTATGGGCGTTGTGGAAGTTAGCAATTAGCAAGCTCGTTATCCGGGAGGCTTTGATGAAACTAAGGTTTGCAAGGGTAAGGGGAAATCATGTGTGCAGTTGGCAGTGGGGTGGGCTTTGAATAGGTTGATTCAATGATAATTAAAATTACAATAAATCTAGCTGAACTATTGGAGAATAAGTTATGCGTTGATGAATGATGTGGGCCATGTGCAAGATGAAATTGGCAATGTGAGGCCAAACTAATTTTGAATGGCTTTTTACGAACTTCAGGTTTGTGGGTTTCTAACACAGAAGGAGTTTTGCTAGACCACAATCGGACCAACTTTCTTCTAAGGCCCATGTCAAGGTAAAACCGCATCAACTCATTGATGGAAGCGAGAGAGAGGCTCATGTGAATTGGTTTTGAAGTAGAGTTGATCTTGGTCAAAGTGAGCTTGTGGAAGAATATAGCTTCGCATACTTTATGTCTGATTGGGTTGGTCAATGCATGTAAACAATATGAGTTCAGAGATGGAGGGAGGGAGCAGGATGGTTGTCAGGAGCTTCACACGAAGAATAGTTTTATGGTTGTTCACATTGAGAATCAAGAATACAAGATAGGATGATGACAAGGTGAGGTTGTATAGGGTGAAACATCCTTGAGTTGCCGAAAAATCAGCAATTTCATAGCTTTATGCTTATTGGGGGCAGAAGTGCAAAGAAAAAAGGGTCAATTAGGGGCATTCCAGGGTTGTTGGAGGTCAATTAAGTTCTTGAAAACACATAGTGATGGCAACTTTTACATTGAAGATTTGAATGGATTAGAAGTATATTTAAAAAAGAAGGTTAGTGAGGAAATTTCTTCTGAGAAGAAGATATAGGGAGTTGTATCAAACGAGGAGGGTGATATGGATATTGATTTTAATTATGATGGATTGTTACTTATAGATGAGATTTATGCATGACTAGGTTTTGGATAGGATTGTTAGATTTTTTGGATGTCCCTTCCTTGTTATGCAGTGTATTTGGCTTTCATTGTGAAAAGTGCAACTGGATTTTGTTCTAAGACCAAACAAGTGTCCTAGGAAATGACAAGAAGTACTATTGCACTTGCAGTCTATTTTGTAATAAAAATGAGTCAACATCCAAATAAGTAATAAATTCAAAGGATGTGCCTTTTAAATACCACAATCCAAAGTGTTTTGTGTGTTAGTTAAAACTTTAAAGATTCTTTTAATGACAATTAGTTGTGATTCTTTAGAATTAACTTAGAATCTTGCACACAAGCATATACATAATATCTAGTCTACTTTCATTTAATACCAATTACACCTCTATATTGCTTGACGTCTATACATTTACTTGAGTCATGATAAGCATTATTGGAAGTTCCGATCCCTTTAGCTTCATCTATCCTAGACGTCTTAAATATCTCTTTGGCATATTTGGATTTGGAGATCAAGGAACTTGTTGAGCTCTCCTCATCTCAATTTCATACTACGCAAATTTAGTAAAGTCAATATATAAGAGATCATTAGTTTGCCAAAGATGATGTCATCAACATAAATTTGCACTAAAGCGTATTATTTTCCTTTATCTAATACTGTTATGTTAGCCTTTTCCATATAAAAATCATTTTCAATTAGTGATTTGCAAAGCATCCCATACCTTATGAATTTTTTTTTTTAAATTATGCAAAGCTTTTGAGAGTTTTGAGAGATGATTAGGGAATTTTTCATTTTGGGAATCAAAAGATTGTTTAACATTAACTTCTTTCTCAAAGTATTAGTGCACTTGAAAACCAAGGTGTAGTCCTGAGAGAGAAAGGGGGGTGAATTGGGTTATTAAAATTTCTTTCAAATCTTTTAATGAATTATTAAACTCTTGATGATTTATGAACAACACAACACAAGCTTAATTCTTTATTCAATCCACAACCTAAAAAACTTAAATGAACAAGCAATCCTCAAAACCAATCAACCAAACCAATTGATTTACCAAGCACAAGTGATCAAAAACTTAAACATCCACATAACTAATCAACATCTAAGTAATCAAAAACAAAATACTCAAGAAAATATAATTTTCAGCACTTAGGTAATTTCAACTTTTGTTAATAGCCCTCTGTGTATGATTGTTTCAAGCCGTGTAGTGAATGTAATTTGATTCAATGCAAACCACAACTCAAATCTCAAACAACTCATAATTTAAATAAACTCTTAGTTAATTTGTCTTTGGGTGTTAACCAATCAACATATTTCATTTGAGGTTTTCGCAAAGTATTAATCAACCAACGTATTCCCTTTCAGTTTTTGTAATCCCAAAACCAAATTTAATTTCAGTTTATTTAATTTTCAAATTACGTAGTATATATGATTAAGAAATTAAATCATCCACGCAGTTTATATGTTTGCTAGAATTTAAAGAGAGTAAAGGAAAGAGAGAGACACCACTTTTTTTTTTTTTTTTTACGAGATTCGGCTTATTCCCAGCCTACGTCCTCGCATTTAGCCAATATCACCAAAGGATTCCACTGTACCAGTTCCTTTCCGGGCGGAACAAAACCGTTATACATTCTTTCAGTAGGTTATAGTAATCACCTCTTCAAGCGATGCCTCACGCTTTGGCACTCTTTTAATAGGTTAGAGTAATCACCTCTCCAAGCGATACTCCCATGCTTGGGCAACGATCCAACAACCTGGAATCGTCCATGAATTACAAGAAATACGAAATAAACGCTATGTACTAGAACACTCTCAAACAAAACAGATTAGTACAAATTTAGTACTATGTACTTCAAAATTTAAATATCAAGATGAAATAGAATTGAAGCTCAAGATAAGATATCACCAGAGGTTTTTTCTTAGGATTTGAAAAACTCAGTAGCAAGTTAGAACCGTGGATCAACAACAATTCAGTAGAATTCTCCCAGCAAGAATGTGAGCAAAAATGAGCTTTGTGAGAGATCGAAAGTAGGATGCTTGATTGCTGATTTTTGCGTGGTTATTTGATTCCTTATGTTAAAGGAGTATTTATAAACTTTTTCGGGTGAATTTCCTTATTTCCCAAGTTGCTTGGAGTGTCTCCCAAGTTTTTATAACGTTTAGATTTAAAAAACTAATGTTTAGAATTTTCCCATTAAAGTTCAAAATTTAAATTCCCGCAGGGTCAGTCGGCTGGGTTACTCGACTGGGTCATTTTTGTACAAGTCAGTCGGCTGGACAGGCGACTGAGACCATTTTGTCTGTTCGGGAATTTTAGAAATAAATTGTCAGTCAGCTGATTGAACTCAGTTCAATATTGTCAGTTGGCTGGACAGTCCCCTTGTCAGTCGGCTGACTAGACACATGTCAATTTTGTCAGTCGGCTAAACAGTTCAGTCAAAGGTTTTAAAATGTCAGTCGGTTGAGGCACCATAATACAATCTAGTCAAAACGACTGAGTTGTCCATTTTTCCAAAACTTTCATTTTTTTTAAGATTTTAAATCCTTGTTGTTTGAAAATTCAATTTTGACTTTTGAAAATCATTTTTCAGAGTTTTCAAAAATTGGTCTCTATGTCTTAATTGCATCCTAAAGAGTTTCAAAGTATTTCATAAGATATTTAAATATAAAGTACTTACATAAAGACTTCATATGACATTCTAAACACTTAAGTCTTCATGCTTGCTTTGGCTCCATCTTGTCTTCAAGCTTTAATAGATCCTCTTGGAATCCATGTCTTAAGCTTCATTTGATCATCCTTATTTGAAATATAAGCTTTCAATGGATCCTTGTGGACACTTGACCTTACTTTCTCATAATTGAGTTATGAAATGTCATCACTTAACCAAATATGTTAAGTTTCTCTTATTTTTTATCATCAAAACAAGATTTAAAATCTTGTAAGGCCAACAACACTCTTAACATTCATTTGATACAATTCAAAATTCTTATAACTGACAAGTGCGACTAACATTCTAATTGTCTTTAATCTTGTAATCATGCCAAATGTTTCATTCTAGTTCCTTTATATTGATTGAAATCTTGGGCTACTAATTTAGCTTCATTTCATACAATTATTTTGAATTCATCAAGTTTGTTCTTATAAACTCATTTAGCGTCAATTGTTGATTGACCATTAGATCTTTGAATAAAGTTTCACATTTTGCTTCTTTCAAATTGATTAAGTTTTTCTTATGCAATCATTACCTGGGTTTTAACAATTATTGTTTCATTAATGTCCGAGGTTCAATTTGAAAGAGAAAGTTATAATATTCCCCAAGTTTCCTAGGCTTGATCTAATTATACTAAAGATGGATCACCAATAATGTGCTCTTTTGGATTATTTGCAAATTCCCGAAATTTTGGTTGATTATTATGTGTCAAATCTTCAATTGGTAGCTCATTGAATTTTTCTAGCTCATTGAATTTATTTAAATTCATGAATAGTTCTTCAAAAATTATAGTTCTCTTTAACTTTATATGCATTATTTGTTGATGATTAGACATGAAATATTTCATTGTCGGGTTTTGAATCAAAATTTCCAAGATTGTCTTTTGTGCTTAATATGAAACAGGTACAACCAAAGACTCAAAAATATTTTATGGTGGGTTTGAATTTTTCCAAAGTTCATGAGGAAGTTCTTTTAGTTATTGGTCTAATTAGAATTTTGTCTAATTTATGACAAGAACTGTTTGCTCGAATTAATAAATAGGCTACAAGTCACAATTACATAATAACTTTTGGTACCCATTTTTTTCATGGGATTATAGGTGTTAGTAGGGTTTTGCCTTAAATTCCAAGCTTTTTATTGTTGTTTTGTGCAATAGGTTTGGCCTTTCGGCATCCAAATCTTCTTAACACCAATATATATGTATTTCTTAATAGAGCAAGTATGAGAAATGCTAATTTCTTTGCCAAAAAAAAAAAAGCATCTTACAGATGTATAAGCTAAATTTGGGTAGCTTTCACAAAATAATCTTTTATAACTTTTTGTTTTGGGTAGTGAATGTACCCAATTCCGACTTTCTCGAGGACTAATTTTTATTAGCTAATAGTTTGTCTAAATTCTTTTTTTATGTAGGTGAATTTTAAAAAAGAACAAGATTTAGGTTTTTGAATTCTCACTTTCCAACATCAAGTCATTGCTAGTATAAAAGATTAATTTTAGCTTTTAAATCTTCATTTTTCTTTTTTAAAAGCTCACTTTTATTTGACAAAAGATTTAGTTTTTTTTAAGCCTTTTCATGTTCAAGACCAATGGTTTCAAGATCATTTTGTATTGAAAGCATTAAAGAAATTATAAGAAGTAGGTTTATCGTTAATGGATGAAATACATACCTCTTCTTTGTCGTCAATGGCATAAAGATTAGCATTTTTTTTAGCTTTCTCTTTTCCTTGATGTTTTGACAATCCCTTCAAATGTGCCTTAGTTTCTTGCTTACATATAAAATGATTTGATCTTTCTTGCTTGTTTGTCGTTTCTTTTCATCTTTTTGCTATATGAATATCTTGAAATTTTTAGTGATGAGTGCAATTTCTTCATCACGATCTTCATTGTCTCTTCTCTTTTGTATAGGAAATAACCTTCTTCTCCTTTGCATCTACTTTTGTCTTTGCCTCCATTTCATAGGTTAATGTAACCAAAACAAATCATTGAAGGCTAGGGCTTCAAGGTCCATTGCTTCTTCAATGGCAATTTCCTTAGCTACCCAAAAGATAGGTAGACATCTAAGAATTTTCACAATAATTTCATAGTGTTAGATTTAGCAAAGGATTTCAAGGCATTAATAATATTGGTAAGTCTTGTCAACATATCCTTTACTCTAGAGAATTTATTCCACTTGTTCCTTCATAAGTGACTTCAAGCATGTGCCAAAATTTCCTTACATGACTAGTTGAAACTTTATTAAATTCACTACAATCCTAGGCATAAAACAAGGTATTCATTACTTTAGCTGGGATTAGGGGTACTTTCAGTAAAAAATATATTGAAGAGTTGGTGTTGGGCTCATCGAAAATCATTAAGAGTTTGCATGCGTCTTTCTTTTTCATGCCACCTATTTCTAGATTTGAGTTTGATCTCACCATTTTTCAATATTGTTGGGAAAATGTATCAATCTTGGATAATATCCCAATTTTCAAAGTCAAGGAATTGGGGATAGATTTTTATCCTAGTTTTTTAAAATCAATATCATTAAATAGTGGAGCTCTAGTGTTGGATTGCCCTTGATGTTTGTGATGACATTGTTGGTTGTCATAAATCACTCTAAGATGGTTAAGTCAAATATAAAAACATTTAAGCTCTGATACTTTATCTTAAAGACAACCCAAGTTGCGTAGAATTGGGTTCAATTAAAAAACTAGTATTTAATTAGAACTTAAAGGTGAGCAAATATACTCAAGCGACTTCACACAAGCTTATGTCAAGCCTATGTCCATTTTCTCAAGGCTTAACCACCTTAAGGGAGAAGAAATGTAAACTTTTTATATTAGTTTGGCAATCCTAAGCCTATTTCTATTCTCTTAAGGCCTCAATGACCATAAGGTTCCACTCTAATCAACTCCTTGTTACAAACCTCTTGCTTTCAATTGAGGCGAGGCAACCAAACTTACAATGTGGAAGAAATACAATAAAAAGCCTCACAAGGATGTGTATACAAATGAAAGAGTTTCCATAAATCAAAAACTCTCAAAACAATATTATAAAATTAGGCACAAGACTTGTTCAAATTTTGTCTCCTTGAAAGAACATAAGCAAATCAAAAGCTAAAGGGGAGATTGAGAGTAAGAAGCTTTTTAAAATACATTCACATGAGTATAGGTGTTATTGCTTTGGGCCTAGAGGGTGTATTTAGGTTTTTGTATTAGGAATGTATGTTTTTGCCCATTATTATGTGTTAATCACTTCATTTGATCAAACTATTAGTTAGAAGTCAACTTGTCCACTAGTCATTAATGTAGTGAGCAACAGTTGACTTATGAGAAAAAGTAAAATCAATGCAGTTTAGGAAT
Organism: Malania oleifera; assembly: GCF_029873635.1. Lineage (NCBI taxonomy): Eukaryota > Viridiplantae > Streptophyta > Magnoliopsida > Santalales > Ximeniaceae > Malania > Malania oleifera. The sequence continues at coordinate 29,518,369 of NC_080425.1, forward strand.
GGTCAATGGGTTCACCTTTCTTCCAACATGAGTGACAAGACTTTTAGGTGGTCATATGATTGTGCTTGCATTCATAAGGGCATATTTTGTATGAATCAAATGAAAAAGTTTCTATGATCAAAACTATCAAATATATATAATCAAGTTAGGCACGAGATATCTTCAATTTTTTGTCTTTTTGAAAGTAAATCAACAAATCAAAAGATTGAGGGGAGATTAAGAGTAAGATGCTTCTAAAAATACATTTACATTAGTCTAGGTGTTATTCCTATTTAGATTTTGTATTAAAAGTGTACATTTTTGCCCATTATTATGTGTTAACCGCTTCGTCCCGTCGAACTATGAGTTAGGAGTTGACTCATAAACCAGTTATTATTGCAGTGAGCAGCAATAATTCACTTGTGACAAAAAGTAAAATGCATGCACTAGTTTAGGAATGATCAATGGGTCCGCCTTTCTGCCAACATAAGTGATAAAACATGAAGATGGTTGCATCACTGTGCATGCATTCATAATATGTGTATTTGTTCTCACTATGTCAAGTTTCCCCGTTACTACCACCAAGGTGGTAGCCTAGTTGGTACAAGCTTATCTTCCTTGTCTCTATGGTCAGGGGTTTGAATTAGACGTAAGTTGAAATCGCTTGTATTAGTAGTGCTTGACCCTAGAATATGCAGAAGGGTTTTGAACCTTTAGAGCTTCGGTGGGGTTGCGGTGACTGTTTTGGTCCTTGTGTCTTATAACTATGGCTCAATCTAGACATTCCGTAATGCAGGAGCCCCTATGGTAACACCCAGGGGGTTGCTACATTTGTTGCCCCCTACTCCTCATTTGTGCAATAGAAAAATAAAAGTTCCCTCTTGCTTTAGGTCTAACATGTTTGATGAGGCATGTGAATAGCCACATAATAACTCATGTATTAATAAGATGTGCTAGTGTTTCACTCCTATTGTTGCTTGGCGGTGATATAGTTTGGGTGTTGGTAGCATAACTACGTATACATTTATAAGGGTTGTATGTATGATTATATCAAGATTATCTATGAACAATTTAGTTCTAGTTTGGCTCTCAGATAGTGCATAGGTTGGTGTCATAGGCCAAATGATTCACACCTTGTGAAGGGTCGTTCGACACTAGTTATAACAGTCTTACTTAACTGACCAACCAAAATCACCACATGAATAAATTCACAACCATTGAATACAAAGTAAAGCAAAAGCAGTAAATAAGCATGGATATAAACGTGAGTTACACGGAAAATTGCAAAGTAACATAATTCATTATTCACACCTCACGGGCAAGTGTTTAGCAAGGGAAGAAAGTAGGTTAAATGCCTTTATAATATCTAGTGTGTTTTACAATGATTGATGAACAATCACCCTCCCCCAGAGAGCTTTCATTCTATTCTAGCCCTACTAAAAGGAAACATTAAATTGATCAAGGAGTCATACTCTCAGTTTTAATTGTCCTTCTCAAATAAGGGAACTTACACTACTGTTACATGATGGTTACCCATCCCGTTTACACAAGACAAGTAGTCACAAATAAGAAAATTCCTTGAACTAGCTTGGCTTGTGACATTCTCCTCTAGCTATGTGGTTGATGCCCTCGCAGATGACACTCCAAAGGTCTCGTTGGTATTTGAAAAGACTCCAACAATCCTCCAATCTTCTTCCGCTCGAGTCTATCTTGTTGGCATATGGGACAAGTTCAAGTATACTCAACCACCTAGTCATGCATATGCAGCTTGAAGTACCTTTGTTTCAATAATGCCAAAGTTTGATCCCATCCTAGGTTCCTTGCCCAGATGGTGTCATGACACTTTTGTAATAGTGTCTTCTCACCAGTTTGAGGCATAAAGAGTTGGTTACCATGTGTGAACAATAGTCCATCCTCTAGCCAAATTGGCATGCTTTGCCATCTTCTACTAACTTCATGAGGTTTTGGGTAATTGGATCTTTGACAGAGTTCTCCTTAATGCACCCCTACACTAGCATGGTAACCTTAATATCGAGTGTGTTATCAGTTGTAAAGTCGCAAGCCCGGCCTTCCTACTTAATGCATCTACAACTTGATTCATCAACCTCACTTTATCATTGAAAATGAAATCAAGCTCCACAAGAATTCTTGCCAAACAAGCATTCCTAGGGGATAAGTTAATTTGTGTAAAGAAATTTCTTACATCCAAATTATTTGTCATTGCCACAAACTTTGCCCCAGGTAGGTAATGTCGTTACATTGTAGACAATGTGTCACCACTAGCATCTCCTTCTTTTGAATTGTTTACTTTCCTTTAGTTTCACAAAGATTACGACTCTTATATGAAACAAGATGTCCATTCTACAACAAGACTCCATTAAAAGGGCATAGTCTAATGCATTTGTTTGTACATCAAATGGCTTCATGATGTTTGCAAAAGCAAGTACCAAGTCACGCATCATGGCTTCCTTCAAGTTATTATAATAATTGGAGAGTCGGTTCCACCTATGACATTTCTTTAGCAGTTTTGTCAATGAGATAATTCTCCTTGTGTACCTCACCACAAAATAGCATAGTAATTGGTGAGTCCAAAAAAGAAATGTGTCTCCTTGATTGTTGTTGGCATCTTACAATCTTTAATTGCTCCCACCTTCTCCATATCCATTCAGATATGACCTTGTTTAGCCACATAACTGAGAAATTCTATACTTCTTTTAGCGAAAGAGCACTCATTTTTCTTGACATAAAGGTTGTTTTCTTTCAACCTGTCAAACACTTTTTGTATATTCTCTTCGTATTCCTTAAGAGTGAAAATTTAGACAACAGTGTCATCTAGGTATACTACAACAAACTTGTTAAGATAGTCATAAAACACTTGATTCATCAATTGTAACATTTCTTTAGCAGTTTTGCCAATGAGACAATTATCCTTGAGTACCTCTCCACAAACTAGCATAGTAATTGGTGAGTCCAAAAAAGGCATGCAACTCCTTGACTGTTGTTGCCATCTTCCAATCTTGAATTGCTCTCACCTTCTCCATATCCATCTGGATACGACCTTGTTCAACCACATAATTAAGAAATGTGATACACCTTTTAGTGAAAGAGACTCCTTTTTCTCCACATAAAGGTTGTTCTCTTTCAGCCTTTCAAACTCTTGTCGTATATGCTCTTAATATTTCTTAAGAGTGAAATAGTAGACAACAATGTCATCTAGGTATACCATAACAAACTTGTTGAGGTAGTTATAAAACACTTGATTCATCAACATGTAGAAAGTCGTTGGTGCATTTGTCAACCTGAACGACATTACTAAGAATTTATACACCCTGTATCGTGTCAAGCAAGTAGTTTTCCGCTCATCATCATTTGTTATCTTCATTTGATAGTAGCTTGACTACAATTCAAGTTTTGAGAACTATTTGGCAAAATATAGTTGATCAAACAAATCAATGATTAGAAAAATGAGATATTTGTTGTACATTTCACTTTGTTAAGCACATGGTAGTCCACACATATTCGTATCCTTAACCCCGCTTATAGGCTTTTAGCGAGAGGCTTCACTCCTAGACTAATAACTCAATCTCATGTTCCACACCTTTGTACTAGCTTATCTGATGTTACACCTTTATACTCATCCAAGACACTTTGATGGCAGCAGGAACCTACTCTTGGTCTACTTCTTCAACCACAACCATGTGACAAGATATGCTTGCTTGACCCTTCTAATATCTTCTTGAGTTGCATAGTTGTTTCTTTGCAACAACTTGCACCATGAAAAGGTGATCTCATTAGAGAAAAAGAAACTAGCAAATGACATCAATATTGCCTTAATCTCCCTCAAGAATTTCATTCCAACTACCACTTTGGAATCATTTATCAAAATGTCATATCCAATGTCCAAGCTTAACATTCACTTGGTTAGGTACTCCTTAAGTAGGTTGAGCTCCGGAGTTAACCACTTTCATATGTCCTAAATCCTTATCCAAGTTTAATTTAAGTCTCTACACTTTAACCTTTAAGACAAAGTTATAAGTAGCCCCAAGTATCTATCATAGCACAAGCGCTCTTTCCATTAATTTGCAGATCCATAAAAGTTAACCTTTTGTTTGGGTAACTTTTGGTTCTTTTATCTGCCTATCCAATGTGTTAAGTAACTGCATTGCACCCATCCTCGGGGTTTCCTACTCATCCTTGTGCTATCGTTGTAACTTCTCCACAATGGAAGCTTGCAAAACATTGAATGGTGACTTTTGAGGATAATCAACAACTCCATGAGTGTCTTGACATAAGAAACATGCCTACCCTTACCATTGGATGTGTTGAATAATCGAGATGACAGAGCTTCTTTTGAAATTGATGCTTTAGTGTTGACTCCCCCACTTTTGGAGTTGCCCCTTTTGAAAGAATTTTTTCTATTTTCGCCTAACATGCCACTTTCAGACATGGTGGAACTCTCTACAACATAGTTAATTAAGCATTCCACGACAACCTATGTAGTAGGCAAGCCTTTAACTCTTTAGCAATGAAGTTGAGCCCTTACTCATGGTTTTAATTCCTCTAGTACATAGAACAACATGTCTTCCTCTAACATGTCCCGAACATCTAACCTCAAAGCAATAAATTGTTTCATATACTCTTTTACTATGCCTGTGTGTTTGAAATCACATGGTTTGTGCTAAGCATTAAAGTCAACATTTTCAAGAAAAAATTGGGCCTTGAGCTCTTTTTTCAAGCCTGCCAAACAATCGATTAAACACAATCATTGTGAATCTTATTGTGCATGGTACGCCACCATAGTTTAGCGTCTCCACTCAAGTACATAGTCACATGGACACTTTCACCTCCTTTAACTCAGTTCTCATCACATGAAAGTTTTGTTTTGTGTCAAACAAGTACTCCAATTCCTTAGCATCACAAGCACCCCCATAAGCTCGAGCTTCTAACAACATTGTTCTTCCATACTCTACCATTGCAGAGTTGGAATTCCAAACAACATAAACCATCATGTTTATCTTGGCAATAAACTCACTCATTTGGATCTAAAAAGTTTCTTCATAATAGAGAAATCCTTTGATAAATCCATAATAGAACCCTTGATGTGTTTGTGATCCCTTAAATGTATAAACACATTCAGCAAGTTTGGTCATCTTCACAACCACATTAGTGACTATCTCAGCTTGCACCTCTAGTGCATCAATTCTCTCTTGGCCTATGACATGGTTCTCTTACCAATGCTTCACATTGTTGCATAGTACGAAGGGAACCAAATTCATGAAGCAATTAACTAGGCTTTAATACCAAACTGAATACTCACCCTCCCTTAAAGATTTTTCTATTTACCACTAGGAAACATTAAATTGACTAAAGAGTTGTACTTCCAGTTTTGACTAAAGGATTATGTTGCTTAAAGGATAATATCTATACCATTATTTACGTAATGGTTATCCATCTCATGTACAAAAGAAAAGTGGTCAGAAACAAGCATAATACCCTAAATAAGGTTGGCTCATGACAGTTAGGGTTTACTAGGATGTACATGTGTTCTCATATCGAGTTCCTCTATGGTTTGGAGTCCTAAAAATGTAACGAGACATGCAAGTGGTGACAAAATTATACATGTACTAATGAGGTGTGCATGCGTAGAACCACTAAGCTTATTGTTTATTAGGGGCTTGACACATGTTACAAGAAGTGCAAGTTGTAATTGCACTATGCCAATGAGATGTGCGTGTATTGTCACATCAAATTTGCATGTAACTTGGATCTAACATGTGTGAAGAGATAACTACCCATGTACTATGAGGCATGCATACGTTGTCATACTAAGCTCCCTCGGTGCTTATGATTTGAAATGTGATGAGACGAGCAAGTGGCAACTTGGTTTGGCAGGTGATGACATAACTATGCTTGCATTGATAAAAAGTGTATGTGTTCTTACATCAAGCTCTATTGTTTAGTTAAAGTTTGACATGTGTGAGTAGATGTGTAGGTAGTAATGTCACTGCATGTGCGCAAATGAGTTGTGCATGCACTGTCACATCAAACTCGTTGCTTAGTGTCTAACATGGGTAACATATCATCTAGGCAGCAACATAACTATGCATGTTCGATAAGGCGTGCATATGTTATCATATCAAGCTCCTCCATTGTTTGGGGTCTACTATATGTGGCAAGGCATATAGATGGTAACATAACTATATGTGCACTAATAATAGTGTTGTTACATCATAAGTTCTCACTAGTTAGGGTTATTCATCTATGATGTAATTCTACAGAATCTAATATGTATGACATTTATTTTGACTAAGGAGTCATCCTATATTAACAACAGCTAAATGAGTTAACACAAAAAATTGTTGTGTTAATAGTTATGCAAGTCTTAACCACAACTCATTTTGTGTTTGTAAAATTGAACTCCTCATATCAATAGTTCATTATAGCAAACCAAGACGTCTAGTAGTTCAAAATTTTCAAAGTTTAGAGAGGCATATGTCTGGTAAATGAATGGATGATGATTGCAAGGGAAATAAGTTTAAAGACTATTGTGAATATTACTGTGGACTAGGGAATTAGTGGGAGTGTTGCTTCCAATAGTCAAAATGAGTTGTAGCAATAGTGCAATTGAGGGGTATTGTGGACCTGCACAAGTGCATGTAGCTAGGAGTTGGGATCAAGGATTTTACTTGGTAAAAGAAAAGGAAATGAAAATAAGAAGGAAATTCATTTTTCATTATGTTTCCTTTTTATATCAAATACTATTAGCTTTAGTGTGACCCCAAAAGGGGAGGTGAATTGGGTATTTAAAAATTATCGCCTAGGTTAATCAATTTAATAACAGTATTACACAACCTGGGGTCAGTCTGTGCAATCAATAAATATACACGTGGAGTAATAGTAAAGAGTGGACAGGTAAACAGTACACGCGATATGTTATCGAGGTTCGGCCAAATTGCCTACGTCCTCGCCTTGGCTACACTAGCACAAAGATTCCACTACGACTTACTTAAATGGGTGGAGCGGCACCGGTTACAACCAGATCAATTAACGGGGCTGACCTCAACCTACACTTTACCAGAATGGTGCATCTAGCTTTCCTAACCGAGTCTAAATCAATTCGAGACTATTCAACAAGGTTAGTCTCCTTCTCTAGGCCCGTGCCTGAAATACAATGAATATTAAAATTTTGAGTTCAAGGAAATGCTTCTTACACTAAGCAGGTATGTACTACAATATGCACAGTATAATCAATGCACTACAAAAAGATAGGATTTGATAAGCTCAGTGTATTCTTAATGTCTACTCTTAAAGATTAATGCAAATATGACAATCAGTTCGTAAGAGTGTATGTGAAAAGATCTTTGTGTCAAAATAATATTCTCAATCATAATGCACTAGCAAAGATCACAAGTATACTTCAAATATCTCAACAAAAGTTTTTATCAAAATAAACCACAAGAGATATTTAACAATGGTTTGTAAAAATTTATTTGATCTTTGTATTAAAATGATAATCTCAATCAAAAGGTATAGTAACAAATATCTTTTAGCACTCAAGCAAATATTTCAAAATATATATTTCTCAAATATAAGTACAAGAGATATTTTGAAAATGATTTGTAGAATATTTTAGCAATCAAAATTCAATTTAAACTCCTTGAGTATTACAATGACAATGCAAAACTCAAAGGCTCAATGAAGTATTCCTAAGGAAGACTTATTAACAAAGTCTCCTAAGAAAACTTGAAGTTTTGCTCTCTAATAAAATAACCTCAATCGATCAAGAGCAAGGGAGAGCTTAAGCTTAGTGAGATTGACACAAGAAAACTTTTACAAAGAAGTATTTGCAATATAAATGAGTAAGAGGAGTAGTATATGACTTGAATATGAGATTTTGGCTTTTTAAAAATTAGAGGATATTTGCTAATTATAATTGCTAATCTCTCCCTAATTTTGTCAAATAAGGGGGCATATATAGAGTTCCCCCAAAATTATAATTGTTCAGGACGTGTAGGGTATTATTAGGGTTGTTTTAAAACATTTTAGCAAAGTTAACCATGTTTAAAAACTTTTAACCTCGGTAAAAAAATTGTCCAACTCGAGAGCACCGGTCGACGAGCTTAAGGTTCGGTTGACCAAGTGACAGAGTTCGGTCAACCGTGTAAAAAATGAACTGAGAGTTCGGTTGACCGTATTGAGGGTGTTAAAGGCGATTTTTTCAAATCTGCGCGGTTCAGTCGACCAGTTTGTTTTGAACTATGAAGTTCGATCGACCAAACGATTGGCATTTCCCACGTGGGGTTCGGTCGACGAGGGCGTTGCCCATATAAACTTGGTCGGTCGACCGAGAGGTCAACTTGTTGACCCGGTGGGAGTTCGGTTGATCGAGGAACTCAGTGTAACTGAGTTTAGTTGATCAAACATGCCATCCTAGGACATTTCGGTCCTATTTCACTTATAATGTTATCCCTATACATATGATAATTAATTTTAAGTTAATAGGGAACATTTTCATGCATAATAGTGTCATATGGCAAGTCTAAGGTCTTTAAGAGCCGACTGAAAAAATTTGGCGTCAGTCGACCGTGCCCTATGGTCATTTGGTTTCCCTATGGTCATTTGAGCTTATCAATCCTATCATGCATGTAATGCATTAATTATTACAGACCATTGAGTTTCAATTATTACAGATCTGAATAACAACTTAATTAAATTACATTGAATAAACATTCTGGGTCTTTATCTTCTTTAAGCCCATGTGCGTGCACTATATGATACTTCCGATTGATCCTATACACAAACTCATCAACCATTAAATACAAAGAGTATTTGTCATTATTAAAACCGGGTATGACCCATAGAGTCAACAAATACCATTTAAAATGAAAAATTGCTCTAATACGATTGAAAATTGAGAAAAATCAAATGTTAAGGATGTGTAAAATTAAAATTTTATTTATTGATTCGGTATATATTTTTATTGTCTTTGTCACTTTCCTTGAAAACCAAACATGAAATGAAAGTGAAGGTGAAATCCCAAGAGGGTGGTGAATTGGGTATTTTAAAATTTAGTGTGGAAACTTAATTAATTTTAAAACTTATTTAACACGTGATCTAAATATTTTAATCACCATAGGAATCTATTTAGCAAACAACTATACCAATCAGAAATCCTAAGTATGAAACCAAGTCACAAGCTTTACAATTTTCTTAGCAGATTAATGTTAACAACAATATGTTCAACCACACAAATATTTATTCTAGTGTTGAAATGATTAATGAACCAATATAGTTTAATTCCAGCAAGTTAAATCAAAATGGAAATCCATAGCTACAACAAATTTTAATCAGACTATATATTCAAATCATTCACGACATCAATAATTCAAAGTATAACATTCATAGCATTCCCCAATCAAAATAAATCATTCACAGCAAATAAGATCAATATATATGTGCTTGAAAGAAAAGAGAGAAGGGATAAAAATGACACCAAGATTTTTTACTAGGTTCAGCAACGTGCCTACATCCTTGCCTCAAGCAACTTGTTGTAATGTATTTACTAGAACTTTTCGTTCAATAAGTGGAGCACCTCTCTCCTTTCAGTAGGTGGCGCACCTCTCAAGTAAGAACACCCTTTTGCTTGTTTCCGATTCACACCCGAATTGTTTGTTTACAAATAAACAGCAACAGATTTTGTACAAGAATGAAACTCTCTCAAAGAGCAAATTTGTACTTAATATCACTAGGATACTCTGAACAATAAATTTGCTAATGAAGCTTAAGAGATTGCTAGGTTTTCTGGATTGAAAGATAGGAAATCGAAGTACAAAAACCAGAAAATATTTTTCAGCGAAGAAGAACAACACACATCAGCTATTGAAAGATAAATCAATGTATATTTTTGTGCGATAAGGTTGCCCTAACATGATTAGGGTTAGCCTTAAATAGTTGGGTATGAATTCTGACCATTTGCCCAAATTTTGGTAACAATATATTTTGAAAATAGAAAGAAATCACATTATTCGCAAAATAAGTCGTGCACTTTGGTTGACTAAATTGGTAGTTCGGTTGCCCGAACCAATTAAACTCATGAATTTCGAAACAGGCAGCAGCTTTTAGTCAATTGAACTTTAGATTCAGTCGCCTGAACCATTCGATTGACTAAACTTTCAGTTCAGTCACCCAAACCAACACTGTCTGGGCTTTAACAGTAGTACCCATTTGGTCAACTGAACCATAAGGTCGGTCGTCTGATCTCACTACTACCAGACCAGGTTGTTTAGTTTCATGCATTTGGTCGACTGAGCTTGAGCCTTGATCGCTCGAACATTCTGAAATTCATTGTTCCCTTTAATTTTTTATTCCAAAACTCATTTTTATTCTTTTGAAAAGATATTTAGACTTTGAAAAGATATTTTCCAAATTATTGAAATAGGTCTCTAAGTCCAATTTATCCTATAAGCTTCAAACAAACTTAACCTTGAGAAGTACTTACATGAGACTTCTATTACATTGTACATGAAATAAAATCTGAGTCTTCATGTCTTGAAGCTTTCATCCAAGCTTTAGTCAATCTTCATTTTGTTTGTTTTCTTCATGACTTTTAAACTTAAATGTGGTCCATTGTGCTTGTAAGATATAATACCTGTAAATTCACTTGAAAACACAATCAAATTCCTTAGTTTGTCATTATCAAAACCAAGATTAAGCCTTGTTAGGCCAACAGTCTCCCCCTTTTTGATGATGACAAATAAGGAGTAAAATAAGGTATCCTTGATAAGGCTCCCCCTCACAATAAGCATAATTACAATGTAAAAATTTTAGTATTCTCCCCCTTTGGAAAATACAAATACAAGCTATTCTCCCCCTTTGAGAAATACTTGGAAAATTACAAGTACAAGCATATTATTCAGTTAGAGCTTAAGCATATTTTTAGTATGAGCATATTTTCAATTTGCTTTCATTTTGCTTGTTCTCCCAATTCACAGTAAATATTTTGCTTGTGATCATATACATATTTTGCTTGTTCTTCCCCTTTTGACATCAGCGAAAAGATACTTAATAAAACATAAGTAGCAAACATAAGTTCTCCAATATCCAGCATGCAATTCACAAAGATGACATTCAGTAGAAAGTCACAATCAATCATTTAGTATCTAGCATGCAGACATATACAGTATTGCCCAAGTAGAACACATAATGATTACAGATTAAGCATACACAATATTAACATGCATTATATGTTAAAGTTGTTTGAGAAAACAAAAAAATATAATAATTACAATCAGAATTACAATGTTTCAAAGAAATCTCTTTAACAAAAACTCTCATTTAGTTTTCCTCAATATCATCTTTAGCGGATGAGCTCTTGTCCTCCTCATCATCATTGTTGCCATCCTTGTCATTTGAGCTCACTTCCATGGGAGCTTTCCCTCTGTATGAGGAAACACTACCTGTGTTGCTTTCAATTCGAGCGAGTCGCTGATCAAAGGAACTGAAGTAGGATTGGAATGTCTGTTGAAGTGAATTTTATTTAGATTCTACGTCTCCATGAATAGCACTAAACTGAGCATCCATATCTCGACAATAGTCCAAAAACCAAGTAGGAGGATCAGTAGCAGCACCAATAATAGCAAATGACACTTCATGGGGTGTATCATTCCTCTGAGCACGTTCATGTCCCTCCTCCATTTGTAAATTTATATTATCTCTCAAAGGTGGTTGGTATTTGGGAATCCAACCAAGTACTCGATCCAATTCATAACCCATGAGTTTCATGGTGATTGAGGAAAATTTATAAAAAATTTTCCATTTGACAAAGAGAGTTGAAGAACAAGCTAGACCAAGGTTCTAAAAATATAAGGTTTAGAATCCCTCCATAAGGGAGTATGACTCATCTAGTTTCATCCTTAGTGATCATCCATTTTAGTATAAGAGAAAGAAGATCAAGATGCTTGCCTATATAGGTGCACCACATAACAAAACAGTCTAAATAGGAAATATGGTCTCTTGACCCACACCAAGGTAGAATGTTATATATTATAAGCAAGTGAATAATCTTGATCTCAGAGTTAATTGCCTATACAAAGGCGGATGATCAAAATAAAATGGCGGTTTAGATAAGACAAGGGGAAAAATGCTTGGGGTGTAAATCCTTAATTCATTAACCAAGTTTGTTCTAGGTTTGGACATTCAAAATCTCCATACTAAATTCAAAATCTCTCAGCTATTGTTTGTGGGGTTAGTGCAACAGATTTGTTCATGATTTGGGTCGTGTATATGGTTCCTTCCCTTGCTAAGTTTGCACAAAATAAACGTGCTGGGTTTGGATAAACCCCTTTAGGTTGATAAGCTTATGAATCTATCCCAACCTAAAACAACAAACATCCGAAGAATATTTGGGAAGTTTTCTTCTACAAAATGCATGTCTAAAATCTTATCAAGAATAGGTTCTACGGAACGAGGATGTTCGTTGTAGAGTTTCTTTGCTCCTAGAGTCAAGAGCCAGCGATGAATTTGCTTTGTGTCATCTTAGCTGGAATAGGCATTTTTGTGAGCAACATTCTTTGACCTTGGCATGATTTCGGAGCTTAAGAGCGGAGAAAAATGAGAAATCTGAGCTTAAATAGCAAGATCAAGGCTTAGATCGGAGTTTTTGGAGCAAAAATGAGGTGTAGAAGGCTTGAAGAGGGTGAGGCGCAGGTTTGGGTGAGAGAAAAGTAAAGTTCGGGTAACTAAAACGCTTAAAAGTTAGGGGTTTTTGCGACTTTCAGATTTTATATCTGTGAAGTTTGGTTGCCTGAACTACTCGTTCGGTCGCCTAAACTTCCTAGGTAGTAAAAACTCCTAACACAGTAAGCATTCGGTCGCTGGAATAGGGAGTTCAGTCGCCCGAAGTCTTCGGTTGACTCTATATTGAGCTTTCAGTCACCTAAACCTTTGGAAACCCTTTGCGACCAGTGTAATGGAGGTTCGGTTGACTGACCTACCCTTCGGTCATCCGAAGTCCTGAAATTTTTAAATAACTTCGAATTTCACCCGAAACACTTAAGTTGATAAACTACTTCTCCTCAAACTACTTCCTTAGCATGTAATAAGCCTAATTCACGTATGATTGATATAAAACGGTCTTCTAAAAAGGATTTCGTGAATATGTTGGTCAATTGTTCATCCGTGCTCACAAATTCAAGATTGATGCCCTCCTTTTGTACATGATCTCTAAGGAAGTGATGTCTTATATCGATGTGCTTTGTTCGTGAGTGAGATATCGAATTTTTGGATATGTTAATGGTGCTAGTATTATCACATTTTATAGGCACAAACTCACATTCCAAATTATAATATTTAAGTTGTTGCTTCACATATAACACTAGAGCACAAAAATTGGCAGCAGCAACATATTCAACTTCAGCAATAGATAATGCCGCGGAATTATGTTTCTTGGAAAACCAAGATACAAGAGAACGTCCTAAGAAGTGACATGTACCATTTGTACTCTTGTGGTCAATTTTGCACCTGGCATAGTCCGCATCAGAGTAATTGATCATTTCAAAGGATGTGTCTTTAGGATACCATAAACCCAAGTCTATAGTACCAATCAAATGATGTAAAATCCTTTCGATAGCTATTTGATGTGATTCTTTAGGTAAGGCTTGAAATCTAGCACAAATACAAACGTTAAACATTATGTATGGTGTACTAGCCATTAAGTAGAGCAAACTACCAATCATATCTCGGTAGTATTTAACATCTACCAATTTCCCTTGCTCATCTTTATTTAGACTAATAAAGTTGCTCATAGGTGTTCCCAATGCCTTGCCACCTTCTAATTCAAACTTCTTGAGCAGGTCTTTTATGTACTTAGATTGGTTTATGAAAGTGTCAGGTTTGGCTTGTTTGATTTGAAGACTAAAAAAGTATGTCAGTTCGCCCATCATGCTCATCTCAAATTCATCTTGCATGAATAAAGCAAACTCCTTACATAGATTCTCATTTGTAGCACTAAATATGATATAATCAACATAAATTTGAATGATAAGCAAATCACTGGCTTGGGTTTTGATGAAGAGAGTACTATCCATCTTCCCTCTTGATAATCCACTTCCTGGGGGTTGTGCTACGTATGCTTCTTCATTTATGAAACCATTTAAGAATGCACTTTTTACACCCATTTGATATAGTTTGAAGTTTTTATGGGACGTATAGGCAAGTAACATACGAATGACTTCCATTCTAGTTACAGGAACATTGGTTTCCTCAAATCAATGCATTCTTCTTGATTATAACCTTGTGCTAACAACAATGCCATTTTCATCCATTTTATTCCTATAAACCCATTTAGTGCCTATTACTGAATGATCATACGATCTAGGAACTAACTTCCAAACTTTATTTTTCTCAAATTGGTTTCGCTCCTGTTGCATAGCTAATACCCATAAATTATCGTTGATTGCATCATTAATGTTTTTAGGCTTCTCTTGTGACAGGAATGCACAATGATCACATAGGTTCTTAAGTGAAGATCTAGTTAACACCCTTCGTGATGGTTCACCAATGATTTGGTCCTTAGAGCAACTCTTCACAAATTTCCATTCTTTTGGCAATTCAACTTGTTTTAGAGAGTCATTATCAAATGGTTCCTTAATTTCAGTGCTCTCTTCTTTGCTATCATGATCTAAACCTTTTACTATATTTGGATCATCATTATCAATGGTTTTAGAAGAGAATGAGTTGGCTTCATCAAATACAACATGAATGGATTCTACAACAGACAATGTTCTTTTGTTATAAACTCCAAATGCTTTACTATTCAGAACATATCCTAAGAAAATCTCTTTATCTAATTTTGCATCAAATTTTCCTAAGTCCTTTTTATCATTTAGAACAAAACATTTACAACCAAATACATGGAAGTATGAAATATTTGGTCTCTTTTCTTTCCAAAGCTCGTAAGGGGTTTTATTCAATTTAGCCCTAATGGAGACTCTGTTCATAACATAACAGGCGGTATTTACTGCTTCAGACAAAAAATATGTGAGTAGGTTATGCTAATTTAGCAGAGTCCTAGCCATTTCTTGTAGGAATCTGTTCTTTTTATCAACAACTTCATTTTGTTGAGGTGTTCGTGGTGCTGAAAAGTTGTGTGAAATTCCATATTCATCACAAAAGTTTTCAACATCTTTATTTTTGAACTCTCCACCTTTATTGCTTCTTATGTGTAAAATACCATACCCCATTTCATTTTGGAGTTTCTTACATAGGTTGGTAAGTATTTTACACACTTCATCTTTGGAGGCTAAGAATAACACTCGGGTGAACCTGGAGTAGTCATCTACTATGACGAATGCATATTGCTTTCCTCCTAGACTTTGTGTTTTAGTTAGGCGAAGCAGATTTAGATGAATTAACTCCAATTGCCTTCTAGTGGATATAAATTGCTTCTTTTTTAAGCTTGTCTTGATTTGTTTCCTAAGTTGGCAAGCATCACAAACTTTATCTTTTGTGAATTTGTATTGGGTAAGCCCTTAACTAAGTTCTTCCTAACTAACTTAGATAAGAGGTCCATGCTAGCGTGTCCTAATCTCGTATGTTATAACCAACTGGATTCATTTAAGACCGTAAAACATTTTACATCTTGAGACACTAAGTTTTCAAAGTTTATGCAATACACCTTTTTAACCCAATTTGCAATGAAGAGTATTTCGTGTTTTTCCATATTTTCAACTATGCACTTATCCTTTTAAAAGGTTATGCCAAATCCTTTATTACTGAGTTGACTAATGCTAAATAGGTTATGCTTTAAACCTTCAACTAATAAGACATTCTCAATTATTAAGGTTCCTTACTGACTTTACCGATACCGATAATTTTACCTTTGGCATTGTCTCCAAAAGTGATGTGTCCACCTTGCTTTAGTGTTAGTGATGTGAATTTGGACTTGTCTCCCGTTATATGCCTTAAGCATCCACTATCCAAATATCACTTGTCTTTCGAGGGGGTGGACATAAAACATACCTACAAAAGGATTCAAGTAATTACTTTAGGTACCTAAACCTTCTTTGGTCCTTTTAGGTTAGTTTTAGAGGTTTCTTTGACTTTCTGCACCTTTTTAGTTTTAACGTGCTTTCTTTTAAATGGGCACTCAAATATTACATGACCCTTCTCTTTACATAAGAAACATGTGGTGTGTGTGTATGTATGCATTGGTTGAGGAAGTATTCACATAGTTTTTAGATTCTCTTACAAAATAGCCCATGTAGAGATTCTTTTTCCTCCTATTTTCTATTCCATTAAATTCAAAGCCTTTTTTTTGTCTAAAGATACCTTTTGAGAGTCAACTAGTTTGTCAAAATTTTCTTTTCCTTTTGTGAAGTTGTAGATTATTTAGACTAATCTTCTATCTTTCTTTCTAGAATAGTGATCTTTAAATATTTATCATTTTCACAAGTGGCTTGTGATTTCAACTTCTCTAGTTCTTTTGAAAGTTCTTCAGTCTTATTCTCAAATGCAACAATGTGCAATTCTTTTTCCTTTTCAATAGTAAGATTAAACTCTAATTTGTTCATTAATATTCAATTCTCACTTTTTAGTGTGGTGTTTCTTTTGGATGCCCTAACAAAGCTTTTATGTAATTTGAATAAATCGATATGTAATTCAGTGTATGATGGCATGCTATCACAAGATTCATCATTGGATTCATGACTAGAGTCAATGAACAAGTTAGAATAAGAGTACCTCATCGTTCAACGCCATAAGGTAGAAGTTTTCCACCTCCTGATTGCTCGAGCGCTTTCTGAGCTGCTTGAGTTGGAGTCATCCCAAGTTGTGGCCTTCATTGCCTTCTTCTTCTTCTTTTTCTTTTTCTTCTTCTTCTTCTTAGACTCCTTATTAAGTTGTGGACAGTCAAGTTTAATGTGACCTACCTTTTTGCAGTTATAGCATGTTGGAGGTTATGATTTTGTTACTTTCCTGCTTGTTTCTCCTTTGTCCATTTTAGATCCTAGAAATTTCTTAGTAAATTTCTTATTCTTTTTGAAAAATCTACCTAGTTGTCTGGTGGTTAAAGTTAGGTCTTCTTCATCCATCTCTTCATCTTCCTCATCACTTAAGCTTTCTTTGGAAGCTTTAAGAGTGATGGATTTCTTAGTTTTGCCAGCTTCAGTTGTTCTTTCATTAATGCCCATCTTGTACGTGAAAAGTGACCAAATAAGTTTGTCTAAGTTCATGGCTTTTAGATTTCTTCCTTTAGTTATGGCAGTGACCTTATGTTCCCAAACAGTTGAAAGTCCTCTAAGGATTTTCCTAATCATTTCGTATGTAGGGTAGTTTTTCCCAAGTGCGTTTAGGGAATTTTTGATCTGGGTGAACCTATTGTACATACTCGATATGGATTCTTCTGGGTTCATCCTAAAAGTTTCATACTCACTAGTGAGCATGTACATTCTACTATCCCTAACATCTATAGTTCCCTTATAGGTTATTTCTAGCTTTTCCCATATTTCTTTAGCACTCTTGCAGCTCATTATTCTATTGAATTCGTTTGCGTCTAATGCACAATATAGGACATTCATTGCATTAGAGTTTATTTGCATTTGTTTCATGTCGGCCTCATTCATTTCATTTTCTTCCTTAGAAATTTCCTTATTTTCAGTGATCTTAGTAGGAACATAGTTTCCTTGGACTACAACTCTCCAAACTCTATAGTCCATGGTTTATAAACATATTTTCATCCACTATTTCCAAAAGGTGTAGTTCACATCGCAAAATATTGGGGGTCTAGTAAAGGATTGTCTTTCACCAAATGGGGACACGCCTAGGTTTGCGATTTAGACCTTTGTGCAACTACCTATAAGGATTTGTTGTAACCTATGCTCTGATACCAATTGAAAGTGAAGGTGTAATCCCAAAAGGGTGGTGAATTGAGTATTTTAAAATTTAGGGTAGAAACTTAAATTAATTTTAAAACATATTTAATAGTGATCTAAATATTTTAATCACGATGAAAATCTATTCAGCAAATAACTATACCAGTCAACAATCTTAAGTATGAAACCAAGTCACAAGCTTTATAATATTCTTAGCAGATTAATGTTAATAACAATATGTTCAACCACACAAATATTTATTCTAGTGTTGGAATCATTAATGAACCAATATAGTTTAATTCTAGCAAATTAAATCAAAATGGAAATCCATAGCTACAACATATTTTAATCAGAATATATATTAAAATCATTCACGACATCAATAACTCAAAGTATAACATTCATAGCATTCCCCAATCAAAAATAAATCATTCACAGCAGATGAGATCAATATATATGTGTTTGAAAGTAAAGAGATAAGGGATAAGAATGACATCAAGATTTTTTACAAGGTTCAACAACGTGCCTACATCCTTGCCTCGAGCAACCTGCTGTTTAGAACTCTCCCTTCAATAGGTGGAGCACCCCTCTCATTTCAGTAGGTGGAGCACCTCTCAAGCAAGAACACTCTCTTGCTTGTCTCCAATTCACACTCGAATCATTCGTTTACAAATAAATAGTAGCAGATTTCATACAAGAATGAAACTCTCTCAAAGAGTAGATTTGTACAAGTTAAAATCACTAGGATATTCTCAATAATAAATTGGCTAATGAAGATCAAGAGATTGCTAGGTTTTTTGGATTGAATGATAGGAAATCGTAGTACAAAATCCAAAAAATATTTTGCAATGAAGAAGAACGACGCACAACAGCTATTGAAAAATAAATCAATGTAATTTTTTTTTGTGCAATTAGGTTTCCCTAACACGATTAGGGTTAGCCTTAAATAGCTGGGTTTGAATTCTGACCATTTGTCCAAATTTTGGTAACAATATATTTTGAAAACGAAAAAAAAGCACTTTGTTTGCAAAAAGTTGTACGCTTCGGTTGACTGAACTAGTTGTTCGGTCAACCAAACCATTTAAACTCATGAATTTCAAAATGGGCAATAGTCTTTCGATCAACTAAACTTTAGGTTCGGTCACCTAAACCTGTTCGGACGACTGAATTTTCAATTCGGTCGTTCGAGCCAACACTATCATGGCTTTAACAATAGCAGTACTCATTGGGTCGATTGAACCATAAGGTCAGTCGCCCGAACTCATTGATACCAGACCAGGTTGTTTAGTTTCATACATTTGGACGACTGAGCTTGAGCCTTGGTCGCCCGAACTCACTGATACCAAACCAAGTTGTTCAGTTTCATGCATTCGACTGACTGAGCTTGAGCCTCAGTCACCCAAACATTTTGAAATTCATTGTTCTTGTTGATTCTAGTTCCCCGTTCAAGTTGAATTCTAGTTCAAGTTCAACTTGAATTCTAGTTGACTAGAATTTTAGTTCCCGTTCAACTTGAACACATGCAACGAAAGCACACAATCAGCCACGAACGAACCAAAAATCACTAGTGCAAACACTCGATAATGAACTATGCTCAAGAAGCAATCAAAGACTAATAAGAAGAAGTAAAAACACAACCAGAACATACAAGATTTATGTGGTTCGGCAATAGCCTACATCCACAGGAGCAGCACTTGGGTTTTCGCTATGATCAATGTCAAAGCTTACACTTTTGGGTTATAATATTATTTATATAACAATCTAATGTCTATAGAAGAGTTCTAGTAAAACTAAACTACATCTATAGTGATCCCCTGGTGGTAAAACCCCCAAATAAGCCCAATCTACAAGCCCCCCGAATCCAAAATACGTGAACTGCACCGACGAAAATCATCGACGGTTTGACCAAACCGTCGACGATTTTATGCTAGCCAAGGTCCTCTTGCGTATTGCCTGAAACCTATTCTCATGCAATTGTCCCTCACTTCACGTAGCTCTCTCTGGTACATGTGATCCACTCTGAATATAAGCCACATACCCAACAATCTCCTCCTTGGCGAATATTCACTACCTTGAAAATCTGAAAGCATAACCGCTGCTCCACCCGAGCCTGTAGATCGAGACCCGCCTCCCCTCTAACACTTGGAGACGTAAACCAAGTCCAAATCATGCTTGAACTTGACCGTGGTAATAGGAACTCCACTTAACTAATCACCCAGCTCCTTGAACGATCCTTCAAACCACAATACTACCTTGGCAGCCTTAGCCTCTACCATGAACTCCACTCCAGTTGTAACCAACGCACCCGGAGACTGTATGCTGGACTTCCAACAATTAGGCCTTCCTATAATGTACCCTGTTGTAAGCCCCCAGTCTTCCAAGCCCCCTGTGTAGCCTCCATCTGCAACCTCACAACTGATAGAACCTCCTATGTAGCCTCCATTTGTGAACCTCACAACTGATCCAAAGTACCCCAATTGCACTGGCGTAGGAAACCTTTAACATGACCCAAACATCACTGTTTGTCTTCGAGTACTAAGCGGTAGACTGTTTACTTAGATTCGCCAATGGTGTACCAGTGACAAGTTTAAAAGCAATCATGCTGAATCTCACCAACACTTGATCCCCAAAACCACCTTGAGATAACCACAATCTCTATGTAGTTTTGTCCACACAGCCACCTAGAGATAACAACAATCTCCCCGCACCTACAAAGTCACCCTGAGATAATCTCAATCTCCATGTAACTTTACTCTTGCGAATCTCCAACCCAATAATACTTTTGGTAGCACTCAATACCTTCATGTCAACTTCCTTTCTCAACAGAGTCCCTGATTGATCTACCTCAGTCAGAACCTTTCCAGCAATCAGCATATCACTCATATAAAACCAAAAAATACTTGCCCACCTGCAGCCTATCTCCCTATCCCTCTCTTGGAGCACCATGAACCCCCTCATCTAATTCTTATACAGTACCTCCATCTCCTGCACCATGACACCTATCCACCTACCCTTCTCCTAGTCATGCATTGCCTCCTAAAAGGTAGTAGGATCCTTCCTGGTGGTAATGGTTGCATAAGACATCAAATCACACCTAGGCAGCCTATCTCCCTATCCCTCTCTTGGAGCACCATGAACCCCCTCATCTGATTCTTATACAGTACCTCCATCTCCTCCACCATGACACCTATCCACCTACCCTTCTCCTAGTCATGCATTGCCTTCTAAAAGGTAGTAGGATCCTTCCTGGTGGTAATGGTTGCATAAGACATCAAATCACACCTGGGCAGTGGCCTGATATCGCCTTTGAGCCCATTGTGATCCTATTGGTCTCCCGAGCTCAAACTCCCTTCATCATAACCAATGTCATCTTTGCCCTAAGTCTGAACCTCCACCTGCATCACAATATCCTTTCTATTCTAGTTTATGTTGTGATACCATAAGTCTCCTGAGTTAGAACTCCCTAAACTCCTACCCTGAGTCTCTAACTCCACCTACACAACATGCTCATTGCTGCTACTGCAGCTTTCTGACACTCATTTCTCTTCATATACCTGAGTACGTTGTCTCATGGCTTTAACACCTAAAACCATGTCTCCACCAATTGCCACCCTGCTTGCCATTGGATCACCCAGCTTGAACTCATCTTTCTTATATACCATAAAGATACACTATCTAGACATCATACCAAGTCTAGATCCCACCTCACTAAAAATGTGCATTGCTAGACCTCCAAAGTCTACCGCATTACCAGTCTAAGCCTCTGGTGCAACTCTCCCATCTACTGATTCCTTTGGCGGTCGATTAACCAAGGAACACGCCATACTTGCTGACTTCACCAAGAAGTCCCTTGCAAGCTCTGCATACACCATACCCTACTCACAAAACTCCTTGAACACCAGCGTACTCAGAACCAATATTTGACCTGAGGAACTTTCTCCCGGTTTGTTACTCCACCTCAGCCACAAATTACACCTAGCAAATGACTCCAACTTGTGTTGCATAAGATACCCCTGAACCTTTTGTGCTAACCTTAGAAATACCCATGTCCAACCCGTGATGCTCCCCTCACCGGTCCCCAAACATCCACACCAATGTAGTTAAGAATACCCATCATTTTTTGTGTGGTTACATTACACAAAACGGTATTTCTGGACTCAAAACTCTCAACTGCAGCTCCACCTACAACTATATTACCCTACAGTGCATAGAAATTCCCTGCTATCTTATGTCCCTTCATCACCATCAATACGCCATCACACACCATCATCGTCTCGCCTTTGGACTTGTAACTATACTCGTCACAATCCAAAGCACCCAATGATATCACATTCTTCCATAGATCGGGTACATGTCTTACCCCACATAACGTCCTTACCACACCGTCATACATCTTGATCCTACTATCCCTCATTCTGATAACTTTGCAAACCGCATCGTTTCCCATCAAAACAGAATCAAGACTCACCAGTCTATAAATGGTGAACTAGGCTTTGTTGGGCGTCATGTGAAAAAAATCTCGAGTCTAGGATCCAAGAACTCGTGAGGCGTTCTGAACCTAATGAAATAGTAAGCAACTCACAATCACTACTCCTCGAGACCCCTTCTTCAACTAAATTCAAGAATTTTTACGAACCCCCTTAAGCTTTTGCCTTTCCCTTCTCCCACTCCGGACATTCCGATTTTATATGCCCCAGTTTCCTGCATTTAAAACAATGAACATCCTTCTTCCTCCTGGACTGAGTTTGATTACCACTCGATCCACTCCAGGACTTGCCTCTCCCACGATCCTGATTACCCTTCGCCACCAGCCCTTCACCTTGTGAACACTCATCGCTAGCCTTCTTCCTTTAATAGAACCCCATCAATGCACTCATGATGTCCTCCAACTCTAGGGTTTTTTTCCCCCAAGTGAGCATCATAACCAGATTTTTGTATGTAGGCGACGTAGGTAGGGACTTCATTAACATCAACACTTTACCCTTCTGCTCGAACTTCACATCAACTCGCCCTAGATCACTAGTGATCTGATTAAATTTGTTGATGTGCTGAGTCAAGTCCGAACCCTCCGTCATCTTAAGCCAATAAAGCTTTTGCTTAAGATACAACTAGTTCGAGATTGACTTGGACATATACTGAAGCTCCAGTTTCAACCAAACTGCCGCCAACAAGTCCTCATCCATGCGTGATACAACACGTCATCGGCCAGACATAACTTGATCGTAGAAACTGCTTTTGCTTCAAGCTCCTTCCAACTTGCGTCATTCATGTCGTTCGACTTCTTTCCGTATAACGCCTTCACCATCCCTTGTTGCACTAGTAGATCTTTCACCCTTCATTACCAAAGCCCAAAATTACTAGTTCTATCGAACTTGTTCACATCGAACTTAATCGAAGAGACCCCAACCATTGTAGAACCAATAGCTCTGATACCACTTGTTGATTCTAGTTCCCCGTTCAAGTTGAATTCTAGTTCAACTAGAATTCTAGTTTCCGTTCAACTTGAACACTTGCAGTAGAAGCTTATAATCAATCACAAATGAACCAACAATCACTAGTGCAAACACTCGATAATGAACTATGCTGAAGAAGCAATCAAATATTAATAAGAAGAAGCAAAAACACAAATAGAACACATAAGATTTACGTGGTTCAGCAAAAGCCTACATCCACGGGAGCAGCACTTGGGTTTTCACTATGAACAATGTCAAAGCTTACACTTTTGGGTTACAATATTGTTTATATAACAATCTAATGCCTACAGAAGAGTTCTAGTAAAACTAAGTTACATCTATAGTGATCCCCCAGATGTAAAACCCCCATATAAGCCTAATCTACATGCCCCCTAAATTCAAAATACGTGAACTGCGCCAACGATCAAACCGTCGACGGTTTTCTGCTAAGCCAAGGTCCTCCTTCATATTGCTTGAAACCTCTTCTCATGCAACTGTCCTTCGCTTCACGTAGTTCTCTCCGGTACATGTGATCTACTCTGAATGTAAGCCACATCCCTAATAGTTCCTTTTAATTTTTTATTCCGACACTCATTTGTATTCTTTTGAAAAGATATTTTCCAAGTTATTGAAATAGGTCTCTAAGTCCAATTTATCCTATAAGCTTCATAAACAAACTTAAGCTTGAGAAGTACTTACATAAGACTTCTATTACATTATACATGAAATAAATTCTAAGTCTTCATGTCTTGAAGCTTTCATCCAAGCTTTAGCCAATCTTCATTTTGCTTGTTTTTTTCACAGATTTTAAACTTAAATATGGTCCATTGTGCTTGTAAGATATAATACTTGTAAATTCACTTGAAAGTGCAATTAGATTCCTTAGTTTGTCATTATCAAAACCAAGATTAATCCTTATTATGCCAACGTGATAAAAAAAAAAAAATCATTCTTATTTTCCTTTCCTTTCCCCAATACTTTTTAAGTTCCAAACGGACCATAATGTAACAGAAACTCAATTCTCTTAAGGACAAACTAAATTTCTCTAAGACAGTGTTTTGGAGCATGAACTTCAAGTCTTGGTTTGCATTTGTGTGGATTAGAAAGAAATTCAATACAATTTATATTACTTTTTATTCAAATTTACACAAATTCAAATCTAAGGTTTGAATTTCACACTCCCAAATATAAAGTAAATGGATCAAGTTTTGAAAAATTTTGATTTTGCAGAGTGCATTATACTAGGAAATGTTTCTCGAATTCTATCAACTTGGAAAATATGTATGATATGTCCCTAAAATGCATTATTTTAGGCCCCTATTTACTTATGTTTTGTTCTCATGTATTTACCCTTTCTTATCATAGTTCGGAGTTATGAGTGATTTGTTCATGTTTTAGGAAAATGAAGTTAAAATCGAGGTGTTAAGCAATGCAAGAAGGCAAGGGAGTAATTGGGAAGCACAAGGCTCAACCAGGTGCTCAACCAAGCCCCCAAAGCCTTAGTTCATCAAAGGAAACTAGACCTTGCTTGACCATGTGGTACGACTAGCAAACACAAGGGGCAACTAGGTCACAAAATGAAGACTCTAGAGTGCAGGCTGAAGTGGATATGCTGAGAGGTTCAACCAAAAGCGCAACCAAGAGACCCTGAGGAGCGACCAAGTTGGTTGAACATAAGCCTAACTGAAGCAGAGATCCCGAGAGTTTCAACTAGGGTGTGACCAGGTCAAGGAAGCCTGTAGACAGAACCCTAGAATTTCCGAGAGTCTCGACCAGGGCACAATTAGGGAAAGACTAGGGTGCGACCTGTTCAACTGTGTTCAAACCTAGAACTTGTTTCACGAGACTTCTGCCAAAACTTTTCTAATTTGAATTCAAACTCTTGTATGCCCTTTTAGGTATAAAACCAAATTTCGAATATGTGATTAGGGTTCTCCTTTGGCCCCTCTTTGGTTAGTGACAGACCTAGAGTGTCTTTGGGTGCCATTTTAGATTAGATTTACAGCTTTCTTTCAATTTCATGTCTAGTTTGTATTCGGAATCTTCAAAGGCCTGTGACAACGTTTGCATTTTAAGTGTTGCCACGTAGATTAGTTGGTTCTCAATTGTAATCCTGATTGCTAGTGATAGGCCTTCAAGCTTCAATTGATGTCATTTTCAATACTTGTCTATTTACTATGCTTTGATTTCA
Organism: Malania oleifera; assembly: GCF_029873635.1. Lineage (NCBI taxonomy): Eukaryota > Viridiplantae > Streptophyta > Magnoliopsida > Santalales > Ximeniaceae > Malania > Malania oleifera. Next base: position 29,543,859 of record NC_080425.1, read on the forward strand.
ATTCTGCAATTTAAATACCATGTCTTTAATTTCCATGCACATTTAGTTCTTTGATTGTGATGAAACCCTAGGGGATAGGATAACATAGTTAGGGATTCAGTCACTTATACGTAATAGGTTACGGTTCCTATAGAGTGTTCTGTGCTCGCTGGATAGGGTATACTCTGGTTCCTAACTATGCTCTAGATGATTGGTGTATCTTCGCTACCCTATGCCACTTGAATGACTCACTTGACTGTCTGACCTAATACGGATAGCTGACCAAACATAGTTATCGCAAACGACAGCTTGAGCTGAATTCATGATTTGAGACTTGCTTTCTAGGAGTAGCTTTAATTACAATTTACTTTCATTGCTTGTGTAGTTTAGAAAACAACCCAAAAATCTCTTCTTCTTCTTTTTTGCCTTTTATGCAGAGCGTAGTAAACTAGGCTAAACTTGGTAAACAACTGCACCGAGTCCTTGAAGATCAACACCCAATTCACTTCTTGTTCTACTGAACTTGGGTTTAGTTAGGTTATAAATATTATTTTTGGTAGTTAAGGACTTAAGCCTTAGTGAGCCTACCAAATTTTGGTGTCGTTGCTAGGGACTCAGCTACGGTAGTAAGCCAATTTATAGTGTAGTGTACTATGTGTTTTGTGTTTCTATATTTTCTTTTGTTTTTAATTTTGGTTTGATATTTGAAGTTTTGATTGTGTGCTGAATTTATATATGTTGGGTTTGCGATCTTTGGATCCTGAGTTAGTGCCTATAGACCATGAGATTGAGAGCTCTCGTAGGCCAATTAGGAAATCTACCTCTAGTGTTGAGTTGGCCGAGTCCTCTGAACCTAAGTTCATGGCCAAACCCCGACCAGTTCCCGCTTACCAAAATCTAGAACCTCTTGCTCCCCGTCAACCTGCGGTGAAGGAGCAACCTCTTTGGCCTCTTAGAGATTATTTCACACCCAATGCATACACATCACCGTTTTGCATCCGGTTCCCGAATGTTGAGGCGGCGCAGTTTGAAATCAAGACCTCTAGCATCTCGATGCTTCCCAACTTCTTTGGGAATTCGACTGAAAATCCATACAAGTATCTAGATGAGTTTCTTGAGTTCCACCATCCGTATACCTCACTATGGTGATGATGCTCTCAGTTTAAGGTTATTTCCGTTCTCTCTGAAGGACAAAGCCAAATATTGGCTGAATTCCTTAGAGCCGAACTCGGTCATCAACTGGACCACCATGCAACATGAGTTCTTGAAAAAGTACTTTCCTATTGGGAAGACTAACCAGCTAAGAAAGGCAAATACTAATTTCTCAAAAATAAATAGGGAATAATTTTTCGAGACTTGGGAATACTTTAGGGACCTTTTGTGTAAATGCCCTCACCATCAAGTTGTAGGTGACAGTTAGTCCAAACCTTTTATGAAGGGTTAGCTAAGCGAGATAGGTCCATGGTTGATGCATCTTGTGGAGGTACTTTTCTCACGAAGCATGAGAATGAGGCATGGATTCTCTTTGAGACCTTCACCGAGAATTCTCAATTGTTGCTGCTCGTAGATCATCCCAACCTTCCTTTTCCCATCCTAAGGGAGTTTATGAGTTAGTCGCAAGCCATGACCTTGCACCCACACTGCACACCATTGTGAAGAAACTAGATCAATTCTCGTCCTTAGGACAATAATCTCAGCATGTGGCATGTGCAGAGGTGTGTGTCATCTGCTCTGATCCCTCTCACACCTGTTATAATTGCCCCCATGCACCTCCCACACCTGAGTTTGTGTAGGAGGAAGTTAAGGCCACCCATAATTGGTACGACATGCCAACCAATGATCCCTACTCTAACAAGTACAATCCTACTTGGAGTAAACATCCTAACTTCTCCTAGAGGCCACAAGTTCCAGGTTTTCAAGGTTAAAGACCTCAGTAATCACCCACTGCTCCACCTCCTCGTCCATTTCTAAATCCTCAAAATCCTCTTATGTCTGCCCCTCGACCTTCGACGTACTAGCAACCATCTCCTCCTCAACCCCAATATGATAGATCTTTTTAGGAGACGGTGCTGAAAGCCTTTAAGGGCATTGAGGTTGATTGTCAAATTGATCGGCAATTGCTTCACTCCTACTCCCAGTCTATTGCCAAGCTAGAAGTCACCATGGGCCAACTAGTTACATCTTTGAGTAGGAGAGATGAGGGTAAATTGCTATGTCAGCCTTTAGTGAATCCTAAGGGCCAGTATGGGGTAGAATGTGTGTCGGCTGCTAGTCCTTCGACGTATCATGAGCAAGCCCAGGCTGTGACCGTTCTTAGGAGCAGTAGGGAGGTAAATAATAGGGTTGGGGAAAAGTTAGACTAAGGAAAGGGTAGGAAGAAGATGAGGGAAGATGTCGATGTTGAACCATGTATTCCTCCTTCCTCCAATCTAGTAACTAATAGCGAGACACATACCCCCTCCAATTATGGAGCATTTCCCTATTATGTCACTGCAATGCCATACCCTGCAGCCCTTTATGCACCCTCAAAATCTAAGAAGGAATTTAATACTGAGTCCATTATGGACACATTCAGGCAAGTCAAGGTCAATATTCCTCTCTTAGATGCTATCGAGCAAGTGCCTGCGTATTCCAAGTTCATCAAGGACTTGTGCACCTAAAAGCGCAAGTCTAGGGTGAACACGAACAAACAAGTCGGGCTGACTGAGCATGTGAGCTCAATTCTTTTAGGTCACATTCCTCTAAAACTTAAAGACCCCGGTGTTGCAACCATCTCATGTGTAATCGGTGATTACACTATCGATAGGGCTCTCTTAGATTTGAGAGCGAGTGTGAACCTCCTTCCTTACTTGCTCTATAAACAATTCGGCTTAAGAGAGCTTAAGCCCACCCCAATAACATTGAGCTTCGCTAACTGAGCAGTGAAAATGCCCCAGGGTGTTGTTTAGGATGTCTTAGTAAAGGTCGAAGAGTTTTATTACCCTGTGGACTTCGTAGTATTGGATATAGAACCTACCGACTGGACCAAAGATTTAATCCCTGTCCTTTTAGGAAGATCATTCTTAGCTACGACTAATGTGTGCATTCAGTGTAGGACTGGGATCATGGATGTATCATTTCGCAATATGTAACTCCAGCTAAATGTGTTTCACGCTTCTCAACATCCCCTTGATGACATCCAATCTATGGACGTTGACATAATTGAAGAATGTGTTAAGGAAGTGGCCCCCTCAATTCTTTGGAAGAATACCCTTGAGGATATACTTCAGCCTAATAGCCCCTCCATATTGACTTGGATGACTCGTATGAGCAAACCTTTGCCATTTATTACTTGGTCTCTAGCCTAGAGGGAAGGTTTTGGGTAAGTGAGAAGTGATTTAATGGGGGCATGGAGGAAGAAACTCCCATTTTCGAACCTGGGTGAGTTCGCAATTAATATTCATTGCGTCTGACTAAAAACGGTAAACTTAGCGCTTTTAGGAGGCAACCCAATTGCATTTCTTATTTTAATTTCTTCTTTGAGTCCATAGATTTCACATTGTAGAGTAGGTAGAGTCTAGGATCTGTAAAATGGGTCATAGGTTAGTTAAGGTCCGTCTAGGACACAACCAACACTCACAAGTGCGACTTGGTCAAAGCTCTATAAGTCTAATGGCCTTTTAAATTCCCGAGAAGCTTGACCAGGGTGTGACTAGCACTGCCTTTGGCGCGACCTAGTTAAGCCTCTGAATCTGTTGAGCTTCCAAATTCCTGCGAAGTTCAACTAGGGCGCGACCAGCACTCCACTCTGGCGCGACCTAGTCGAAAGCCCATTTTCCTTATTCAGTTGGGGGTGTGACCAGAGCACGACTAGCACAAAGCTGGTGTGACCTGGTTGAAATTGTAAAATCATTTAAAACTCCCTTTTTCCTGCGAAACCCTAACTCTCCCAAACCCCTTCCCTCTTTGCACCCCTCCTCGCACCCATTTCCCCCTTGGTCGCCCAAGCCTCCTCCACCTTTCTAGAGCTCCAGCAACCCTTCGGTGACCATCCTTAGCCTCTTTGCTCCATTCCTCATACCTAGGGCTCATCCTTTAGTCTTCCCTACGATTGTGGCCCTTCGTCTTACTTTGTCGCGCCCTTGTCCCTTCCCCTTCTCCATCATCCATCTTCCTTTCCACCTTTATAGTTTTCCACCTTCGTCGAGTCATTTCATCCCCATCTGACGTTCTTTGATGATGCCTCTCTGATTGGAGTCCCCACCTACTTCAAAGAAACCCCAATCATCACGAGTCGTTGCCATGCAAAAGAGAGTCAGTGACCAGCCGAAGAATAAGTAATCATCCAAATCATATCAGAGTCCTCTTTCTTAGTCGACAATGAGGGGTCAGCCAGCTCAGCACGCACGAGCACAACCTAGCAGGGGCAGAGGGCGCAGAGGATGACCCTCGCCAACTATGACCTCAAGCAGATGTACGCATTCCAGCTTGAGGAAATATGTTCCTATTCGCGCACGTGGTGCTGCATTGAGATCCTTCAGACAAGGAAGCTCGACCATTATATGACCCTGCCGACAATGACATGTCATCCACACCTGGTGTGGGAGTTTTATGCTCATATGCAGCACAACCCCACCACAGGCGTTTGGCTCACCATCTCATTCGAGCTGACACTGACTTGATCGATCGAGCGTTGTCCCATGAGGAGGCAGATGATATACTGTGGGCGGCTCTCAACTCTTTGGACATCCACCACATCATCAGCCATATGTTTAACGACCTCTATTACGACGGTGGCCACATGCATAGAGGGACGTACACAGCGAGGAACCGCCTGCCAAACTATTTTCTTCTCCTAAACCACATCCTGTAATGCAATATATGCGCATTTGGCAATCATTTAGAGCAACGCGGCATTCATCTCTAGGTGTTGTACGCCGTACATCATAGCATGGTAGTGGATATCCCGAGGTTGATCTTTGAGGAGATTATCACCTTCTATAAGCGGCACATGAAGATTCCTTGCCTGAAGAAGTCACTGCTGATGCCTGCGAGAGGCCAAACAGTTAAGGAGCCCAAGAGGCCCCTCATTCCTTATGCCTAGCTGATAATAGGCATATTGATGAAGAAGAAGATCAATCTAGGTGACTCGGACATGCATATACATATTGGCGAGGTCACCACGGAGAAAACATGGGGCTAAAGCTTGAATTTGGTGGTCAGAGCTCATCTGAAGGTGAACAATTGGGCGCCCTTTGAGGGTGAACCGGGGTCTAAGTTGCTGGTACCACTTTTCTTCCATGACCCCGAGGAGCCAACACACCCTCCGGTGCCACCCCCACGTCAAGTTCCAAAAAAGAAGAGGAGGACGACTGCCAAGCCCTCCACCTTAGCTGCGGCACCTTCAAAGGCAGCCCCTCTAGAGATGGCATCTCCTCCACCGACATCCCCCACTATGCCTCAAGCAGGGAATGACCTGAGCCATCTGTGCTAGGATTTTGAGGCTTTTAGATCAGAGGTGCGACACGAGTTGGTGAAGACCAGGTTGACAATCACTCAAGGGTTTGGGACGATTTTTGAGGCACTCTGAGTCTGCTTCCCGAGTTTATTAGCGACATTTAGTTTCCCAGGATTTGTAGCTCCCTCATCCTCACATGCACCCGCTACGGTGCCTGTCAGTCCCCCCGAGTTGGTCACATTGTTGCGCGTGTCCTCTCCACTCGCTCAGCTTTCGCCAGCTCCACGGGCTCCCACTCCACCATCCCCTCCACCACAGCCCAAGTATCAATCTCCCACGCCGCAGATTGCCCCGCCGGCAAGCCCAGCGGTGATAATTGAGATCGAGATGACTAGTGAGGATGCATCAGCGCTTCCTACGGAGGAGGCCCCTATACCGGTAGCCCCGCCAGTTCATTAGTACCTATGAATGTGCCACCCACTACAGAGCCATCCACAGGGCCAACTGATACTCTAGCATCTCTAGTTGTAGCCACAGTGCCTCCGGATGACATGCCTACCCAGCCAGAACCTTCCTTGGCAATGACCCTCATCTTACTAATCAATATCTCAGTGCCTTCAATGCCTCTTTCCATTATCACACCTCATACTCCTGTCCTACGACGCATAATGGCGCATATGTCAAGAGTCATAGACACTAGCAAGGCTACCGCCGCATCATATGCTCCTGCCACTGGGACATCCTCCACTGCTCCACCTGCGGCTCCAACCTTTTATGCTCCACCTGCAGCCCCAATTTTACGCCCACCACCTTCTGCACCCACTCTGCCACCACCTGCTCCTACTAGCATTCCATCTGTGGCCCTAGCATCGCCTGAGTCACCGGCTGTGTCAAGCAGTTTTTCCAACGATGATGCGACTGCTTCGCACATGCTATCTAATGCAGCTCATTGATATGATGTGAGCACTCCATCCGATGCTTCCGGCGATGTAGGAGGAGGCAATTCTGATTATGATGCGGGTGGTTCTATTGAGGAGTAGTGTTCGTTGTATAGGATCTTTTTATATAAGCTCTTCTTTGTACTTGTATTGTGCTTCTACACACAGTTGTTTCTTTTCTTCTTTTACTTGTATTTTCTATTTCTTTGGTATCACCATGACTTTTCTTTGGTTGTACTTTTGCTTATATTGTATCCATCTTCAGTTGTACGGTTTGGGTGATTAATGAATACATGGTGATTTGTCTATAACTGTCTTTTGTGCTTAGTGTACCACAACTTTTCTTTATATATCTTGGTTTTATGTTGGATGCTTACTTTTGCAGGTACACTTGTTTACTCTTTGGTTCCCGTGCAGTGCTTCCTTCCTGTGCTTTCCAAGTGTTTCTATCCTTACTTCAGTAGGGACACTAAACATTTAAGTTGGGGGGTAGGGAGTTAGGAAAGCACTACATGACGCATTGTGGGCACAAAAATGACATGATTTTTAAATTTTTAGTGAACATTATTTGTTGCATGTCATGTTAACACTTTTGATGTCCTTTACATACTTTTATATAGCCTTTATGTTACAACCTTAGGTTGTTTCTATTAGATGACTTTATTATGCTCACTAACAATGAAGTGAGTTTCTTGTGTATAGTTTCATGTTGTATAGTCAATTTACCTGTTTTATAACTCGATGAGGGTTGACTAGCAATTCACTTATTTTAATGTTGTTGTATAAGTTTTGATATTCACACGGTACATTACAAGGCTAGGACACACTTTCACATTATTTGTTTCACTTAGGGTTCCTTGTGAGCACTGAGAGTATAATCGTGGTGACTGTGACACCTTGTGAGGATTTTTTTAGCCCTTCATTTTTTATTTTTTTGAAGAGTCATTTACATATACTCTAACTTCACGAAACTCAACATTCCTTCTCCTGATATCCTTTGTATGCTAGTCTCGTTATTTGCATTTACTGGCCTAGAGGTGATGTCCAATGGGAAGATATAAACGTAGGCCTTGTAGCCTACTCAAGACGTGAGAATTAAGCCACCCCTATAGATGAACATAATTCATGAACTCCCTTTTTTAGCTTAGTTTCCTATCAGTAGCATGAAGATGACAGAAGTTGTGATGATTGTTATAGCTGACCATGGAAGAAAAACATATAAAGAAAAGAATGAGCAGAAAAAAGGGAAAAAGAGAAATGAAAAAAAAAATGCATAGCACACATGCTCCAAATATAAAATGGTCAAGTTAGGGACATAACACACCATATCCCTACATGTATGAAGTTTCTTCGGTTGTTCCGATGTATATGATATATTCACGCCTGGTTTGTGAATTATCAATCTAGGGTGGTCTTGGTAGGATGTGGCGAGTAGGTGAGAAGGTGCTAGGGTGAAGGACTTGACACCTCTTTAATAGGCTGGATTCCATTCTTATGAGACTAGTCCACTCCACTTTTATCATTGGTTCTTATAAGTATGTGAGATGTTTGATCATGCATGTTTTTCCTCACATATGAGAGTGACCCCATCTTCTTGAGTGCTTTTGAGAATATACCTGTGAGATCGAGTCAAGACGACCATTTTGTAGGTATCCGAGGGTGATTTGAGTGCAATGAATCATTTACTTTACACATGTCTTGTGATTATGCTTGTTTATGCTCGAATTTATATGATGACATTAACTCTGATTTGTAATTGCTGGTTGATTCTCTATAGGTCATGATTTCTTGATGGCTATACGCTGTTGAGACGTGTATGAGTGATTTTCTTCAGAGTTCTCTTTATAATATAATTATCTATAGAGGAGCCTGATTGTAATGATGTTATATTCATGTATGTGAAATGACATGATTGTGTTATTTGTTGATCCTTCTTAATGTCCACTGAGATTGGTGTTTGTGGATATAGCCCTGGAAACCCTCTCGAGACTATAACTCATTCACTAGGGTCACCTAGGGGTTTAAAGCCTTGTTGCATATGATAAATGCAATCGTGTTTCCCATGAAAGAGAGAGTAGATAGGAATTTGGTTATCTTTTATAGTTTTCTTAGTTTTGCTTTACTCGAGGACTAACAAATTATAAGTTGGGGGTTGTGATGTATCCCTAAAATGCACTATTTTAGACCCACATTTACCTATGTTTTGTTCTCATTTATCTTGTAATTACCTTTTGTTAATTTAGGTGTAATCCCAAGAGGGGGTGAATTGGGTATTTTTAGAAACCTTTAATGTTATTTACCACTTAATCCCTATTTGTATATTAAACAAATTAATTGCAGGGGTTTGAAACTGATTCAAATTACTATATCAATGAATTCTTTTTACCTAACTAATTATCAAGTGCGTGTGGGGTTATACAACATACACTCATGCAAGATAGATAATGAAATGTGTTGTGGAAAATAAAAGGAGTAAAGGAAGAGAGAAGGCAACACAATTTTTACGAGGTTCAGCCAACCCGGCTTATGTCCTCGTCTTGAGCAACCCACTTAAGGATTCCACTAAATCTCTGTTCCTTTAACCGGGACGGAGCTTCCCTTACATCTGCTGCTTACAAGAGACACAACTTTCTCCTCACTCGGTTTACAATCCAAACCATGATTACAATATAGAATTTTAAATCTACAAAACAACTCAAGATTTGCTTCTAACAAAACTAGTGAGTACAATCAAAACCTAACACATATTCATATGATGAAACTTGAAACTCAGTATGAATGTAACGATATAATCGTTATATGAATGATATGATTCACACAATTTCCCTTTTATCAACTCTCCCAAAATAATGATATAAGTAAAACCTTGGAGAAATTATAATTCTAGTTCAACTTATTTGATGCACGAATACCAAACGTGATCTCATCAAAAGATTTGTCTTGAATATTATAACAATCAAAATTAATAAGTTTTCTTCCAAATATTCAACCACAATATGATCTTTGTAATATGAATATATATATATATATATGAGTTCCAAATTTCAAAAACTTAAGATAATATTTTTCAAAAATTATCCCCCAATAATATATATAGTTATGAACTCTAAGGATATTTAATCAAGTGGTTTTGTAATATTGAAAATATCAAGTCTTTAACTGAATAAACACTTGAATCAAAAATATTTAACCAATGGCAAAACTTTTCTCAAGTAATGATCTTGTCAAAACAATATAATATGTATATCAGTCTCTCAAATAATATGTAATAATAGATTTTGAGATGAAAAGTTTTTTAACTATAAATATTAACTTCCAAATCAATTTAGATGAAAAGCTCCATAGGAATAAATATTAACAACTAAATTGATTTACCAAACCTCAATACCAAAATGAAAGCACAACGATAGCTAGATTGTTTTTTGAAGATCAAGATAGTCTTAGCTCAGATTTGACGTATAAACTTTAAAATCCCAAGCAAAAATTTCGGCAGTGTGTTCAAAGTTCTCCCAAGTTGTGCTTAACGTACAATATGCTCAATTGTATGCCAAAGGTTTGTTCTCTTTTCACTTCTTGGAGGCACAAGGGTTTAGATATTGATTATATAGGTAACCTTGCCCTTAGGATGATTTCTAACCATTGGATCAACTTGATGAAGAAATAACTCACGTGTTCTCTCATTAAAAAAAATTAAATTTTTAATCTTCCCGTAAGTTCAAACAACTGAGGGTTAGAGCTCAAACGACTAAAGTTCCTTAGAGTTTCAAAAAAAAGAACTTGGACATAGGGTCAGACGACTGAAGTCAGGGTTCAGTCTTCTGATGTGCTTCTACCTGTTTCTGTGTTTTTCTAATTATTCTTCAGACAACTGAACTTAATCTTCGGTCTTCTGAAGAAATTCTTCAAACAACTGAGCTTAATTTCGGTCTTGTGAAGTTGACACTTCAGACGACTGAACAGGGAGTTCGGTCTTTTGAACAGTGGATTTTCTAGATTTTTCTTTTTAGTTTCAAAAATCTATTTTGCTCTCTTTCTTTGCTCTTTTATAAAATATTTTTCAGGGTTTCAAAATAATCTCTAAGTCCATAAATATCTCCTAAAGATGTTCATGAGATGCATAAGTCCTAAAGTCAGTCTACGGTATATTTTGAGCCTTAAATTAAATCATATGAAATATGTAAATACATTCAGTTCTAAATACTCATTCTCATGATGATTTTGAACTTGCTGCTTGCATTTTCATTCTTCTACTCTTTTAGTTCCATGGATTGTGCCAAGATGTATATTATTTAATCTCCATGGCTTCCATGACTTGCTAGCCTTCCGTGCATGTTAAATATTGGTCTTGTTCACAATCTCAATGCGCAGATCACATACGAAGTGATTTGTCATTATGAAAACCAGATTAGACTCATAGAGTCAACACCTTTTTTTTATAATAGTTCGGAGTTATGTGTGATTTGTTCATGTTTTAGGAAAAGAAAGTTAAAACTGAGGAGTTAAGCAATGCAAGAAGCAAAGGGAGTAATTTTGAAGCAAAAGGCTCGACCAGGTGCTCAATCAAGTCCCCAAAACCTTAGTTCAACCAAGTGGTGCGACCAACAAACACAAGGGGCGACTAGGTCACAAAATGAAGACTCCAGAGTACAGACTGAAGTGGAGATGCTGAAAGGTTCGACCAAGGGCGCGCGACCAAGTGACCCTGAGGGGCAATCAGGTCAGCTGAACATAAGCTTGACTAAAGCAGAGATCCCCGAGAGTTTTTGTAACGTCCTCAAAATTCTATCCATTTATATATATATATATATATCTGTGTATCCATATCCATATCTAAGCATCGGGAACACATATCATATAACCATTCACATATATACTATACAATACCAAAATCCAGTATATACAGACCATAACCATACAAAATATCTCTCCAACATCATATACCCAAAAATATACACAACTCTATCAAAAACTCACCCTATAACCAGGGTAATCAAAACACTCTATCCGCGAGCCTGATCTGCTTGCCTAACTGGCTCACATGAAAAATGTTAGAGTAATGGGGTGCGTCGACGCTCAGTAAGTGGAAATATGTTATTACTAGTGTGTGGCAACAAAGTTAAGGATACTTTTAAATAATAACTGAACTGTAATATAACAAATAATCTATAAAGCATATTTTTTTTTTCTCAATTTAGAACATACTGTATCGTCTGTATTTATCTACTTTTCATACTGATAATATCATACTATACTTATCATATGATGTAAAACTGTATATATATACATATCTGTGCTTTATCCCTGGGACTCTGTACGTTATGATTTGACCCCTCATGATAGGGTTGTGCGGCCCGTAGGCGGGACTTCATCTGGTCGGCCCTCCAGATAAGTCAATATACTCTACACTACCTCAGCCCGGCCAAACTCCATTCTCTCCTAAGCTCGGGACTGGCTACTACCTCGTCAAACCAGCCCCCTCCACCCAGTGAACTAGGGAGCTGCATACTCTCCGAGTACGGCTGACGGTACCCACACACTATCTGAAATATGTGGTTGCACTCTATCTGTATCTAGCAACGGTACCATGCTCTGTTATCTTTATCTGTATCTGTCTGTAATCTTTCCTCAGGGATCTGATACTATATATATATATACTCTTTTACTGTTTTCATCATGTTTCCAAAATTATCATAACTCTATCTTTCTGTACTGTAAATACTATAATCTCTGTATATTGTATCTGTAGCATCTTGATGCTACCTCTATATCTCTGTGTGTATACTCTGTCTATATACTTTATCTGTATACTCTGTATGTTATGGTAATAGGAAACATGACATGCTATAACTCTGTATATACTATTCTGTATAAAACTGTAATATAAATACTGATCTGAGTAAAACTGTATGCATGTATATGTATATATATATATATATATATATATATGTTTCATGAAACTATTCATATAAAAGTTGTATATGCATGTACATTTCTCTGTATACTCTCTGTGAATATAAATCTATATTTGTATATTCTGTGTAATCTCATATATTGGAAAAGAATTATATAAATTGTATATACTGTCTATAGCTGTATATTCAGTATAGTATGATACTTTATAAAAGTTATATAAATTCCTTTATCATATGAAAATCTACTCAGACCACGCAAGTATTTAAACTCATATTCTGTAAATACTGTATAATAAACTGGTATAAATATGTGTCTATGAAATCTCTGATAGCATTATGAAAAATCCTAGCATAGCATATTTCCCTTACCTTAACTCTGAAAAGCCCCTATAAAACTCTGGCTCTATACCCGTAGGGTTCCTAACTCATTATCCTGAAAACACAATCCCCCAAAACAAAATATCAGTATTTTCTTACTTACAACATTTCTTATAACTGAGGGAAAGACAAATACTGAATAAAATGTCTTACCCTAAGATTGGAACGAAATTCAACCCAATTTGTCCAACGATCAGTTCCAGTAGACTTGCAAAAAACTTTGCTAGGAGCGTCGTGGTAGTCTTAGATCTTTGATCCGACAAGAAATAGGTCCAGAAACGAAGAGAGAAGTGAGAGAAGGTTGTAGAGAGAGAGAGAGAGGAGCGTTAAAAATGGTTAAAAATTCGGGTTTTCCACTTTTATATTGCGGCCTTCGTCGACGAGACCCTGTATTCATTGACGAAATTCAGGCTGCCCTCAAAACCCGTCTCGGTATTTTCTTGTCAACGAGACCCTGTATTCGTCGACGAATTTCCTTATACACTCGTCGACGAACCCCTGTATTCGTCAACTAATTCTGGCAATTTCTTTGAAATTATTATTATTATTATTATCTCCAAAATGTGATGTCGTCGATGAAGTCTACTACCCTCTTCTGTTCCTGTTTCCATTTTCCTCCCTCTTTAATATTTAAATATCAATATTTTTCGAGTCGTTACAATTTTGACTAGGGTGTGACCAGGTCGAGGAAGCCTGCAGACTAAACCCTAAAATTCTCGAGAGCCTTGACCAAGGCACAACCAGGGGAAGAGTAGGGTGCGACCTGGTCGATTATGTTCGAACCCAGAACCTATTTCATGAGATTTCTGCCAAAACTTTTCTGATTTGAATTCAAACGCTTGTAAACACCCTTTTAGGTATAAAGCCAAATTTCGAATATGATTAGGGTTCCCCTTTGGCCCCTCTTCGGTTAGTGATAGACCTCGTGACAATCTTTGAGTTTTAAGTGTTGCCGCGTAGATTAGTTGGTTCTCAATTGTAATCCCAATTGCTAGTGACAGGCCTTCAAGCTTCAATTGATGTTGTTTTCAATACTTATCTATTTACTCTGCTTTGATTTCAATTCTGCAATTTAAATACCATGTCTTTAATTTCCATGCACATTTAGTTCTCTGATTGTGATGAAACCCTAGGGGATATGATAGCATAGTTAGAGATTCAGTCACTTATACATAATAGGTTACGGTTCCTATAGAGTGTTTCGTGCTTGCTAGATAGGGTATACCCTAGTTCCCGATCGTGCTCTGGATGATTGGTGTACCTTCGCTACCTTATGCCACTTAAATGGCTCACTTGACTAGCTGACCGGACATAGTTATCGCAAACGATAACCTAAACTGGATTCATGATTTGAGACTTGCTTTTTAGAAGTAGTTTTAATTACAATTTATTTTCAGTGCTTGTGTAGTTTAGAAAACAACCCAAAAATCTCATCTTTTTCCTTTTATGCAAAGCATAGTAAACTAGGCTAAAATTAGTAAACAACTGCACTGAGTGCCTAAAGATCAGCACTGACTCACTCCTTGTTCTATTGAACTTGGGTTTAGTTAGATTATAAATATTATTTTTGGTAATTAAGGACTCAGACCTTGGCAAGCCTATCAATGTATTACAAATATATAATTTTGAAGGGAAAGGGGAAAAAGCAAAAACAAAGAACCCTTCTTAGAGAAGGTGCATTATATCAAGGGGCGAATGCATTTATTCTTTGTTTGGAGAAACCTTGAATTGGGATTTGTATTGGATTTGAATAAGATGTAATATAAAAGTATACTGAAATTTATCCAAATTCACTCAAATTCAAATCTAAGATTCAAAATTCATGTTCCTAAACACAACATTATTAGAATTGAAGCAAAATGAATGCTTAAAAATATGAGATTTAGTAAATGCTTGGTCTTTATGACGATTTCAATGGTAGTGTTAAGCCTACTTGGGTTTGTAAAACAATTTTCTCTTTAGGCCATATTTGAAACTCAAAACATGCTATGTTGCATTTAAAAGCATGAATTTGGACTTTAGATTTGGAATCTGAAGGATTTGAACAAATTTCAATATAATTGCATATTACATCTTATCCAAATCTAGTATAAATTCAAATCTAATTTCTCTCCAAACATGGGCTAAAAAAAAAAAAGAAAAAGGAAATAAGAAGAAAATTATTTTTTTCATATTTGGTTAGTAAGGAAAGTGAAAATGTCAAATCAATTAATAAAAAGTTAAATTTACACATCACTGATGTTTAATTTTAATTTTTAATAATATTAGGACACATTTTTTATTTTTTGTAAAAATTGTCATATATAGAAAATATGACAAAAAAATAAATAAATTTATTTCTTTTCTTTTCTTTTCTTTTCTTTTTCTAACGAAAATCTTTGATCTACGCACCCTTATGAAATTAGAGGTGGCAAAAAGAGTTCCTAGACCGAGTTTGGTTGGATCATAAATGGGTAAGTGTTAAACGGATTTGGGTTTAGGTTCGAGTTGACTCGTTTATTAATAGGTAAATAACCTATAAATCTAAGTCCGTCTATTTATTAAATGGGTACTCGTTAAGTACCACTTTTAAAATATAATTTATTCATTTTAATCTTATTTCTCTAACAATTCACTAAAATTGACTCTTTTTTTTTAAAAAAAAAAATCCACATTCATTTAGTCATTAAAAATTATAAAAACTACACCAATATAAATATAATTTATCACTTGTGTTATGTATCATTTTTTTTTCTCTTCAAATTTTCAATAAATATATTTATATAACTTGTAACTATAAAATATTATTTAACTAAATGCTCAAAATTAAAAATAAAAATTACAAAATATTTTTTCTTAATATAAACGGGTGACCTGATGGGTACCCGACTCATACCGTTTTATTCGTATACCGTTTTATTCGTTTATTAAACGAGTTGGATTTAGGCAAACTCATTTGTCGCTTCCTCTCAAAATCAAACCTGATTTAAATAAGTAAGGAACAAGTCATCCATTGGGTTTTGGCCCGTTTTGCTACCCCTGTTCAAAATTATGAGGCACTTAATTATGTAAACAGAGGTGCACACACAGTTGTGTTGATGGCTGGACCTGGATCTGGACCTGGACCTGGACCTGGACCTGGGCCTAAGTCCACGCCCATCAACTTTTTGGGCCGACGGGCCCAGCTCTACAACTGGCGCCAAAATCCCCTGCATCCCGCCACTAATGGTACACTAGTACAATACATTCCCTAAGTTCTGCCCCTTTATTTTGCAGAGCGCTAATTTCCCGATTTTCTAGCTTTCCTCCGAATATGCGGCAGTACTGGTTGTTGAAGACGGAGGCCGGAGACTGGTCGTGGGAAGATCAAGCGGCAAATGGGGGCATATCCAAGTGGGACGGCGTGAAGAACAAGCAGGCCCAGAAGCACCTCAAGGCCATGCGCCTGGGCGACCTCTGCTTCTTCTACCACTCCGGCGCCAAGGCCCGCCGCGTCGTCGGCGTCGTCTCTGTCATTCGCCAGTGGTACGAGGACGACTCCGTCGTTGGCGGCGGGGCGGTGGACGTGAGAGCGGTCGGGGAGATGAGAATGCCAGTGGACTTGAAGGAGATGAAGCGCGACGGCGGGATGAAGGACTTTGCCCTGTTCCGGCAGCCGCGACTGTCCGTTGTGGCGGTTCCGGCTAGTGTTTGGGAGCGTATTTGTGAAATGGGAGGTGGGTTTGAGGAGGATGGAGATGCAGACAGTTGAGGATGTCTGTGAATTCTGATGGTGTTTGTCGCAAATCGCAATGCCCTGATTTTCTAACAATGTCCTGTTTTGCGCTGTAGGGAAAGAAGTAACGTGCTACTTGTGTTTATAGTTGTGGATCTTTTTTGGGTAGAAATTATCTGTGTCTAACTGGCAAGAATTAGGGCATTTTTTTTGTTCGTGTTTGGTTGATGGGAAAATGTTTATTTTGATGAATGATTTTTTAATTTTGTATTATTTGGTATTGTACGAGTACATGAAAGAGTGAAAAAAACACTTTCTTACAGGAAAAAAAAAAAGCCCAGTGGATTGCTAGTAACATATGTACAATATAAATCAACAGAATTAAACCATTAATCGAAAAATTAACCATATTTCATCAAATCAAATGAGGGAAAAGAAGTCTAGAGAGAAGATTATGCAGAGTTAAAATTTACATTGATTAGTTATTTTACTATATTCTCAATCAATTTATACATTCAAAAAATATTCAATTGCTAAGTGAAATGGCATGTGAAATTGGGATCTGGTATTAGCAAATAATTCTCAACATGGGAATTGGAAGTTTTGTTGTTAAATGGCTTTAGGTAAGAAGCCCCCCAAAAATAAAAATAAAGAAATAAGGATACATAGTTATTGATTACTTCAAATAATGGTATGACATAATAAGAGTGGGAACAATGTCAACTACATTAATGAACTCGGAATAAGACATTGAAATATTAGAAGGGATGATCCTATGACAAAGTAAACGATGATAAACGGGTAATGAAAAGATGGAATGGAATTTACAGATAGAATGTAAACAAAAGTAAATGATCTCTAATTAAGACATGGATGAAAGACCTTAAATTTTTCTCATCTTTTATTTATAATTTTGACATTGATCTTCCGAAGTATTTTGAAATTTCTTGACTTTTACTTGTTGCTTTTTTCTATGTAATTGTATCTTTTAACGTCACATTCAATTTCAAACATTAATTTAAATCCATCAATCACCATCAAAATTGTCGAGATTATAGCCAAATTTGATCTCCACTAATTCACTATTTCCCCTAATCAGTTGAGAGAAATCATGGAATGGATGCTATTGAGAGTTGCTCGATCGAGTTTTTTGGGATTAATGTCAACTAGGCCAATTGGATAATCAAGCAATGCATACCATCATCGAATACTCAAACAAGTTTCTTGGGGTGTTGTGAATGGCTCATTTATTGATATGACTAAGTTACACAAAGGGAAGAATATAGTGCAGAATTCTGGGAGAAAACCATCGATGGTTTTCTATAGCTTTTTTGAAATCGTTGATGGTTTCACTGAATCTCAGACATCTTCAAAAAATGCTCTCGATATCTCAAATCGTCAACGGTTTCAAGAAATCTCAGAAAATCGTCAACGATTTTGTTTTTAGGCTGCAAGACAGAAATTCAAAATTTGAACTTGAACGTTAAGTTAGTTGGTTTTTTTTTTGGGGGGGGGGGGACCTTTAAAGGAAAGTCTATTTATACTTGTTTGAGTATATTGTGACATATAAGAGATCAATTTGAGAAGTGTATTGTGTACTCTATAATTTCTTAGTGAAATTGTTGTGCCGATTACTTATTTGGATGTATGCATTGCCGAACCACATAAATTCTCGTGTTGTTATTGTTCTTGTTTTTTTTTTTTTTTTAATATATACTAGTTGTGTTGCTTGTTGTTTATCCAACCATTATTATAACAAATTGGTATAAGAGCGATTGTTGTTATGACATCAGGATCATCTTTTGCAAGATTTAACATTGTCAAATTCGATGGAACCGAAAATTTTGGTTTATGGCAAAGGAGAGTCAAGGATATTCTTGTGCAACAAGGAATGACTAAGGCTTTACTTGACATTCAAACTGGAAGGAATGTATAAGGCAACATGGGGAGATCTTAAAGCAAAAGTCACTTCTACAATACTTTTGTGTTTGGCCGACAAAGTGCTCTATCGTGTGATGGAGGAGGATTCTCTAACGACTATATGGTGAAAGTTAGAAGCCGATACATATCCAAATCACTCAATAATAAACTTTTTCTTAAGAAACTTCTTTATTGGCTTAAGATGGTTGAAGAATCAAACTTAAATCAACATATCAATGCCTTCAATCAAATCATAAGTGATTTGATGAGAGTTGATGTTAAGTTCGATGAAGATGACAAAGTTTTGATGTTGTTGAACTCCTTGCTGTCAACTCATACCTATGAAAATCTAGTTACCACTCTTAGGTGGGGAAAAGAGACTTTTGATCTAGAAGAGGTAACAAATGTCTTACTAAATTTTCATCAAAGGCTGAAAATATGTGATGAAGGAGAAGGACTTATGGTGAAAGGCCATAATGAGCGTGGCAAAGGAAAGTTTAAAAGTGGGTCAAGTTAGAAATCTCGCAATCAATCCAAGAAGAAAAAGAAAATTCGATGTTATAAATGTGGTAAAAAGGGGCATGTTAAACCAGAGTGTCCGAATTGGAAGAATGGAAATGCTGAAAAACATGAGGGGATTTCGAAATCAGTGAATGTGGTTTAAGAAGGAGGTTTAGTTTGCAATGATGGTGATGTTCTTTCAGTTTCATCAGGGTCAGATGACCTTACAGACTTCTGGATACTTGACTCTGTTTATTCTTACCATATGACTCCAAACAAGGAGTGGTTCAACACTTACAGGTTAGTGAATTCTTATGAGTAATGATATTTCTTGTAAGATCATTGGCATAGGAAGTGTTAAGATAAAAATGTTTGATGGTGCTGTGAGAACCTTGAGCAGTATAAGACATATACCGGAGTTGAGGAAGAGTTTGATATCACTTGGCACTTTGGATTGTAACGGTTTCCATTGCAAGTCTGAAGGTGGAGTTATGAAAGTTTGGAAAGGAAATTTGACGTTGATGAAAGGACAAAAGCTAGATGGGAATCTACACATTGCAAGGAGTTACTGTTGTAGGTGGAGCTGCAGCCGTAGATGTTAAATCTGATGAGACCGTCTAGTGGCATATGCATCTTGGGCATATGGGGGAATATGGTATGAAAGAATTACACAAGATCAAACTCTTCAAGGGTTTAAAATCATGTCAGCTTGATTTTTGCAAAATTTGTGTACTTAGAAAACAAAACAGGGCAAAATTCAAGTCAGTTATTCACAAGACGAAAGGTATTCTTGATTATATGCATTTTGATGTTTGGGGCCCGGTTAGAGTTGCATCAAAGTGTGGACATGTGTATTATGTGAGTTTTATTGATGATTACTCATCAAAAGTCTGGATATACTTCATGAGGCATAAGTCTGATACGTTTGCCAAGTTCAAGATTTGGAAGGCTGAAATGGAAAATCATACGGGAAGGAAAATCAAATACTTAAGGTCATACAATGGGACCGAGTATGCTGATTCTCAGTTTATGGAGTTTTGTGCGCAACAGGGCATTAAGAGACATTTTATAGTTCGTTGGACACCTCAACAAAATGGTGTGGGAAAGGATGAACCAGACTCTGACTGAAAGAGTTTGGTGTCTCAGGCTTAATGCAGGGCTACCAAAGAACTTCTAGGCCGAGGCAGTTAGTATATATGACTTATTTTCTGATAAACCAATCACCAAAGGCGTCACTAGAGGGTAAAGTGGCAGAAAAGGTATGGATGAGAAATGCAGTAGACTACTCCAGATTGAAAGTATTCGGGTGTCCAGCCTATATTCACGTGTCTAGTAAGGAGAGGTCTAAGCTTGATCTAAAGTCTCGTCATTGCATATTTTTGGGATATTCAGAGGGTGTGAAGGGTTACAAGTTGTGGGACCTAGTGGAAAACAAGGTGGTGATTAGTAGGGATATAGTCTTTGATGAGAAGGCTATGGTGAAGCGTACTCAAGAATATGATGAACAAAAACAGGAGCCAGAAAGCTTGGGTAGTGACGAACATGTTGTGCAAGTGGAGTTGGAAGTTCAGGGCAATGAAAATGATCATATGGTCATATGGTTGTAAGTAGCTCTAGCTCGGAAAACCAGCAAGTCGACAATCTTCCTATATGGAGATCCAAACATACTATTAGACCTTCGCCAAGATATGGGTTTGAAGAGTTAGTGTCTTATGCTTTTCTTACTAGTTGCAATGATCCAACTACGTTTCAAGAGGTAGTGCACGACTAGGAGAAAGGTAGGTGGAAGGGTACAATGAATGAAGAGATGGAATTATTACACAAAAATCAAACTTGGGATTTGGTGAAGCTTCCAAATGGGAAGAGACCGATAGGTTGCAAATGGGTATATAGAAAGAAGAAGGCAATATCAGAAAAGGAATGAGAGAAATTCAAGGCACAGTTGGTGGTAAAAGGATACTCACAGAAAAATGGAATAGATTATGATGAGATATTTTCACCTATGGTACGACATACTTCGATCGGGATTGTGTTGGGGTTGGTAGCCCATTACCATCTTTATTTGGAACAAATGGATGTGAAGACAGTGTTTCTTCACGGTGACTTGGAGGAACAAATTTATATGATATAACCGTAGGGATTCAATGAACTGGGGAAAGAAAACTTAGTTTTTAAGTTGAAGAAATCTCTTTATGGGTTGAAATAGTCTCCAAGACAATGGTATAAAAGATTTGATTCCTACATGATCAAGATTGATTACAAAAGGTGTGAGTATGATTGTTGTATATATGTGAACAAACTTGATGATAAGATTACAAAAGGTGTGAGTATGATTGTTGTATATATGTGAACAAACTTGATGATAGTTCTCTTATTTTCTTGTTATTGTACGTCAATGTTATGTTGATAGCTACAAAAGATTTACTTGAGGTGAATCAGGTAAAGGAACTGTTGCATAAGAAATTTGACATGAAGGATCCTCGTTTAGCCAAGAAAATACTTGGGATGGAGATTCGCCAGGACAGAACTGCAGGGAGGTTATGGCTATCTTAGGGCAGTTATGTGCATAAGGTGTTGGAACAATTTAGCATGACTGATGCAAAACCAGTGTGTACACCTCTAGCGAGTCATTTTAAGTTGTCTACTGCAGATTACCCAAGTACAGATGAGGATATCTGAGACATATCAAAGGTCCCCTATGCTAGCGTTGTAAGGTGTATAATGTATTTCATAGTGTGTACGAGGCCAGATTTGGCACATGCTGTGAGCGTGGTAAGTAAGTTTCTATATAATCCAGGAAGACATCATTGAGAAACCAACAAATGGATATTTAGATACTTACGAGGTACATCGGGTTATGGCATCATGTTCGGCAAGCAACAAGGTTGTCCTTCAGTTATGAGATTTGTAGATGCTGATTATGCAGGGGATATGGATGACAGAAGGTCTATAACAGGTTATGTCTTTACCCTTGTAAGAGAACCTATATGTTGGAGATCCATGGTTTAATCTTTGGTAGCATTGTCCATGTAAGAACCTGACCCGAGAAATGTGGATTAAATAAATAAGAAAAGGAGAAGGGATTTAAAAAGGGAAAATCAGTAGGGCTAGTCAACGAGGTTCCTTTTCTCGTCGACGAGTGAATACCGAGAGACTTTGGAATTCTGAAATCTCAGACTCATCGACAAGGCCAACTCTGTCATTGATGAACTCCCTTCTTATGCTCATCGAGGAGAATGCCATCTCATCGATGAGGCTGACCAGGTCAAGGGGTCTATAAATATTATTTCTCATTGCTTCATTGCCAAGAAACCAAAACTCTCTCTCTTTCTAGAACTCGAACAAACTCTCTTTCTTTCTCTCTCTCTCTCTAAGATATCGAGCTATATGTTACCCGAATCGACGATCCGATGTTGCTACATGGATTAGGAGGGGAATCTCTACAGTTATAGTGGATCAGATCTTCGTTTTGAGGATTTTTGGGTTTTGTTCCAAAATTGAGATAAAGGTCTGATTTCGTTTTCATTCGATAGATCTGTAGTGGTTGGGATTATATTGAGGTATTATTCTTCAGTTTTTAGGTTTTGGGGATCCCGTGTCATTGTTTTGGACCGATTGAGTTCATGTTTCGATTTTCGAGATAAGGTAAGGGGAATCTATTTATATCAGTCATTTGTAAAATCTCTTTTAGTAAAACTGTGGTTTTCGATGATACAGATATTTTGGTTACTTATTTGGGAAAATCTATTGGGTTAAATTATGAAATTTTCGGGTTTACGATTTTTGGGAAAATTAGGGTTATCAGGTTTCATCTCCGTTTTTGTTGAAAAACTATATATTTGGTTAAATGGTAATATAGAGATGACCATACCTTCATTTTATGTTAAACTATATTCTCATATTAATTATGATGTGATTATTTGTTTCCCAAATAAGTGTGGCATGAGTTGCTTTATTGAAATGAGTTGAGTTATGAAATCGTGAAATAAGATATAGGAACGATGGTTCCAAAATTGTTTTCAGGAATCTGTGGAAAACTAATATCGATTAAAGACCAGGGATTCTATGTGATGATTGTTATTATGTGGTGGGCATCCTGGTTTAATTACAGACGAGTTGAGCATTCGGTTTAATTACCGACGAGCTAGGGCATCTGGTTTGCTATCGATGGGCCGAGACATCCAATTTTAATTTCAACGAGTCGCTCATCTGGGTTGTTACCGATGAGTTAGGACATCCAATTTAATTCCGATGGTTTAATACCGACGAGTCGCTCATCTAGGTTGTTATCGATGATTTGGGATATCTAGTTTAATTATGATGTGTTTAATACCAATGAGTCGCTCATCTGGGTTGTTACTGATGAATTGGTACATCTGGTTTAATTCCGATGGTTTAATACCGACGAGTCGCTCATCTGGGTTGTTATTGATGAGTTGGGACATTTAGTTTAATTCTAATGTGTTTAATATCGATGAGTCGCTCATCTGGGTTGTTATCGATGAGTTGGGACATTTGGTTTAATTCCGATGTGGATATGTGTTGTGAAATATGCTATGTGTTTGTGAATTCACCGTGTTGTGAACTATACTGGAATTGTGTTGTGAAAATACTAGAATTGTGAAGTATTATGTTTTGCCGTTGAAATAACACTCATGTGCCCACACACTGATATAACCTGTTTCTTCCTTACTGAGAGGTGTCTCACCTCTATCATACAAATATTTTTTAGGTCCTTCGAGTAGCTGACCCTAGCGTTCTAGCGTTTCAGGAGCGTGGGTGTTGGTTAGCATTGTTTAGGTACTGGTGTGAGTACTGAACCGTGGCCGAGGTGTCATTTTGGGTTATGTAGATACCCGAGGATTATGTTTTGTATAATGGGACTAGATTCTGATGTTGTATAGACTCTGGTATGGTATGATGGTATGAAATGAATGTAAGAGGTTGTATAATCCCTCTGTGTACGTTGTGTATGTGATGGTGTATAGGGTATACATGAACTCTATGGGGTCGGACCCTTATATTGTGTATCATGGATGGTTGTATGATATAGGGATAGGTTAGGTTACTAAATCACACCTTAGGGCCCATTTCCGGGTTCGGGGTGTGACAGCTTGGTATAAAAGCTAACCAAGTTGTTAGGTCTTGTAGACTTGGTTATGCGTGATTTTGTGAACATACTAGAGTATAGGATGTAGGAAATGGGTAGATTAAGTCGAGGGTTGTCCTGTAGCTAGACAAAGATTCGTTGATGATGTTCTATGTTTTTCTTGGAATAACGATTTTAGTAAAATCACGGCAAACCATTGATGGTTTCGTGTTTGTGTGGTAGGGCAGACCTAGATTTGAGAGTCTAGAAGTTAACATGATTATCTTACAATGATTGTGTTAATTGTACTATGATATAGGAATGCTAATTTATTCCTATACTATTTTCAGAATGAAGCCCAAGAATAGCAATTGGGATAGTAGTTCGGAAGGGACTGCGAGTGAAGGATCTCCTTCCGTGCCTCGGGGTTTAACAAGGCAGATTATACTGGAGATCCGGCAAAGTGTTAGGGGACTGGAGCGTCCACCTAGGGATGTGGGTTACACCATTGAGAAGTTCACCCATATGTATCCTTTGACGTTTACTAGAGGGTCCGACCTGATTGTGGCGGCGAACTAGGTGCAGAAGATAGAAAAGATACTGAAGGTTCTGCACTGCACTGATGAGCAGAAAGTTCTCTATGCTACGTTTCAACTGGCGGGAGAAGTTGAGAGATGGTGGATGGTTGTGAGTCTGCTTGAGGAGCATAGAGTCGATCCATCTAGGATGACGTAAGGTCGTTTTAAGGAGGTATTCTTCGAGAGATACTTCCTGGATTCCATTCGTGATGCAAAGGCAGACGAATTCTCGAGTCTGACTTAGGGAACCCTAGTAGTGTAGAGTTACACAGCTGGATACATCGAGTTGTCTCACTTTGCGCCGTGTATGATCTTGAACGAGTATGAAAAGACTCGGAGGTTCGAGAAGGGCCTGAGGAAGGACATCCATAGGCTAGTAGGAATGTTGCAGATTTGGGAGTTTCCTGCACTGGTGGATAAAGCCGCCGTGGTTAAGGCTGGACTCTAGGAGGATGAGGTGGTGCAGGAACAAAAGAAGAGGCCAGTACCTTCTGGTTCTCAGACTGGTTTCGTCAAGGACAATGGAAGAAGAGGAACTATCGTATGGGTAATTGCTAGGGTGCAGAACCGCGGGGTCCACAGGGGGATTAACCTTGTGAGCGTTGTACTTGGTGCCACAGGTGGCATGACGATGAGTACCTATTCATGGGTAACTGTTACCGATGTGGCGAACCGAGCCATGTATCCAGAAACTGTTGTACGGTAATGAATGACGCGCTTGCACCTAGTCAAAATTGAGGAAAGAACCAGGTGCCTCGGGGAAACTTTCAGGGAAACATAGCTTAGGCGAGAGTGTACTCATTTACTTCAGCCGATGTAGAGCATGCTTGCAACGTGGTGACAAATACTGCTTTCAAATAAAGCTATTGTCTTATTCGATTCAGGAGCAACCCACTCCTTTATATCTACAAATTTTGTGAAATTGTGTGTGGTTGAAACCCAAGTGATGGATGAGGGGTTGTCTTTGGCTACACCGTATGGGAGTGTGGTCGTCTGTAGGAAGATGTTAGGGAACTGCCCAGTGGTAATTCAGGGAAGGTCGCTACCGGTGAATCTGGTAGTATACGACATGTATGAGTTTGATGTTATACTGGGGATGGATTGGTTATCCTGTAGTTTTGCGGTGATTGACTGTCATAGGAAAGTGGTGGTGTTCAGAACCCCTTATGAGCAGAAATATGAGTTCGTAGGATTGTGTGTGCGTTCAATGCCATAGATTTTGTCAGCTATGCAGGCGAGAAGGTTACTCTTGGACGGTTGTTAGGGGTACCTAGCTTGTGTGAAAGAACCACTTTGGGATTATCTGAAACTTGAAGATATTTGAGTGGTTAACGAATTTTCAGATGTATCCCCAAAAGAGTTACCTGGTTTACCTCCTGATCATGAGGTGAAGTTCGCTATTGAATTGCTTCTAGGCAAGACATCGATTTCTAAAGCTCCATATCAAATGGCTCTAGCTAAACTTAAAGAGTTGAAGGAGCAATTACAGGAACTGCTAGATAAGGGCTTTATCAAACCTAGTGTTTTGCCTTAGGGAGCTCCAATATTGTTCGTGAAGAAGAAGGACGGGTCAATGAGAATATGCATTGACTATCATGAGATCAACAAGGTAACTGTGAAGAACCAATACTCGTTGCCTCATATAGACGATATGTTTGAAAAACTGCAGGGAACACAGGTCTTTTCAAAGATCGATTTATTAGGAATGAGATGTTGCGAAGACTGCGTTTCGAATCAGATATGGTCACTAGGAGTTTCTAGTCATGCCATTTGGTTTACTAACGCTCCAACGGTATTTTTGGACCTGATGAACAAGGTTTTCCATGAATACCTAGACCAGTTTGTAGTGATATTCATTGATGATATTCTAGTATATTCTAGGAGTCCGGAAGAGCATGAAAATCATCTGAGGTTAGTACTTTTGGTACTACGGGAAAGGAAGTTGTATGCTAAGCTGAAAAAATGCGAGTTCTGGTTGAAACAGGTCGCATTTCTAGGTCATGCCAAGTCGGGGGGTGGTATCTCAATTGATCAAGGTAAGATTGAAGTAGTGGTTGACTGGGTGACATCGAAGAGTGCGCAGGAAGTTCGAAGTTTCCTAGGACTGGCTAGGTACTACCGGCGGTTCGTGGAGGGATTCTCTAAGTTATCTGACCTTCTAACACGGTTGATGATGAAGGATGTGAGATTTTATTGGACCGACGAGTGCGAGCAGAGTTTCCAAGAGTTGAAACACCGATTGGTCACTGCTCTGGTTTTAACCATCCCATTTGGCAATAGTGGTTTTGTGATTTTCAGTGATGCATCTCTGAAGGGTTTGGGATGTGTGCTGATGCAATAGGGGAAAGTAATTGCATATGCTTTTCAGCAACTCAAAGAGTACGAGAAGAATTACCCTATGTATGATTTAGAGTTGGCAACAGTGGTATATGTGTTGAAGATTTGGAGACAATACTTGTACGGTGAACAGTGTGAGTTCTTCATGGACCACAAAAGCCTCAAATACTTTTTTTCGTAGAAGGAGTTGAACATGATGCAGAGGAGGTGGCTAGAACTAATCAAGGACTACGATTGCACCATTAGCTATCATCCGAGGAAAGCTAATGTGGTAGTTGATGCTTTGAGTCGGAAGTCAGAGCATGCAACAGTATCTACAATGATAGGTCAACATTATATTAGGCAGGATTTGGAAAGCCTTGGCATGGAATTGGTGGATGGTAATCACCTGGCTTTCATTACTAGCTTGGTGATCCAGCTGACATTATTATAGAGGATTAAAGCTGCGCATACTAATGATGAGGAGTTAGTTGAGGTTGTAGAGAAGGTGCAGCAGGGATGGTTGCAGATTTTAACATCTCTGAGGGAGGTGTATTGAGGTTTGGAACCAGACTGTATGTTCCAAACGATGAGGGAATAAGAAAAATAATTTTGGATGAGGCGCATCGTTCTTTGTATACGGTACATCCGGGTAGCATGAACATGTATCGGGATTTGCGCGAATCTTTCTGGTGGAGTGGCATGAAAAGGGAGATTGCTCGATTTGTGGAGCAATGTCTGATGTGTTAGCGGGTAAAGGCTGAGCATCAGAGGTCGATAGGGCCGTTGTAGCCATTGAGTATTCCGGAGTGGAAATGGGAGCACATCTCTATGGACTTTGTCACCGGGTTACCGCCAGCACTTCATGGACAGAATTCAATCTAGGTGATTGTGAACAGGTTGACTAAATCTGCTCACTTTGTACCGATGAAGGTTAGCTACTCCTTGAGTGGGCTAGCATACCTATATGTGCAAGAGATAGTTAGAATGCACGGGGACAAAACTTACTTTCAGTACAATGTTCCACCCCCAGACCAACAGATAGTCTAAGAGGACGATACAGATTTTGGTGGATATGTTATGGGCTTACGTGTTAGACTTCGGCAGTAGTTGAATTCCGTTTCTATCGTTGGTGGAGTTCACCTATAACAATAGCTTCCAAGCTAGTATCGGGATGACACCGTTCGAGGCATTGTATGGTCGGAGGTATCGGTCTCCTCTATACTAGGATGAGGTAGGTGAATGGCAGATATTGGGACTCGAACTCGTGCAACAAGCTTCTGAGAAGGTTAGACTGATCAGTGATAGAATTAAATCAGCTTAGAGTCGGGTGTGTGTTTGGTTATATTGTTGAGTTATTGAGTGAGAGATTGCAAATTTTGAGGACGAAATTTTTGTAAGGAGGGTAGGTTGTAAGAACCCAACTCGAGAAATGTGGATTAAATAAATAAGAAAACGAGAAGGGATTTAAAAAGGGAAAATTTGCAGGGCTCATCGACGAGGCTCCTTTTCTTGTCGACGAATTCCCTTCTACAACTTGGCGACAAAATTCAGAGGTTCGTCGACGAGTGAATACTGAGAGATTTTGGAATTCTGACATCTCAGGCTCATCGACGAGGCCAACTCTGTTGTTGACGAACTCCCTTCTTATGCTCGTCAACGAGGCTGACCGGGTCAAGGGGTTTATAAATATAATTTATCATTGCTTCATTGCTAAGAAACCAAAACTCTCTCTCTCTATAGAACTCGAACCAACTCTCTCTCTCTCTCTCTCTCTCTCTAAGATTTCGGGCTATATGTTACCCAAATCGACGATCCAATGTTGCTACGTGGATCGGGAGGGGAGTCTCTATAGTTATAGCAGATCAGATCTTCATTTTAAGGATTTTTGGGTTTTGTTCCAAAATCGAGGTAAGGGTCTAATTTCGTTTTCAGTTCGATAGATCTATAGTGGGTTGGATCATATTGAGGTATTGTTCTTTAGTTTTTAGGTTTTAGGAATCTCGTGTCGTTATTTTGGACTGATTGAGTTCGTGTTTCGATTTTCGAAATAAGGTAAAGGGATTCTGTTTGTATCAGTTATTTGTAAAATCTGTTTCGGTAAAACTATGGTTTCCAATGATACGGATGTTTTGGTTACTCATTTGGGAAAATCTATCAAGTAAAATTATGGGATTTTAGGGTTTATGGTTTTTGGGAAAATTTGGGTTATCGGGTTTCATCTCCGTTTTTGTTGAAAAACTATATATTTGGTTAAACAATAATATAGAGATGACTGTACCTTCATTTTATGTTAAATTGTATTCTCGGATTAATTATGATGTGATTATTTGTTACCTAAATAAGTGTGGCATGAGTTGGTATATTGAAATGAGTTGAGTTATGAAATCGTGAAATGAGATATAGGAACAGTGGTTCCAAAATTGTTTTCAGGAATCTATGGAAAACTAATATCGATTAAATATCGGGGATTCTATGTGATGATTGTTATTATGTGGTGAGCATCCGGTTTAATTACCGATGAGCTGAGCATCCGGTTTAATTACTGACGAACTAGGACATTCAATTCACTACCGATGGGCCGAGACATCCGATTTTAATTCCGAAGAGTCACTTATCTGGGTTGTTACCGATGAGTTGGGAAATCTGGTTTAATTCCGAAGGTTTAATACCGACGATTCGCTCATCTGGGTTCTTACTAATGAGTTGGGACATCTGGTTTAATTCTGATGTGTTTAATACCAACGAGTCGCTCATCTAGGTTGTTACTGATGAGTTGGGTCATTCGGTTTAATTATGAAGTGTTTAATTTTGACGAGTCACTCATCAGGGCTACTACCGATGAGTTGGGACATCCGGTTTAATTTCAATGGTTTAATACTGATGAGTTGCTTATCTGGGTTGTTACCGATGAGTTGGGACATCCGGTTTAATTCTGATGTGTTTAATACCAATGAGTTGCTCATCTGGGTTGTTATCGATGAGTTGGGACATCCGGTTTAATTTCGATGTGGATATGTGTTATGAAATATACTATGTGTTTGTGAATTCACTGTGTTGTGAACTATACTGGAACTGTGTTGTGAACTATACTGGATCTATGTTGTGAAAATACTGGAATTGTGAAGTATTATGTTTTGTCGTTGAAATAACACTCATGTGCCCACATACTGATATAACTTGTTTCTTCCTTACTGAAAGGTGTCTCACCCCTATCATACAAATGTTATTCAGGTCCTTCAAGTAGCCGACCCTAGCGTTCTATCGTTCTAGGAGCGTGGGTGTTGGTTAGCACTATTTAGGTACTAGTGTGAGTACTGAACCATGGTCGGGGTGTCATTTTGGGTTATGTAGATACCCGAGGATTATGTTTTGTATTATGGGACTATATTCTGATGTTATATAGACTCTAGTATGGTATGATGGTATGAAATGAATGTAAGAGGTTGTATAATCCCGCTGCGTATGTTGTGTATGTGATGGTGTATAGGGTATACGTGAACCCTACGGGGTCAGACCCTTATATTGCATAGTATCATGAATGATTGTATGATACAGGGACAAATTAGGTTACTAAATCACTCCCTGAGGCTCATTTCCGGGTTTGAGGTGTGACAGCCTACAACTGAGGCGAAATATATGGCAGTTGCCAAAGCTGCAAAGGAAGCCTTATGGCTTACCGGTTTAGTCAAAGAGCTGCGATTATAGTAAGATGGAGTGGTGCTACATTGTGATAGTCAAAGTGTCATTTACTTGACGAATAATCAAGTGTACCATGCTAGAACTAAACATATTGATGTGAGGTTTCACAGACTTCGGGAATTAATTACTTCAGGTGAACTTGTGTTGGAAAAGGTTCACACATCTGAAAATGGAGTGGATATTTTGATTCAATCAGTTACTTCTGGAAAGTTTAAGCATTGCTTGGACTTACTTCATCTCTCCAAGTACTAGAAGAGAGATAAACCCAACTTAACGTTCTAAGGTCGAGGTGGAGCATTGGGCTATGTTTTTCGTGATTCTCCTAAGGGGCAAAAATTCACCAAGGTGGAGATTGTTGTGAATGGTGGCTCATTTCTTGAGATGACTAAGTTACACAAGAAGAAGAACATAGTGCAAAATTCTGGGAGAAAATCGTCGACAATTTTCTGTGGCTTTTCTGAAATCATTGACGGTTTCATTGAAATCTAAGACATCTTTAGAAAATGCTCTTAGTATCTCAAACCGTCGACGGTTTCAGGAAATCTCAAAAAACCGTGGGCGGTTTTGTTTCTAGGCTGTGAGACAGAAATTCAAAATTTGAATTTGAATGTTAAGTTGGTTGGTTTTGGGGGGGAACCTCCGAAGGAAAGTCTATTTATACTTGTATGAGTATATTGTGACATATGAGAGACCATTTTGAGAAGTATATTGTGTACTCTATAATTTCTTTGTGAAATTGTTGTGCCAATTGCTTCCATGGATGTAGGCATTACCGAACCATGTAAATTCTTGTGTTGTTATTGTTTTTGTTTTTGTTTTTTTTTAATTTTATATACTGGTTGTGTTGTTTGTTGTGTTTTATTCCCTTGTGCATCCTTTATCCGACCATTATTACAACATGGGGCTTATACCAACTAGATTGAAAAAATTTTTAGACTTCTCATTCATAGCCCTATCCTATTCGACCTACAATTCCATTCCATAAATCAAACAAGCCTAAATGCTTTGGCCTTTCCCTATAGTTTATATCAACATAGGTTGCCTCCCTTTATTAGATTTCTTTAATCTAAAACATTTTTTAACACCATCATACAACAAAGAGCAACCCAATTATGTAGGAGTCAAATCAAATAATTACATCATAATAAAACAATTAAAACTATTTTAAAGGATAAAATGAAAGTGAATGTTCGTAGTGCTTTTCTTAGTTTCTTGAACTTAATCTCAAGAATTAAAGGCATTAGACATAAAGTATTGTTTCCAATAAATGCTTCCCACTGTGGTAATTGGGAAGTTAATATGAAAATAGGATTTAGGGAATAAAGTCTAGACATTGGAGAGAGATAATCCAAGTAATGAACTAAAATGAAATGATAAAACTAATGTTTCATTCGGAAGCATGAATTTTTAATCTTGGATTTGGATTTGTGTGAATTTGGACAAATTACAGTACAATTTTATATTATATTTTAACCAAATTCAATACAAATCCAATGCCTCTTCAAATTTAGGGTAAATAAAATCGTAAAAAATGATTAAGTGAAATGGCATGTGCAATTGAGAATTTTGACATACTCTTTTGGCAAATAATTATCAACATGAGAAACATAAATTTTGTTGTCATAATATGATAGTTATTGATTGCTTCAAAGAGTAGTTACAACATCAAGGAATTGTAACGGTGTCAACCAAAAGAATGAACTATGATAAGACATTGGAATATTTGAAATTAGAAATAGCTTCCCAAGAGGGGGGGGTGAATTGGCTTTTAAAATTTTCTTTTAATTCCTTTTGAGATACCTTAAACTTCCTTTATTTCTTTTAACCAATTCTTGACTTGTTTGTTTAATTCTTTAATCAATCGAGAACTTAGTTCTTTTATCCAATCAATAACACAATTAAACAACCAATCAATTAAACAATATCTTCAAGCCAAACAATCAATTTATTTGCGAAGTACAAGTTAAACAACAAACAACCAAACCAAGATATAAAGTATTCAGCACTTTGGTAATATAACAACTCAAGATGGTTGTTTGTTTATATTTTTCAAATTTGAACCAAACCTTGTAGTGAATGAGAATTTATGCTTGCTGACGTAAAGCCCTGTATAGATGAATCAAATCACTCTTTCCAAATATTTAGAACTCAAATAAACTCTTGGTAAATTTATCTTTGGGATGCTAACCAAGTAACGTACTCTCGTAAGGTTTCCACAAGATATGGTGTAACCAACGTACTCCCTTTTGGTTTTCGCAACTCAAATCAAAATTAAACTTTAAGTTTGTTTGATTTCCAAATATATGTAGTTTATATAATTTTCAAATTTAAAACCATCGACACAATTTAAATATGCTGAAAATAAAGAGTAAGGGAAAGAGAGAATGAGACGGAGATTTTTACGAGGTTCGGCTTATACCCAGCCTATGTCCTCGCCTTTGGCAAACCACCAAAGGATTCACTAGTTCAGTTCCATTGACGAGTGGAACAATACCGATTACAACACTCCTTGGTTAAGGTTAGAGCTCGCCTTCTCCAAATGATATCCCCTCATTCGGTCACTCCTTACATAGGCTAGAGCCCACCTCTCTAAGCAGTATCCCCTTGCTTAGCCAACGATCCAAACACTTTGGAACGTCAATAAACTACAAGAAACACAAGATAAAATCTTCGTACAAGTATACTCTCTCAAAGAACAAGTTAGCACAATTTCAGCACTATATACTTTGAATGTAAAATATCAATATGAAATACAATGAAACTCAAGTGTAGAATTCACGAATATCCTTCTTAGAAGAGGATTAACAGTAAGAACTCGGAAAAAGAAGGATCAGCACTTCAGAATTCTTAGCAAAATAATTTTTCAAAGAGTGAACAAGAGAGTTTTGGAAGAATAAGAATACTTTCAGCTTTACAAGTAGATTTTTCAATTCTTGGATATATTTTGATTTACAAAAACATGTATTTATAGGCTTTCAAACTTGTTTCCATGTTGCCAAAGTTTCCTTTGAGAGTTTCCCAAAATTTTAGAAAGTTTAGAGCTCGAACGGCTATATTTTAAAAACAAGAGTTTTAAAATTTTTGCCTGTTGAACTGTGTTCAGTCATCTGAAGTGTTGAGGTTAGTCGACTGAAGTTTCTTAACCCCTTAAAAAAATAGAACTGGATACAGGGTCAGTTGACTGAAATTAGGGTTCAGTCATTTGATGTCACAGGTTCAATCGACTGAAGTTTCAAGTTCAGTCGTCTGAACTTGCTGCTGTAACTCTCTGCCTATTCTGTCTTGTTCTTCTGTCAACAGTGACCCCGCTTCAATGTTTTGACTATAACTTTTTCTGTATAACTCCAAATTAGGTGTTATTTGTGTCAAATGAAAGCTAAGAGAAAATCCTACAACTTTCATGTTGACTACTTTTCAAAATAATGAGGTTTTCATAGTGAAAAATGCACCTTAATGTGACTGTATAAAAACTGACAGCAAATAGAAAAACCCTTTTTGGTGCTTTTTATTCCAAAAATGATTCTAACCCTTTTAAAATAATTTTTAGTCTTAAAAATATTTTCCAGGTATTTTAAAAAGTATCTAGGTCTAAGTTAACCTAAGAGCTTCAAAATATTTCAAACAATATTTTAAATATTAAAAGTACTTACATGAAAACTTCTAAAACTTTTCTCATTATTAAGTCTTCATGTTTTGTTTCTTCAAGCTTCCATCTTTTCTTCAAGCCTTCATATTCTTTGAGCTTTATCACTTTGCCTTTCTTTGGATCTTTTAATATTCCTTGGCTTTCAACAACTCATTCATGTCTTCATATTTTTCAAGGTTTAATATATCATCTTTAAATTCATGTTTGGACTCTTTTAAGCTTCATTTGATCCTCTTGAGCACTTTGACCTTTGCTTTCTCATATATGAGCCCTGAAATATCATTACTCACACAAATACATTAAATTTCATTTGTTTGTTAGCATCAAAACAAGATAACAAGGTTTTAAGCCTTGTAAGGCCAACAATATTAAAAGAGATAATTATAATAAAAAGTAAACTATGATAAACTGGTAGTGAAAAGATGGAGTGGAACTTAAAGATAGAATGTAAACATAAGTAAATGATCTCTAATTAAGCTGTAGGTGAAAGACCTTTGCCTTTTCTCTTATTCTTGCATTTATAATTTTGACCTTGATCTTGTAAGATACTTCCAAAATCCTTGACCAAGTGTTTTGGAATTCATCTCAATTAAGCTAATTGGATGTTCAAGGAATAGATACTATTGTCGAATGCTCAAATAAGTTCCTTAGGGTTCATGTCAACTAGATTGAACAAATTTTTAGACTTCTCACATGTAGCCCAATTTAATAAAAGAGTACCTAAATTGTTTTATTTTTCCTAGCCTAACACATATCAAATGCTTATCCACATGACAGGTGCTTGTTTAATCGGCAAAAGTGTGCCCTCGTGTCATTTTTTTTTTGTTTTGTTTTGGTAGTGTGTAGGAAGATGAAGAGATGCTTCCTTAAAGCATGTTTCACTAAGTAGATGTCGAGGTCATAATATAGTTACACTATGTCTAACTTGGGCAAGCCAAAAATAACTTTTGTTTTATTTAATAATTTTTCCGAAAATAAACTTATCTCTATTCAAGTTTATTACACCTTTAATCATCTAAGCTTTGAGAAAAAGAATGACAATGCCCACATAATTAAGGTGCTAAGTAACCTCGTACTCATCAAGATAATTAACAAGCTTGAGATCACATCTCCATCATTGCCAAGTTGGGATCCTTATGATCTTTGAGGTAATTAGCCATCAAAGGATTTATAAATTCCTCATAATGATTGATTTAGGTTCCTTTATTTATTTATTTATTCTTAACACAATTGGCCACTAAAAGCTTCATCTTAGTCAAGCTTCGGATCCTCGTTTTCTTTGACTTAATCGACCAACAAATGATCTTTATAATTTTAATTGAAATATCTCGTATGCTTATCTTATTCCATCAAGTTTTTTTTTTAATATTTTCAAAACACAATTTTTTTATGGATTTGATTTAACATTTTGATTTATGGTAAATAAAGGTTGCATGTAAAAATACTGTGTTTTTTATCTTTCGTCAAACAATCTAACTAAGAGTCTCATGCATAGTTGCATGAGTTATGCATTGGTTTTCTATTTGCGTAATGCAAGTTACTAATGTAGAGACCCGAACCCATAAAAATAAGAGAAGGATAAAAAAGGGATTTTGCAAGCTTCGTCAATGAAGCCAATGTTCTCATCGACGAATGCCCTTCAGTGCTTCGTCGCAAAAATTCAAAATCTTGTCGACGAAGAGTTCCTGGCCGACAGGAAAAATATCAGGCTTAGGGTTCGTCGACGAGGGAGGAGGTTCGGCGATGAACAACCTTCTAAGGCTCATCGACGAGGGACCAATTCGTCGACGAATTTGATTGGGTCAAAAAGCCTATAAATATCTTTTTTTATTGCATAAAGGCAAAGAAATCCTGAAAGCTCTCTCTCTCTCTCTCTCTCTCTCTCTCTCTCTCTCTCTCTCTCTCTCTCTCTCTCTAAAATCGACGAGTTCACTCACTTTCTCTACAGTTCTTTGTCGTTCGTCGCCCGTTTCAACGATTGAAAGATATTGCGAGGATCAAAGAGCTAGGATCTATAGTTCTAGTGGATTAGATTTTCGATTTGGTGATAAAGGTCGGGATTTGGTTTTTGAGCGTTTCGATTTTTGTTTTGTAATCAGGTAAGGGGATTATGTTTAATGCAGTATTTTAATGTTTTTGATTCAATGGAAATAGTTATGGAATGAAGTATTTATGTTTTCAGTTATTCTTTTGAAAACCAACCATTCGAAATGCTTGTTTTCAAACCTAGGATATACTATATGATATTTTGAGTAGAAATGAACGGTGGAAAGATCATTTTGTTTCTACAAACCATTTATACAGTGTTTTCATGGTTGCCTACGGGCTATGTTTTTAATATGGAAAACTGTGTGGCAGGTGAATATTGTTTTGAGAATTATGGAAATACTAGGGTGGATATGTTTGTGTAATACTAAACTGTTTGCGAAAATACTGGAATTTTTTTTTAGAAATGCAGGAACTTATAAGAGGCCCGAGGTTGAGTTTATATTAAATGACCGAGGCCGGGTCTTTTAGGTAACAGAGTTTGTTTTGAGGCTGGAGTTTGTATTAAACGGCCGAGTTGTAATAGAGGGGCCGAGACCCGAAATTGTACTTTATGAGAGGGCAGAGGCCCAAGTGGTGTTAAATAGCTAGTGACCGGGTTTTATGAAATGAGTTTTAAAGTACAATTTTATTTACTTAAATTGCACGATATGCTTTAAGAAACCTGTGAACCTAGTATTGCGAGCGCGGTACCATTGCTAGAGAGAAAGTTTCACCAGTTAACCGCGTGCGCCCACATTTACGAGTGTGTGGTGTTGGGTGGTCCTAGCTAATTGCCCTTGGTAGAGGAAGTACTCTTCTAGGAAGTGGTGGGGCAATCAGACCCGCAAGTGATTGCAGAAGCCTGCTGTCGGCGTATATAGCAGGGAGTTGACTTGGCTTGGGTTGATCCCTTGGGTTTTTGTCCAGCCTTCGAGCCGCACAACCCTAACCAAGGGGGTTTATACATTGTGAGTAGTTCTAGGGTGTATCTTTTATGCATATCTGTATATTTATGTAATGATGTAAATGTTTTCCCAGTATTGATATATGTTATGAGAAATGAGAAATGAGAAATGAGTAGGCATACTATGTTCAGTGAAAGAGAGAAGTATGATTTTAGTATACACGGAAAAGCATGCTGCCACACACTGTCATTAACTTAATCTTCCTTACTGAGAGGTGTCTCACCCCGTTGTACAACATATATTTTCAGAGAATCCCAGAGATCGAGTTTAGCGGGATCCAGGGGGTGGAGACTAGTTTAGTTACTTTTTTTGAGTGTCTTCAAGAACTCAAGTGTAAGTAGTTATTATAGTATGCCTTTGGGCTTGTATTTGTGATCGTGTGGACCGAGTTTGTGGACTTATTAGATTGGGATGTAATATGAGTATGGAAAGAACCTTGATATGTATATATATATATATATATATATGCTGATTTAGACTCTAGTAATAGTATGTTGGGATTGTTTCATTATTTCGCTGCATATCTTGTATGTTGAGATGGTATTAGGCACACAGATGTCACTAAAGTAGCACCTGGACCTACCTGTCGAGTCGGCGCTTTGACGTCACGACCCTTTATACAAACCCAGAGTGCTACTACACATACGTTATACCTGTTTTGATAACATACATAAACAACCCGCCCTAAATAGAGACAAACATGTGTATCTCATACATATCTATATTCATGCATAGCGAAAAACATAAACATTCTTACGAGATTCTATTAGACATATACCAGATTTCTATTTGTATTCTTCAGCACATAAGATCCATACTTAAAACATAAATTGTATTATATCCCCTTACATTGAACCAGGCTAACAACCTAGTACTAATACAAAAACGTACGTCTACTAACAAGACTCTGCGTGCCAAAGTCCTTCTAGAAGACTAGGACCGACGTCTTGTAAGACCTGAAACAAAGGTTGTAAGATTTGGGTAAGACACTTTTCAGTAAGGTGGAAGATATTACATCAGTGTGTAACTGTACAATTATATTCTTGTTTGAAAACAATTACTTAGATTGCACATTCTCAATACTGTAATATATATACTACATATATAAATTCCTAATAATAGGTGACTTAGCATCATTACAAGTGAAAGTTCCCAAGGTTAGGGTAGGGTACAGGCCCATACACTGTACAATCCCTCTGCTCAGTACTCAAAGCTGTGACTTTGCCCATTAAAGCTTTTAAATCATGTATATGAAAATTTAGGACAATGACCAGCTTTGGAACTTCATAAGTATGCCTAATTACCCCGTGACACGGGTTGTGCACAGATAAACTCTGACAGGGCCCTATTTGTGCAGGCTTTGTCAAGCATCACATATATAGTCTGACTACCCCCACCTGGTCCATTATTTCACCAGTGGCCCCACACTTCTACAAGCCGACCATCTAGATACCCACACTGATTCACATGTGTGGTTACACTGTACCTCAGTTAGCAACGAAACCGCGCCTCAAGCTATTTAAAATTTTATATAATCTAGAGTGTCTTTCAACTCCTTTAATAATAATTTGTGGTCTCAATTTATCATATATATGATTTACAATGAAAACATAACAACCTGTGCAATTCCAGTATTTTTACAATCTCATTCATGCATACTTTCATTCATACTATGGTAAAAACCGACTCGTAACCTCACGGTTTTACCCTTTTCTCATACTTGGTATGGTATCTAACCGGCACTTGTTTTCTACATTTTCTGATAACCAATTAGAACCTTAGTCTCCATAGTTCATATACATACATCTCAAATCAGCATAGATTCAATTCATATCATACGTCACACTTATTTGATCAAATATACAATTCATATACATGGGTTCGTAAAATATCATTTCTGCTACAATTTAAGAGTTTCAAGTATCTCCTACTTTAGTTTTAACGCAATTAAAGTAATTTTAGGAAATTTGGAGATCATATGCCAAAAACCTCATTTTTTCCAAAAATCATAAAATCGTAGGAATCAACATTTATACTCGGTAAAACTTTGCAAATAAGCAGTCAACAAGTATATATAAACATAAGCTACAAATCTTGTGGTTTCATTTTCTAAAAAAATACTGATGTAAACAAATCCCCTTACCTTAATTCTGAAAATGAAACACGAACGAATCGATCCAAAAGAACGACTCAGGATTCCCGAAACCTAAAAGCTGATGAATAATATTTCATTATAATTTTAACTACTACATAACTACCGAACCAAAAATGAAATCAAATCCTTACCTCGATTTTAGGGAAAAACCCGGAAATCCTCATATTGAAAATTCGATCTGCTATAATTGTAGAGATTCTCCTCCTAATCCACGTAATGATGTCGGATTGTTGATTCCGGCAACAGAAGACACGAAATCCTAGAAAGAGAGAGGGTTGGTTTGTGTTCTAGAGAGAGTGAGAGAGTGAGAGAGAGAGAATGAAGATAACTTAGCATGGAAGCAATGAATATTCTATTTATAACTAAGATGACCCGGCTAGCCTCGTCGACGAGTTGAAGTTCTCGTCGACGAGCTGAAGAAGGTCGCTCATGGTCGAAAGAGTGACCTTAAGCTAACCTCGTCGATGAGCTTGAGATTTCAGAATCTCTGAAAATCCCTCAGTATCTTCTTGTCGACGAGCCCCTGCATTTTGTCGCCGAGCCATAGAAGAGGCTTCCTCAACGAGAAATGAAGCCTCTTCGACGAGCTCCACTATTTTATCCTTTTTAATTTCCCTTCTCTTTTTTTTTTTACTTATTTTCCGGATTTGGGTCCCTACAATCTCCTCTCCTTATAAGAATTTCGTCCCCGAAATTCACCAACCGGTACTAAGCATACTCTACCTTAGATCGGAGACTTACAGAAGAGTCAGCAGCTACCCATAAAACAGCTTTGGCCCGAATTTATTACCTACCCTCACTTATGGCGGAGGAACACCGTGGTTACAACATGATGTTTCAAAAGATTACATACTAATACAAAACTCTCCCAAAGACCGTACTATTTAATCTGAATCATTTATACTACTATACATATTTACGTACATAACATAATTGTGGTTACTTATGGAGTATCTCTGACTCCAGTTCCCATGAAGCTTCCTCCGCTACATGGTTACGCCATAATACCTTCACTAGCGATATTTCCTTAGTCCATAATTGCTGAACTTTCCGATTTAATATTTGTATTGGTACCTCCTCATATGATAAAGCATCACTGATCTTAAGAGGTTCGTAACTCAGCACATGTGATGGATCTAAAACGTACTTCCTCAGCACTGACATATGGAACACGTCATGAACTCTGGATAGTGCTGGGGGTAAAGCCACTTGATAAGCAACCGAACCTATCCTTTCCAGAATCTCGAAAGGCCCAATATATCGAGGACTTAACTTCCCTTTCTTTCTAAACCTCATCACCCCTTTCATTGGAGCAACCTTCAGGAATACAATACTTCCTACCTCGAACTCCAGCTCTCATTGGTGAGTATCAGCATAACTCTTTTGCCGACTATGAGCTGCCTTAATTCTCTCCCTGATCAACTCGACCTTTGTAGAGGCGTGCTGAATCAGTTCTGGACCGAGTATCTGCTGCTCACCTACCTGAGCCCAGTATAATAGAGATCGACACCGATGACCATACAATGCTTCGTAAGGTGCCATTTTTATGCCAGCCTGGTAACTATTGTTATACGCAAACTCAACAAGCGGTAGATACCAGATCCAACTATCACCAAAGTCCAATACACAAGCCCATAACATATCCTCTAATGTCTGAATAGTCCTCTCAAACTGTCCATCCGTCTGCAGGTGAAAAGAAGTACTGAACATTAGTTGTGATCCCAAAGCATCCTATAGACTCTTCCAGAAACAAGACGTAAACGTGGATCTCACAATAGAAATAGGGATACTGTGGAGTCGTACTATCTTCTGCACATATAACTCTACCAGCCGATTCAAGGAATAACTGAGTCTGATAGGAATGAAATTTGTAGTCTTTGTTAGCCGATTAACTACCACTTATATCGCATTCTGCCCATGCACCGCTGCAAGTAACCCCGTCACAAAATCCATCGAAACGTGTTCCCACTTCCACTTGGGAATGTCAAGTGGCTGAAGTGGCCTTGCTGGTCTTTGGTGCTCTACTTTGACCTGCTGACATGTCAGGCACTGCTCTATGAAACAGGTGATCTCTCTTTTCATGTTGGACTACCAGAAAAATTCCCTCAGATTCCGGTACATCTTCATATTGTCAGGATGTACAGTGTAGAACGAACGGTGTGCCTCCTCCAGAATGAACCATTTAGTCCTAGCGTCATCTGGAACACATACCCTGCTATGGAATCTCAAAATCTCATCACCAGAGATATTGAAACCCGACTTTAAACAAATATGGAATCCTTCCATAACCTCAACCAGCTCTAAAACTTCCTTTTGAGTTGTTCGAATCTTCTCTTGTAAGGTTGGCTATACCACCAAGCTAGCAAGAACAACCTGATGATTTCCTTCCACTACCTCTAAGCCCAACCTTTCTACGTCCATACAGATCTGATGTTGAACTCCCACTGCTGAGACTGACGCATTAACTAACTTCTAACTCAGAAAATTAGCTACCACATTTGCTTTTCCAGGGTGATAGCTAATGATACAATTGTAGTCCTTTATCAATTCAAGTCATTTACGCTATCTCATGTTCAGCTCCTTTTGGGTGAAAATGTACTTGAGACTTTTGTGATCAGTAAAAATATCGCACCTTTCACCATACAGGTAGTGCCTCCAGATTTTCAATGCAAACACTACAGCTGCCAATTCCATATCATGTGTCGGGTAGTTCTTCTCGTACTCTTTAAGTTAATGAGAAGCATAAGCAACCACCCTTCCCTGCTGCATTAGAACACAACCAAGACCTTTCTTAGAGGTGTCACTATAAATAACA
Source organism: Malania oleifera (assembly GCF_029873635.1). Lineage (NCBI taxonomy): Eukaryota > Viridiplantae > Streptophyta > Magnoliopsida > Santalales > Ximeniaceae > Malania > Malania oleifera. Next base: position 29,585,912 of record NC_080425.1, read on the forward strand.
AATCCACCATCCCTAGATGGAATGGTTAGAACTAGAGCAGTAACTAGTCGTCGTTTCAGCTCCTGGAAACTCAGCTCTCACTCATTAGTCCAATCATACCTCACGTTCTTCCTCATGAGTCACGTCAAAGGACCTACTAAACTGGAGAATCCTTCTACGAACTGTCGATAGTAATTTTGAAGACCTAGAAAACTTTTAACCTCCTGAACATTCTTCGGTTTCGCCTAGTCCACTACTGCCTCTATCTTACTCAGATCCACTAATACTCCTTCTTTGGACACCACGTACCCTAGAAATACAATCTATTCAAGCTAAAACATGCACTTATTTAGTTTAGCAAATAACTTATTCTCCCTAAGCATTTGTAGTACCAGTCTTAGATGAACTTCATGTTCTGCAGTACTCCTAGAATACACTAGGATGTCATCAATAAATACTACGACAAACTAATCTAAGTATTCGTGAAAACCCTGTTCATGAGATCCATAAATGCTGCAGGTGCATTAGTCAAGCCGAATGGCATAACCATAAATTCGTAATGGCCATACCGAGTTTGGAAAGCTGTTTTCGGAACATCCTCCATTTTCACCTTTAACTGGTGATACCCAGATTGTATATCAATCTTAGAGAAAATATACGTGCCCTGTAGTTGGTCAAACAGATCATCGATCTTGGGTAATAGGTATTTTTTCTTTATCGTCACCTTATTAAGTTTTCTATAGTCGATGTACATCCTCATCGACCCGTCCTTCTTCTTCACAAATAGCAAAGGTTGTAACGACTTGCTTATCTTAATATAAAGTGAAATATAATAAATAAAATGGTTAACCCGAACCCATAGGTATCAGAGACACCTGTCAAACACAGCGGAAACCTAAGCAGCAATAAATTTAAATAACATTTTCGTAACCATAAAATCCAAACACCAGAGTTAACTACATTACCAAATACCTGTGTTTATATACAACCTCCCAAAAATACCAAAATAAACCTAGGATCTCACAACAAAAATCTCCTGATCGTAGATCAGAACTTACCCTTCTAGCAGGGAAACTTAACTTACTCAGCGGCGGCCTTGACTCACCAATCCCTCCGGGTTTCCTAAAAAATCATTTAATATGCGGGATGAGACACCTCTCAGTAAGGGTAGGTAAATTAAAATCAGCCATGTGGCAATATGAATATTTAATGTTGTAGTACATATACCATACATTTCACATACCATAACCATAAATCATAATATGATTAAATAAACATATAATTTCATACTTTCAAATTATCATACTAATCATTTGTTATCTGATATAATCTATAATATTAAAAACTGCCCAAGATGTATAGCTAACTAATGTCATGTATTACCCTTCATGACGAGTTGTGTAACCCGAAGGCAGGATCTGACAATAGCTAGCCGACCACTGCCGAGTCAAAAATGTCTATAAGTACGATGGGCCCGCCACACCCTAGTCCGAACTGCCAGGTAGACATGTACACTCTACATTGAAAGCCACATCGACTATCTATCTCCCACCCCCTCGTGGGGTGGTTAGCACCAATCTGATCATAGATATCTGATCTATAAGCTACGGTACCATGCTCCTGAAACTGAACTAAACTAACATCTGGGTTCTGATAACATATAGTATGTAATCATATACTATTTATCACAAATCAAATAATAGCATTTTCTGAATCTTACATTAACATAATAATTATGGCCTCACACCGAAAACATGAATAAATACGGCCTCACGCCGAATAACATGAGTAAATACGGCCTCACGCCAAACATCAATTATGGCCTTGTGCTGAGCATATCATATATTCTAAAATCATAATTTACTATATTTATCATGTTATTCCTGAAAATATCTATCAACATACTTTATATTGTAAATCTAACTTTACATAGTATAATATATACATAAAATAATATTCATGCCACACGAATTGAATGAAACCATATATTCCGTTCTGAAAACACATTTCCTATACAATTGCAGTATTTTCTCAAACTTACATTTTCTCAGTTATACTCATATATAATCACATGCTTTCCTGGAAATTATCCTACTATTAAATAATAGTACTTTCAATGAAAAATAACTATTTTAATTTATTCCCTTACCTGGCAACTGAAAAGCCCCTCTATAATACTGGTCTTACACCCGTAGGAAACCCTAAGCAATACCCTAAAAATGATAATTCTCAGAACTAAACTTTAGTATTTATTCGAGTACATCATTTCCTTCAACTGTGGAAAGACCAAATTTCGAATAAAAAGTTTTACCTCAATTCAGGGAAGAATTCCAACTTACTTTCACCAACAATCCGCTTCGGCAAATTTGGAGAGAACTTCCCTATGAGCGTTGTGGTGGCCTCAGATCTTTGATTCGGCGAGCGAAGAAGCCGAAATCGAAGAGAAAGGAGAGAGAAACCATAGGGAGAGAGAGAGAGAGAGAGAGAGAGAGAGTGATTTTTTTCTAAGTTTTTGCGTTAAAAATCCGAGTTTTACTATTTATAGGGCTGGATTTGTCGACAAGACACGTCACCTCATCGACGAGTTCTGTAGAAAGTTCATCGATGAACCTGCACCTTCATCGACGAATTTCAGACTTCCAAAAATCCTTTCTTGGTATCTTCTCCTCGACGAAACTTGGCTTTGTCGATGAGGTCCGCTTATATCCTCGTCGACGAAGTCTGCTACCTCCTTCTATTTCTGTTTTCATTTCCCCTTTCTCTCTATTATTTAAATACCATTATTATTCGGGTTGTCACACAAGTGCTCCCCATGGAGAAACACTCAGTCGAATGTACCCCTTATCTAGCAGCTCCTGAAGCTGTTCTTTCAACTCTCTCAATTCAGTTGGAGCCATACGATATGAAGCTTTCGATATCGGCGTCATACTTGGAGCTAATTCTATGATGAATTCCACTTCACGGTCTGAAGGTAATCCTAGCAAGTCCTCTGGAAACACGTCAAGGAATCGCGCACTACAGGAATTGCCTCCAGTTTACATTCTTTTGTCGGCGTGTCTTTCACAAATGCCAGATAACCTTGGCATCCCTCCCAGAGCAATCTACCAGCCTGCAAAGTGGAAAGGATCTATGGTGCAGAACGCACACATGACCCTATAAACTTGAATTCCTGCTCCTCTGGAGGTCTAAACATCACTTCTTTCCCGTGGCAATCAATACTGGAATAATTGGAAAACAACTAGTCCATCCCTAGGATGATATTGAAGCCATACATGTTGAATACTATAAGGCTAACTGGTAGTACCCTTCCCTGGATCACTAATGAAAAATCACGGACTACTTTACTACATACAATTGCCAACCCTGATGGCGTAGCCACTACCAGTTTATAACCTAACTATTGCATCTCTAATCCACACAGTTTAACAAATCCTCGGGAGATAAAGGAATGCGTTGCTCCTGAGTCGAATAGTATAACAACTTTATTGGAAAGCATGTAAATATTACTTGTTACCACATCTCTAGCGTTTTTTGCATCACCTGGAGTCAAGGAGTACACCCTAGCCTAGGCAGTACCCCCTTGCTGTCCACTTCGTGGTGCCTGCGCACCACCTCTGAAAGGTTGCTGTGGAGATCCGTCGTACCTCACCTGATGTCCTATCTTACCCCATCATAAACAAGCCCCCATAGCCCTCCAACATTGCCTTGCGTGAGGTTTCCCACACATAAAAAAAACAGAAGTGGACGTGGTACTCTGAGAAGCACCACTACTGTTCTTCTTCTTCCAGTTGCCTTGCCTTGCCCCTCCAAAAGAATTGGAAGGCGCAGGTCTCTTCTTTGAGATCTGGGCCCTGACATCCTCCTACAGACTCTCCTTTACTACAGTGGCTTTATCTACCAAGATAGCAAAGTCCTACATCTGCCAGATAGTCGTTTACCTACGAATCTCCTTCCTCAGGTCCCTATGAAATTTCTAGGCCTTCATTACTTCGTCCGATATCATGAATGGAGTAAAACATGATAGCTCCTAAAAACTGGCAGCGTACTACTGAACTGTAAGCTGCCCCTGCTCCAGACTTATAAACTCCTCCATCTTTGCATTCCTAATTGTGCTCGGGAACTACCATTCAAAGAATAACTCTCTGAAACGAGCCCACGATAACACCACTGGAATGGGTCAATGCTCTTCAAGCATCTTTACAGACTTCCACCATCTCTCCGCTTCACCCGAAAACTTGAACGTTGCAAAGGCCACTTTCTGCTTCTCAGTGTAGTTCAGGACATCTAGAATCTTCTCAATCTCCCCGATCCAATTCTCAGCTCAAATCGGGTCTGCACTTCCCATGAAAACATGAGGCTTTAGTCGGGTGAACTGATCGATAGAACAACCCAACTCAACCGCAAGACGATCCTACCCCCTATTCGTCCGAACCACCTTAGCCATCAGCTACTGAGTGAAGTCCCGCAGAACATTCGTGGAGTCACTACCAGCCTCAGGGTCAGCTCCCTCGCTGCTACTGCCTTCAACATTGGTAGTATTATCCCTGGATTCCATCCCGAAAAGCAAATGAGAAACCCATTTTAGAATTTTTAATCCTCTACATATCAATTACTATCATAATAACAAACTCAAGTTCCCAATTCTACATTCCCATTCTAACTCAAATTCCACCCCCTCTATTTGGAAACAAAATCGTCAATAGATTGTTGTGGTTTTCTGAACCTTTCTATTGATCCAGAAAAACATAGAAGTCTGTCAATGTATTTATGTCTCTAGGTATAATAAGCAAAACTCAAGGTTTTATCCTCTTCCTATACTCTGGTATATTCTAAACTACATATCCTAGTAACCTAAGCTCTGAGCATACCTTTAACCAGGCAGTATGAATTGCATCACACTTCCGACTGGTTAAGGGCTCTGATACCAACTATAACGCACTGGCCCTTTATATGAACCCAAAGTGCTACTACATATACGTTATACCTATATCTGATAACATACATAAACAACCCGCCCTAAATAAGGACAAACGGGTGTATCTCATACATATTTGTATTCATGCACAGCGGAAAACATAAACATTCTTACAGGATTCTATTAGACATATACTGAAGTTCTATCTGTATTCTTCAGTACATAAGATCCATACTTAAAATGTAAACTGTATTACATCCCTTTACATTTAACCAGGCTAACAACCTAGTACTGATACAAAAACTTACGTTTACTAACAAGTCTTTACGCGCCAAATTCCCTATAGAAGACTAGGATCAACGTCTTGTAGGACCTGAAACAAAGGTTGTAAGATTGGGGTGAGACACTTCTCAGTAAGGTGGAAGATATTACATCAGTGTGTGACTGTACAATTATATTCTTGTTTGAAAACAGTTACTTAGATTACACATTCTTAATACAGTAATATATATATATATATATATATATATATAGTACATATATAAATTCCTAATTATAGATGACTTAGCATCATTACAAGTGAGAGTTCCTAAGGTTAGGGGAGGGTATAGGCCCATACGCTGTACAATCCCTCCGCTCGGTACTCAAACCTGTGACTTTGCCCATTAAACCTTTTAAATCATGTATATGAAAATTTAGGACAATGACTAGCTTTGGAACTTCATAAGTATGCCTAATTACCCCATGGTACGGGTTGTGCAGAGATAAACTCTGACAGGACCCTGTTCATGCAGGCACTGTCAAGTATCGCATATATAGTCCGACTGCCACACCAAGTCCATTATTTCACTAGTGGCCCCACACTCCTGCAAGTCGGCTATCTCGATACCCACACTAATTCACATATGTGGTTGCACTGTACCTCTGTTAGCAACGGAACCGCACCTTAAGCTATTTAAAGCTTCATATAATCTAGAGTGTCTTTTAACTCCTTTAGTAACAAGCTGTGGTCTCAATTTAGCATATATATAATTTAAAATGAAAACATAACAACCTGTGCAATTCCAGTATTTTCACAATCTCATTCATGCATACTTTCATTCATATTGTGGTAAAATTCGGCTTGTAACCTTTTGGTTTTACCCTTTTCTCATACTTGGCACGGTATCTAACCAGCACTTATTTTCTGCATTTTCTGATAACCACTTGGAACCTTAGTCCCCATAGTTCATATACATACATTTCAAATCAGTATAGATTCAATTCATATCATATGTCACACTTATTTGATCAAATATACGATTCATATACATGGGTTCGTAAAATATCATTTCTGCTGCTATTTAAGAGTTTCAAGTATCTCCTACTTTAGTTTTAATGCAATTAAAGTAATTTTAAGAAATTTGGAGATCATATGCCAAAAACCTCATTTTTTCCAAAAATCATAAAATCGTAGGAATCGATATTTATATCCTATAAAACTTTGCAAATAAGTAGTCAGCAAGTACATATAAGCATAATCTACATATCCTGTGGTTTCATTTCTAAAAAAATATTTGTGTAAACAAATACCCTTACCTTAATCCCGAAAATGAAACGCAAACGAATCAATCCAAAACAACGTCTCGGGATTCCCGAAACCTAAAAATTGAAGAACAATATTACATTATAATCTCAACTACAACATAACTACCGAACCAAAAATGAAATTGGATCCTTACCTCGATTTTAGGGAAAAACCCGAATATCCTCAGATCGAAAATCTAATCCGCTATAACTATAGAGATTCTCCTTCTAATCCACATACAGATGTCGGATTGTTGATTTCGGCAACAGACGACACGAAATCCTAGAGAGGGAGAGGGCTAGTTCATGTTCTAGAGAGAGAGAGAGAGAGAGAGAGAGAGAGAGAGAGAAAATGGAGATAACTTAGCATGGAAGCAATGAATATTCTATTTATAACTAGGTTGACTCGGCCAGCCTCGTCGACGAGTTGAAGTTCTCGTCAACGAGTCGAAGAGGGTTGATCGTTGCCGAGAAAGTGATCTCGTTGACGAGCCTAAGATTTCAAAATCTTTGAAAATCCCTCCGTATCTTCTCGTTGACGAACCCCTGCGTCTTGTCACCGAGCCACAGAAGAGATTTCATTGACAAGAAATGAAGTCTTATCGACAAGCTCCGTTGTTTTATCCTTTTAAATTTCCCTTCTCTTGTCTTTATTTATTTTCCGTATTCGGGTCCCATAAAGGGCAGCTACAACTAATTGGATATAAAAAATCAAGCTTCTCCTTTCATGTCACAGCGTACCTATGATTTACCCTATTTGCTCACACGAGAGAGAGAGAGAGAGAGAGAGAGAGAGAGAGAGAGAGAGAGAGAGAGAGGGAGGAAGGAAGAGATTGAGGCTGTTTGCAAAGGGGAAATCTAGGAAAGGAGTTTAACGAATTCAAATTTGGCAACATAATTGTAGGAGAGTGATTGAGGGATAAAAATCTTGTAGTAGCTTGGGATCAACTAGAGAGACACCCTCCAATTGATACTCAATCCACCAAGATAAAGAGAGCAAGTAAGACAGTGTGAAGGGTTTGATAAGGAAAAATCGATAAAGGGATATAATTATGGGAGAGTAAATTATAACTAGTTCATTTGTTTGGGGATAGAATGTGTGACGAGAAAAATTAATTAATTTGTTAATGAGACCAATAGCAATTGAGGAGTTTAAAAATCAACCAGTCAAAATTAATTTTATAATTAAAATTTTAAAAAATTAAAAAATTAAAATTGAGTGTTGAGGGCTAATGGAGTCGCCCACGATTTTGCCCGAAGCGTTGGTTTGTTGGCCATTCATTCAAAGCGCAATTAAAAAAGAAGGGGGAAACAGAGAAACAGGAAGCTCAGTGTCTTCAACAGTTGCTGTGCTCCGCTGAAGGCTGCCGAGGAATGCAAACCTTTACAGTGGGGCCTCGCTTTACAGAGCTCCTGAGCCGCCCATGGCGTCAAGCTTTGGGCATCCGAGCATTCTCCTCCTCTGATTACTTCAATCAGTCTCGAGGCGGTCTCCCTCGCTTCTTCTCCCCCATTCTTCCTCCTTCTAAGGCAAGTAGGAACGTCTCAAAAGTTTAAGATGTCTATTAGTATTCGCTTCTTTGCATTTTCCTTCTATTTTCTTGGCAGTCAAACAGAGCATTAATGCATTGCTGTCATTGGTTAATCACATCGAGTGCTTGATGGCCTTTTTTTCCTCTCCAATTTTGTATATGCTCTAGGAATTGTGTGCAGGATGTTGTCGCAAAACCTCATGGTCTTACTTTAGTGCATGGAGATAATGTACATAACAGTCATCGTTTATTGGCTGCGGCAATCTGATGTAAACTCTTTTGTATGAGACTCAGCTCGGCGTATGTTTAGATTTCCCATTGAAATTTCTTAGCTGCTTTGTGATTTACATCGGATTGGCTGGTAGAAATCCAACATTTTGAATGTAGAAAGTGCGTAAAAACGTGGCCGTGTGCAGTTGATGTTAACAATGTGGAACATTTTATTTCAGTATGTCTAAAATTGACCCGGCACCATTCGCTTGGGAGTTTTTTTTGAAAAAAATCTTGATAAAAGAAGAATCTATAGCATGTTCTTGATTCAAGGTTCTCATTGGAATTCTGTTGAGGTTCTCCTGCTTTATGGAAGAGGAAGGGCATGAAAGATGGTTAATAATCCATAATGATGTTAAATAATTTGATTTAGTCAGTATTAGTAGTTTATCTTTTCATGTCATTGGGAAAAAGGTGGTTGCTCATCTGTTCCCGCACTTGATAGGGAACTCAAATAGTTGGTGTTGCAGCTAGGTAATTTTTGGTTTGCCGAGGTTGAAATCTCAGGTTTGTTCCTTTGTTGTGTTTGTTGTTCAATATGGGAGATTTCCTCTTCATTGAGAAAATTCCTAAGGGGCCATGCAAAAGACTATTATACTAGATGGAAAAGAAGCACAGGTTTTTATGGAGAGAGAGAGAGAGAGAGTCTGATGCAACTCACAATAGCATTGGCCTTTTCATAAAACAAGCTAACAAAAACACACAATTGCACATAACAAACATAGTTTACTGCATGCATCCTAATTTCCTCAATCTATGCTCAAAATACTTATGCCGAATAGATGACCAAAATTGCGATAATGGTACTCCCATCATACTTCCTTTGCCGAAAAAAATTGGCTTGAGAATTTGATTGCAAGTACCCCTCAAGCAACTTTGAAGTGCTCCTGCAAACATCATCCTTGGTGAGACATATAGCATCTGAAGTGGGTTGGTCCTTCCATTGAACTAAACATTGCTGAAAGTCACCTTGAGAAGAAGCTACAAACTTGTTATTTGCCTTGAATGCATCTTGTGGTTGAGAAATAGGAGGACACTAGAGGATTGCATTGGTCTTTAAAAGACAAAGAGGCTTAAAGGTGTCTTGGTAAGGTGTCAAGCCGGGCTACATTAGAAATAGAACTACTTTTCATATCATAAGTCATGTCAAACAAACATAGACTAGGTCCATGTTTTCTAATGGCGCGGGCATGGAGCTTCTTAAATAAAATTTGGGATAGAATTCAGGTCTAATGCCTACGGCAAGATTATCACCTACATTAAATTCTTTAGTCCAATGCACATTAGCAAATACACACTTGAAAAGCGAGAAGACCAATGGGTGCACAATGAATACACACTCCAAAAGACTTTTACGTGTGCACCTATAACTATAATTATTACAAGGAAACCTCAATTATAGGTAGCACTAAGTTCCAATTGCCTTGTTTTCCTCCCATAAACGTCCAAAAGGGTCACCCAAGCTATGAGTAATGACTTAGTCTCACCATTGGTTTGGGGATGGCAACGTCAAATTATGTCAACAATTCTAAAGTGTCTTCCAAAAGTAACTAACAAACTTGATGTCCTTATCATGCATAGTGGAACTTGGAAAGCCATGCAGTTTGACTACCTCCCTAAAGAACAACTTAACTACATGCGATGTATTGGAGGTCTTACTGCATGTGATGTAATTTGTCATTTTGAAGAACCAATTTACTACAATATATATGGAATCATGTTCTCGAGCTGATTTTGGGAGTTCAAGAACAAAACTTGTTCTTTTGCTTTAATTCCATGGTGATGGCATGGCTCGTGAATGCTATGAATGAAGAGATTAGTGTTAATTACATGTGCTATTCTACTGCAAAGGAACTTTGGGACCATGTGAGTCAGATGCACTCTGACCTTGGGAATTACTCTTAGATTTATGAACTGCAGCGGAAGATCAGCAATACTTATCAAGGAGACGGCAGTGTAACAAGGTATTTCAATGTTCTAAAGGGACTATGGCAAGATCTGGATTTATTCAATGATTATGAAAGGAAAAATCCTGCTGATTGCAATCACAATAAGAAGATGGTGGAGAATGCAAGAATTTTTAAATTCTTGGATGGACTTAATGATGAGTTTGATGAAGTAAAGGGAAAAATCCTAGGTAGACGACCTTTACCCCCACTCGGGGAAGTATTTTCTGAAGTACGACGAGAAGATTGTCGAAGGAGTGTGATGATGAAGAAAAAGGAGGATAAGACTGTGGAAAATTCTGCTCTACTTGTTGCCAATAATCCTGCTCCTCATGCTGCTAGTAACACAGATTTGGCTACTGCCAATATTTCTACACAGTAGCCTTACTCTAATCAAAGGAGGTTGGAAGATAAGCCTCGAGTATGGTGTGACTATTGCAATAAGTCACGCCACACTCGAGAAAATTGCTGGAAACTCCATGAAAAGGCAGTAAATTGGAAGAACAACAAATCTAGACCCTTTGGCAACAATCATGTAGTCCCCAAAGCCAATGAAGCTAATTTCCTAAGTGCTGAGTAGGTGGATCATCTTCTTCAACTGCTAAAATTTACTTCTGCCTCTGGTCTTCCTAGTGGTTCATTGACCCAAACAAGTGATAACTCTAGTGCCTACCCTTGTTGCTTAAATCTTGCACCATGGATTATTGATTCTGGTGCATTTGATCACATGACTAGTACCTCACAATTGTTTCAATCTTATTCTCCTTGTTCTAGTAATAAAAAGATTAGAATTGCAGATGGAAGTTTTTCATCCATTGTTGGAACATGTTTTGTCCAAATCTTTGAAAAAATAGAACTCAAATATGTCCTTCACGTCCGTAAACTTGCTTGTAACTTGCTGTCTGTTAGTAAACTCTCACGGGATTCTAATTGTTGTGTCATTTTCTTTGATTCCCATTGTGAATTTTAGGACCAACTCTCGGGGAGGATGATTGGCAGTGCTAGGATGATTGATGGACTCTACTACTTCGATGAGACTTTATTCAACAATAAACAAGATCAGGGTTTGAATAGTAGTACTAATTCTGTTTCTGTACATGAACAATTAATGCTTTGACATCTTAGACTAGGATATCCTAGTTTTCTCTATTTAAGAAATTTGTTTCCTAGCTTATTTAAAAAACTGGATTGCAATTCTCTTAATTGTGATGTTTGCCACATATCCAAAAGTCACCGAAGCACCTATCAATCAAAAGCTTATCATTCTTCCAAACCTTTTTATTGAATTCATAGTGATGTTTGGGGTCCCTCAAAAATCACTACTACTTCTAGGAAGAAATGGTTTGTTACATTTATTGATGATCATACACCTTTGTGTTGGGTGTACTTATTGAGTGACAAATCTGAGGTTGAAAATTTTTTTGAGGATTTTTATAATATAGTTAAAACCTAGTTCCAAACGAAAATCAGTATCCTTAGAATTGATAATGGTACTGAATATTTTAACAAATGTTTAGGAACGTTTCTTTAAATAAAGGGTATCAACATCATTCTACTTGTCGTGACACCCCACAACAAATGGCATTATTGAGAGAAAAAATCGCCATTTGTTAGAGGTTGCACGGGCCTTAATGTTTTCAATGTAAGTTTAAATATCTATGGGGTGATGCTATTTTAACTGCATGTTATCTCATTAATAGGATGCCTAGTCGAGTGCTAAAATACATCACTCCCTTAGATTGCCTAAAAAAATTGTTTCCTACATGTTGGATAACATCAGACCTGCCACTAAAGTGTTTGGATGCACTGTTTTTGTTCATATACCTACCAATCTTCGATCCTAGCTTGATCCTAGGGCAGAAAAATGTGTTTTCCTTGGATATGCTCCTAATAAAAAAGGGTACAAATGTTTTAACCCTCTGACCAGTAAAATTCATATTAGTATGGATGTTGTTATTATTGAAAATCAGCCCTTTTTTGGCCATAACTATCTTCAAGGGGAGAAAAAGGAAACTGAAGATGAGTTCTGGCAAACTTCTAAGCCTCTTCTAAATGTTTTCCTTGACATTGATATCTTCTCTTTAAAAGGCCAGGAAACCTATACTTTAACTGGCAAAAATAATGGAAATCCTAGTCTACTTATACAAGGCATATCTGATTCACAAACAGAGGGAGAAGTACTATCAAATATTTTCCTCATCTGAGCTTCGTGTTTATACCAGAAGAAAAAATCATCAAAATAATAGAGCTCTTTCTTCAAATCCAGAGCAAGGCCAATCATCATCACCTACACAAGCTAGTCCTCCTTCACATACTCCAGGTACTTTTTCTTCTCCAGATCCTTGTTTTGATAATTCTTCTGATCTTGACCTGCCTATTTTCCTTAGGAAAGGAGTTAGAACCTGTACCACACATCCTATTTCCAACTATCTATCCTATCATAGACTCTCTGATTCTCATAAGGCCTTTACTTCAAATGTTTCTCATCTGTTTATTCCAAGAACCATTCAGGAAGCACTAGATCACCCGGAATGGAGATTGGCTGATCAAGAAGAGATGGATGCACTAATTGCTAACGACACTTGGGAAATTGGTGACCTACCGGAGGCGAAGAAGACTGTTGGCTGTAAATGGGTATTTACAGTAAAATTCAAGGTTGATTGGAGTATAGAAAGGTACAAAGCAAGACTTGTGGCGAAGGGGTTCACTCAAACATATGGAATTGACTACCAGGAAACATTTGTTCCTATAGCCAAGATGAACTCAATCCGTGTGTTGCTTTCTTTAGTAGCTCACTCTAACTAGCTCTTATATCAACTAGATGTGAAGAATGCCTTCTTAAATGGAGACTTAGAGGAGGAAGTCTTTGTGGATCTACCGCTAGGATTTGAAGGGAAAGGTGGCAAAGGCAAGGTGTGCAGATTGAGGAAATCATTGTATGGACTCAAACAATCTCCGAGAGCTTGGTTTGAACACTTTGGGAAGTTAGTAAAGAGTCATGGCTACAGCCAAGGTCAAACCGATCATACTATGTTCTATAGATACACGATTGGAGGTAAAATGTCTATCCTTATTGTCCATGTAGATGATATAATTCTGACAGGTGATGATAGCAATGAGTTAGAGAGGTTAAAGAAGATCCTTGCTGAGGAATTTGAGATCAAAGGCTTAGGCAACTTGAAGTATTTTCTTGGTATGGAATTTGCAAGGTTGAAGAAAGGAATTTTTGTTTCCCAATGCAAGTATGTGCTTGATTTACTTGGAGAAATAGGTTTGTTAGGGTGCAAAGCAGCTGAAACACCTATAGAGCCGAACATAAAACTCTGACCAGCTAAGGCTGAAGAAGTGATCAACAGAGAGCAATACCAAAGATTGGTAGGGAAACTCCTTTATCTCTCTCATACTCGTCCTGACATAGTAAGCGTGGTAAGTCAATTTATGCACTCACCAAGACCTGAGCATTTTGATGATTTGTATAAGATCTAAGGTACCTAAAAGGGACTCCAGGTAAAGGTTTATTATTTGGAGGACATGGGAATTTATAGGTTGAAGTATACACTGATGCAGATTGGGTTGGAAGTATCACTAATAGAAGATCAACTTCTAACTATTGCACCTTTGTTGGAGGAAACCTAGTAACATGGCGCAACAAGAAACAAAATGTGGTGGCAAGGAGTAGTGCAAAAGTAGAATTTAGGGTTGTTGATCGTTGAATTTGTGGAGCACTATGGATCAAAAGGTTGCTAGAAGAATTAAAGATTACTAATTCACTTCCAATGAAACTGTGTTGTGACAATAAAGCTACAATAGCTATCGCTCACAATCCAGTTCTTTATGATAGAACTAAACATGTGGAGGTAGACAAGCATTTTATCAAGGAGAAAATAGATGAGGGAGTAATTTGTCTGCCATATATCTTGACAACTGAGCAAGTAGTAGACATACTAACAAAGGGGCTGTCGAAGAAACAGTTTGAAAACTTCATTAGCAAGCTGGTCATGGAAGATATCTTCAAGCCAGCTTGTGGGGGAGTGTTGGAAAGTTTCAAATCTGTTTAGTCAACTTGCTTATTTTTCTGAGAGAATCTTGGCTGTAAATGTGTGAATATCCTAGAATATTTAGTTTCCTTCGAAGTTAGCATCTTTCGTTCCTTCCTTCTTGGTTCTTTCCTTTTATTCTTCTGCCGTACATCTATTTATACAGACCTGTACCTATGTTACAATTAATGAGAATTATTTCCACAAGAAGCTATCTCATTCTAGACATAGATCATTTAATAATTTGTATGCTAGATTAGATACTAAAGAAGGGGAAAGAGATATAGTTAAACTTGCTAAAACTAGAGAAAGAAAGAGTAAGGACTTAGGTAATGTAAAATGTATGAAAAATGAGGATGATATTGTCTTGGTTAAGGAAGAAGACATAAAAGAAAGATGGTGAAGTTACTTTAATAAGCAATTTAATGAAAACCTAATAGAAGGCTTAAGCTTATAATTGACAGACGAGGGAAAGACTAAAAATATGTGATTTATTATGAGTCATAATGAAATTGTGGGAAAGGGTAGTTGAACAAAGATTAAGGCTAGAAACAAAGGTCTCAAAAAATCAATTTGGTTTTATGCCTAGGAGATCTACTACTGAAGCTGTACATCTTTTAAGAAGTTCAATGGAAAAGTGTAGGGAAAAGAAGAGGGACTTGCATATGGTATTTATTGACTTAGAAAAAGTGTATGATAGGATACCTAGGGAAGTTCTATGGTGGGTTTTAGAAAAAAAAAAAGGTGTATGTAGTAGATATGCTGATGTTATTAAGGATATGTATGATGGAGTAATCGCTAGTGTTGGACTATATAGGTGGAGAGACTAGAGAATTTCCAATCACAATAGGTGTACATCAGGGCTCTGCCTTGAGAGCCCTTATATTTTTGCTATAGCCATGGATGAACTGTCTAGGAGTATCCAAAATAACGTTCCATGGTGTATGTTGTTTGCAAATGATATTATATTGATTGATGAAACTAGGGGTGGAGTAGAGTCTACATTAGAATTATGGAGAGAAGCTTCAGAATCTAGAATCTTTAGAATCTAGAGACTTTAGGATAAGTAGAAATAAGATAGAATATATGAAATGTAATTTTAGTAATAGTAGGAAGAATATTGGAGACAAAGTTAACTTGATGATGAAGAAATCAATAGCACTAGAAGATTTTGATACCTTGGATCTATTCTGTAAGCCGAGCGAGAAATTGAAGAGGATGTAATGCATAGGTTAAAGCAGGTTGGGTAAATGGAGAAGTGCTTCAAGTGTGCTTTGTGATAATAGAATGCCCTTAAAATTTAAAAAGAAATTTTATAGGACGATGTAAGACTAGCTATGCTATATGGATCAGAATGTTGGGCGACTAAGAAACAACATATCCAAAAAGTAAAAGTTGTTAAGATGAGAATGCTTAAATGGATGAGTGGTGTAATGTTAAAAGATAAATTAAGAAATGAACATAATCGCTGTTAGTTAGGAGTAGCTTATGTAGAAGATAAGATAAGGGAGGGACGACTTAGATGGTTTGGACACTTGCAACGTAGGCCACATAGGGCACCAGTGAGGAAGAGTGAGTTAGTTACTGTGAGGGTCAGTAAAAGGGATAGAAGTAGACCTATAATAATTTGGAATGAGATAGTGAGTAAGGATTTAATAGTCCTTTTGTCAAAGGAACTTGTCCATGATCACATAAATTGGCAGAAAAGAATTCATGTATCTGATCCCACCTAGTGGGACTTAAGGTTTGGTTTGTTGTTTGTATCTAATATCGTCCAATGAGGTGGAAAACTGCATACAGGGCAAAATTTGAAGATGAGCTAGTTGAGTTGATGAAATCTCATCTTTCGCTCATTGTCCAACCAAGGTTGTGATTTCATTCTAGTAGTCTGTCATGACTTCTGTTAGTTATAGTTCAAACAAGTATATTAATTTTCTATTATTACTCTTCTTGTATTGACTAGGATATTTTTGATTTAACGGAATAGCTCAGATACATGACTTGGTGGTGTTATATGGACTGCATTTGCAAGATTTTCCTGTTAAAATATTTTTATGACAATTTTTGTAATAATGCAGGGTGGTGTTGTTCATGTTCAGGGCGATGAATTCTGGCATATGACCAAAGTTTTAAGATTAAATACCAATGATAGGTACTTAATATCTTCATTGTTAAGCTTACTGCCTTGTATATTTATAATGAATTTTTGTTGCACTCTCGGGCAGGTTTATGAGAAATGTTAGTTGTGTCGCTTTATTGAAGCAGAACATAATTGAGGATAAGTTCTGACAGATAACATCATGTTATAATTACTGTATGCTGTTGGCTAGCCTAGCCTTCCTGATTCACAATCTGAATGATATAGGACCGTGGCTGGCTGACCTGGGTGGGAATGAAGTTCGATTGGATGGTTTTAATAGAAAAAAGTTTAGAAGGCCGCGAGAACTTGCAAGATTAGAGAGTTCCATCAATTATGAAGGGAGGGCTTAAATTAGGGTTTTGGTAGATCTTTTTATTTATTCATTTATTTATTTTTATTATTTTTGGTTTGGTTTTTTGCTTCTTCCTGCTTTGTGTTTGAGGATCTCTTGTCCTCTTCTAGGATGTAATTCTCCTCTCTTAATAAATATCTTTTGCTATCAAATTTAAAAAAAAAAAAAAAAAAGTTTAGCTTACTTGTATATGTATAATCACTTCTTGCTCCAAAGTGGGACAGCTATATAGGATAACTGCATCACTTCTTAAAGTGAAACTTATTTTCCATCAATTGTAGCATACTTTTGTAAGATAATAAAATTTTGAAATCATTGTGAACTGTTGCCCAGGACATCCTTTTTCATTCAGTCCTTCAAGTTTGAAGAATAAAGGTGGATGACAGTACAGTATTGGAGTAGAATTTTACTAAATTGATGTACTTATACCAAGTTTTTAAAATCATTTTTAGATTTTCTGAAATTAGTTCCCCCCCACCTTCAAAAAAAAAAAAAAGAAAAAATTCCCTTCCAGGAAAACTCTGTCAACTGGGTCACCCTAAATTTTACATCCTGGACCAAGCCCTCAACTAGCCCGGCTCTTCTCTCCCAGATCCAATGTTCCACAAAATTTTCCTTTCAACTGCTACACCGTTCTCATTCTTCCCGTTTAGATCCAATGCATCCAAATCATGGTTTTAAGACCTGGACCCATGACCAGCCTGGTGAAGCCACCAGTTGGTCAGATCAGATAGACTGATGGGTCAAGCTGGTGCTCAAACTAGTGATATTAGAGTAATGAAAATGATGTTGATAATTATTATTAGAAGCCAAACAAATATTAATAATATTGAGAGGGCATTTGATTCCATTAAAGCATTGTAAATGGTAAAGGATTTTAAGATTTGATTAATTTATAAATATTGAATGAGGGGATTTGGTTCCTATTGAGGATTTATTTAAGGTAAAAGAGTTTAAAATTTGAATAAATCTGTTTAAACTTATGTGCATTTAATGCTTGTGTACATATGGATGTGAAATAAATTGATTATATGTCATTTGTTGACCAAAGAATCATCAAGTTGCATTTGGCGTGTTGGTGAGGCATCTTTCTTCCTACCAGGAGATCCTGGGTTCAACCGGGGAAAAAATGAAAAAGAAAAACTTACTGCAGAATTTGCAACTTTTTAAAATAATTTTTAATAATGACTCTGGGTCAACCTGTCTAGCTTACTGGGTCCGGCCAGGTTGTCTCTGGTTCATGCCATGACTGGTTTCATGAATCACCTGAACCAGAATAGTGGCTTGGTCTGGTGGTCAGTCCAGTCCAGGTTTTAAAACGCCATGCTCCAAATTTTACTCCAATGCCATGCCCACAAACAATCTACTCTTCCTTCCCAAAATTAATCTCGCCTTTCCCTCCCAAATCTGATGTGCTGCTGCATTCAAATCCCACCATCTCCACCTTTCCCTGACCATGCAAATGCCTAGTCTTCCTATGCCTTTCCAGACTTGGTTGCATCTTTCCCTCCACAGATCATCCCTCTGTTATGCGTTCTCCCCCTGCTTGCTGCCTAACCAACCACACAATGGCAGCTAACAATTTATGCATATGCATTGCAGGATTCGTGGCTATCCTAGAATTTCCATGATTGGATCGAGAATTTATATTGTAAGACATCTGATCCTATCAATTGTTAGAATTTTCTTGTCTAATGTTGTTGGTGTGGAAAAATTCTTGCTATCTTTGCAATGACCAACTACTTTATTTTTGCAGCGTAAATGGCCTTTTGCGAAGCCAATGTGCTTCTCAATAAATATTGTCATGTATATATTAGACAAAAAAGTTATTTATTCATCTCAATTTTTTTTTCAAGATAAAAAAAAAGATAGGATGCAAATAAACTCTGTTCTATCTGGTGGAATTTGTGTTAATTTTTTAAAAA
The DNA here is from genome assembly GCF_029873635.1 of Malania oleifera. Classification (NCBI taxonomy): domain Eukaryota; kingdom Viridiplantae; phylum Streptophyta; class Magnoliopsida; order Santalales; family Ximeniaceae; genus Malania; species Malania oleifera. The sequence goes on from NC_080425.1 coordinate 29,604,574, forward strand.
TTCTTTTCTTTTGGAGAAGAATATATAACATAATTGCTGCATTGATTTTAATGTGCTTACGGCTTTCTGCATTATGAATGCAAGAGTTGAGCTCTTCAATGGAAAAGGTGGTTTGGTAGAAGGATGCATTCAGAGAATTGACCGCACTGGCCTGGATGTTATGGCGCTGGATGATCCCAAGTTCGTTCTTCCTCAGAGCACTCAATGGCATGTGTATGCATCTTTTGGTGTGTTTTTGACATCTTCAGTGGAATTAATAGAGATATAACTGCTTATGTTCTTTTAAGGTATGGGGCTTACCTTCACATGAAGTTATTCTTGTTTAGGCACTTTAAAGGGTGGTCGGGCTGACTGGCTTGTTGAAAAATGCACGGTATGTTTAATGTGAAAAATATCATGTGAAATGAACTTTCCTTCTATGTAGGAACCTGATTGTGCTGTTTTATTTTTTCCCCTGCTCAGGAGCTGGGAGCTAATAGTGTAACACCCCTCTTGACTGAACGATCTCCTTCAATCCCTGAGAACCGAGTGGACAGACTGCAACGTGTCATTGTGGGTGCAGCTAAACAATGTAACCCTTGCATATGTTGGTGTGTGGGCATACATACATACATACATATATATATATATATATATATATATTGTTTCAATGATTAACTAGTTTCTTATGTGTATTTGCATAGGTCAACGGCTGCATGAAATGGCTCTGAATCCTCCATCAAAGATTGGAAGCCTTTTACCTGTTGTGAGTTTCTTCTCCCCTAGTTGCTCATTTATTGATGAACAAATTTCTTGGTTTTGGTTAATTGAACTCAACACCATGTGGGCGACAATTAATTGTGGGTGGTGTGTATGCAAGGTCTTAAATTTCGATTTCGACTCAAATTTCAAAGCTCCAAAAGTACGGAAATTTCGATAGAAATTTCGATTTCGATTTTGATTTGAAAAAATAACAGAAACTAGTAGTAAAGCATGAAATTCTTTGTGAAACTTTAGGAATGGTTAACAAACATAAAAGTATAAGTTTTAAGACTAATATATTACAAATTAAATACATTTATGTTTTGTATGAGGTGGAAAAGTTGTAAAATAGTATGTGTATCAAACATGTTTGTAAGATAATGTACATTAAACATATTCAATTAATGCAAATGAAATTCATAAATCATTTAAATATTATTTATTATACAAATATTGATAATTTAGATATGAATAGTTAAATAAAATATTACTATAAGTTTATTTTTTCATATAATTTCAAAAGCACTTGTGATAACCTTTTGTTTCAATAAAATAAATAAAATAAATTAAAAGAGAAATTTCACTTCACTCTCGAGGTTTCGATAAATTTTGACAAATTTTGCTAAAATTTTGAGGTTTTGATAAATTTCGGTTGATTCGTTGAGATTTCGACGGAAATTATGCAAGACGGAAATCGACTGCCATTTCAATTTCGAAGGTGACGGAAATTGGAAATTTCAACGGAAATTTCGACAGTTTCGTGGAAATTTAAAACCATGTGTGTATGTTCTTTTCCGTATTTCTCTTATTAATAAGATCCTTTAAGAAAATCATATGAATATAGGGAATCTTCTCTTGCATTATTCTGAATATAATTTATACAACGCTATCTGGACTGTATTTCTGTATGATATTTTTAGTTCCAGTCAATGTACTGTTACAGAACTGTCCTGGAATGGGTGTTCTTTTAAAATCTTCTTTCTATTGCCTGTGAGACTCGTGGGTTATTTCTTGTGCTTCAGGTTGCCCAGTCGAAGCTATCTTTTGTGGCTGTAGCTGAAGCTACCCCGGTATTCCATGCTTTGACTTCATCAAAAATAGGATCTAGCGGGCTATTAATAATTGGACCAGAAGGCGGTTAGTACACATAGTATCCTCACTTTCCCTTCTCATAGTCATGGTACCCCTGCTGGAGCCACCATTTATTTTGTGATTTTGAAAGTTATTATGGTATATAAAAGTACAAGCTTTACTCTTATCTCTCGTGTAGACACACACAACACACATGCAGATAAAATTATTTTGTAAAACCTGGATCATTTACCTTAATTATTCTAACATTTATGAATGAGCTGGCACTCGTGAGTGTCGAGCTTTTTCAATCATGACATGTGTACCTGCATGGCTTTTTTGGTTCAACATATAAGCATCCACATTATGCTTGGAGAAATTCAGTCTGGTTGAAGATGTACACAAATTCAAGATAGGCACTCAACTTTTAGGGGTTGAGCTAGTCTGAATGGGCAGTTCTCTAGTATAGCTACATTATTATGTGCAAGCTTCAATTTTTGTCTTGTTTGGAATCAATTATTGCTGTAATCAGCGTCTTTGTTGGATATGTACACAATGGTATATATAATTTTTTGTAGGAAAAAAATTAATAAATAATTTGTTTATGAAGATACTGATGCTGGCATTCACTAACTGTGTGACATAGGACAAGAAGCAGCTATTTGGATGGATCATTTTGACACAATTAGGAGGCCTATGTCAAAGAATAGGGTGAATGGTTTATTGGATCAAAAACCCAAATGTGCTTAGTTAGTTGTTGAAGTATGTAGTTTGCTTGTATTAGGATTATTTATTTTGGGGGCTTGTTTGTAGTTATTGTGTACTCTGGGGGTATGTTTGTAATGCAATGTAGTTTTAGGGGTATGTATGTAATTTTATGTGTTTAGTGGCTTTCTTATAAATAGTGTGTGAAAGCCATGATGTAGGCAGTTGTTCATGAATTTGACTTGTTGAATTGAACGTGAGTTCCCCCTTCGTCTCTCCTCTCTCCTCCCTTCTCTTTCCTTCCTCTCTTCTATTTCTTCTAAATTCACACATGGCTGCAGAACCTTGATCTGCCCCTGCATCATTTGGTATCAGAGCCCAAACTTGATCTCCATTCTTCCATTTCAATCCCCCTATCGTCCCCTTCTCTCTTCTCTTCTGCCCTTTTCTTCTCTCCCCTCACTTCTTCTCTTCTAATTTTCTCTCTTAATTCTCTCAATCTTCTCTATTTCTGATTTCTTCTCTTCTTCTCCTCCATTCTTTGTTCTGATCCCATGTTCTTTCCCTAATCCTTTGCTACCCAACAGCCTTCTTCCATCTTGCTTTTTCTCTGTTTCTCCACTCCTCTTCTTCTTGTTCTTCTCTTTAATTCTCTCCCATACCTCTCTACCCTCTTTCTCATTCTGAATTATGTTGCTGTCTCTTGGCAGTTTCTGTCCAGCAACTCCTCCAACCTCCCCTCTTTTTTTTTTTCTCCATCAGTTTCCTAATTCTCTCTCTCTCTCTCTCTCTCTCTCTCTCTCTCTATGAATTTTAGTGTTTTTTTTTTTAAAATAACTGAAAAGCAGTACTGCAGTGTCTGAACTTTCAAAAATTCCAGTTGTGTCCCACTTTTTAAAAAAGAACCACCGTCCAGACCCCTTCCTGCAACACCACCCATCCCATTGAAAATAGAACCCCCCAAAACTCTCGCTCTCAAGTTTTCATCGCCGTCTTGACTACCATAGGAACCCCCATGCACCAGCCAAACATACTCCGGCCGTTGGCCTTCAAGAATCCCTAGTACAACCACTGTGCTCCCCACCCACTGATCTGCAGTCGCCTGAAGTTTCATCACCAGAATCTCACTGCTGAAGACTCACATGCCAGCGAAGTGCATGAAGAAGTCTTCCAGAGTCTTCTACAATTTCCTGCCTCGGGAGAAATTGCCGGCAGCCACAATATTTTGAGTTTCTCCACAATAATTTGATCTGCAGCTTGATATTTTGATCCCATACAGAATATATTATAAGCAAGCACGATAATTTTGGCACGAAAAATGAAATTGCTGCTGCCAGCATAAAAAATCAGTTTTTCTTTTTGCCTTGTGAGTTTTTCTAGTGAATTAGTTTCATTTTTGCTTGATACTCAAGATAAAAGGTGACTTGAAGATTGTTCTTAAATAATTGAAAGTGAAGTTTGTGATTTACCTCATAAAATTGCATCATGGTGACCAGTGTTGATTGTCTGCAAAGGTGGAGTTGTTATCTGATGGTAAGGTACAAAATATGGGTTTGGTGACTACTATTGGTGCTTTGAATAGGCTAACAACCGAAGTTGCAGCCTTAGGTAAAAGTTCCATTGAATTTCCTACCAAACAAGATGGTGGAATAGGTGCTGTTCCTCATGCTTTTGTGTTGTGTGTGAAGGCCGAAATAATCATGTGAGTAAGGGAATTAAACTAGAAGTCATAGATTTTAATGGTGATGGTTCTCCTGATGAATTTGATGATTGGTTGTATTCTCTGAAGTACTATTTCTGATGGTGTGACATGAATGAGGCTAGAAAGTTGTATTTTGCTGAATCAAAATTAAAGGGAACCACTTGAATTTGTTGGATTAAACAAAAGAAGATCTTTAGAAGAAGGAGATTTGGTGAGATTACAAAGTGGGATGAGATGAAGCGAGCCATGCAAGAGCAATTTGTGCCTCCCAATTATCAGCAGTGTGTTCATCTCCAGCTCTTTGATTTGAAGCAAGAAGAAAAGACAGTGATGAAGTATACTAGTAGATTCTATCATATGGCTGGTTGTGCTGATGATATAGAATATAGCTTTGTACAGAAAAGGGTTGAAGCTAGGTACTGCCTCCAAACTTGCTGCATGTTGTCTCATCACAGTTGGGGATGCAACACAGGTTGCCACTCAGATTGTGAACATACAATGCAATCCTCCTAGAGCTACATCAATCATTTGGTTTGAGAAGAGTACTAGTGGAGTTGTATGAGAGAAGACAGTTAAGCAATTGCGTAAAGGTGTTCAGACTAAAACCTCTTGGAAGATTCCTGAGCATTCCAGAACAACTTCTAAGAATCAACCATCATTCAAATACTTTAAATGTCAAGGTTTTGGGCATTGAGCTGCACAATGTCCTAACCAAGTCATGGCTGTTGCAGAAAAGGGAGAACAAGATGATGACGATGCTTTGACATATGCTCTCTTCCCACAAAGGTTAAAATGAGGATTGGAGGCAGACCAACACCTTTCAAACTCAAGTGATATGCCCAAAACAACATTGTACTTTGGTTATTGATCCTGGTAGTTGCACAAATGTAGTTTCTAAAGAAGTTGTGAAGAAGTTAAATTTGGAAGTTGAGCCTCATCCCGAACCATGCAGAAGTGTTTGGGTGAATAATACCAACTTGAAGGTCTATGATCGCTGCTTACTTACATTTACTTACCTTCAAGATTGGTTCCATTATGGAGATAGTACAATGTGATGTCCTTCCTCTCAAATTCTGCCATATCCTTTTCGGCCACCCATGGTTATTTGATAGGAAGGTGAAGCATGATGGATAAGAGAATTCTTGTTCCCTTTCCGTTGACAAGAAGTACAAGTTGATGCCATCACAAATTCTGCTAAAAGGGTCTTATTCCACTTACCAAGTTGAAGCACACTGCTAGTTCCTTTCTTACGAAACGAGATGACTCTATTCTTGATGATGGACTCCTTGGTACTTTCCCCAACTCGATGGAGTCGAGTTCTTTTCAGAAGGAGAGAATTGATGTAGGATGAGACTTCTTCCACCCCCCAAGTTGTAGCGCATTGCTGGTTCCTTTTCTTATGAAACGAGATGACTCTATTCATGGTAATGGACTCTTTGGTACTTTCTTTTCGGAAGGAGAGAATTGATGTAGGACAAGAAGCGGCTATTTGGATGGATAATTTTGACCCAATTAGGAGGCCTATGTCAAATAATAGGGTGAATGGTTTATTGGGTTCGAAACCCAAATGTGCTTAGTTGTTTAAGTATGTGTGTGTAGTTTGCTTGTATTAGGATTATTTATGTTGGGGACTTGTTTGCAGTAATTGTGTATTCTACGGGTATGTTGTAATGCAATGTAGTTTTAGGGGTATGTGTGTAATTTCATGTGTTTAGAGGCTTTCTTATAAATAGTGTGTGAAGGCCATGATGTAGGCAATTGTTACTGAATTTGAATTGTTGAATTGAATGTGAGTTCCACCTTGGTATCTCCTCTCCCCTCCCAGCCCTTTGCTTCCTCTATTCTATTTCTTCTAAATTCTCCCTTGATGCTGCCCCTGCATCACTCTGAGAATATATAGTTGGCATTATGGAAACAAATTCTATGCAGGACCTAGCATACTAGTCTGTCATGCCAGATCTGGAATCAGTTATCTTGGTTTTAGACTTTATTATTACTATTAATTTATTTTTAAATTCAAGAACTAATAAAGTTGCATTCTGAGAAAACATAATATTATTTTCCTCCTCATTTGAATTCAACCTTTGTTATTATTTGGCTACTTAGTTCTAGTTTCAATATATGTAGCTTCTCTGCTTTTTATAAATATTTTTGAAAAAATGAACTCAATTAGCTTTTTGGTGATTGCACATTTCAGATTTTACCAAGGAAGAATTGCATATGATGACAGATGCAGGAGCTGTTGCTGTTGGTCTTGGGCCACATCGCTTACGGGTTGAAACTGCGACGGTGGCACTTTTGGCAACACTGATGTTGTGGTCTGATTCCAAGCAGCTACCTAATCTTTAAATCACACTGGCATGTAAGTTTTGTTTGCCTATATATTGATTAACCTGAAAATATTGGAAGAATCTTAGTACCACTAATAAGTTACACTAGTGAAGGATATTTTTCACTGTATGGGTTTGCTGTGTTGGGTTTGACGTATTTGCACGCAGTGTGTTCGAAAGCATGTTTTAAGCCATGAAACTGGACTTGAGGTGGCTCCATTTTATCTTTTGTTTCCCCATTTAGAGGTTGTAAATGCTGTAAAATGCGAGGCTGCCACACAGTATTCATGGGATAGCCCAGCATGCTTTACCAGTATTCATAGATTGCAACAGTGATGAGCCTCTCTCATGTACATGCATCAAACACTTTTGCATTTCTCAGGGACATACCTTGGTTAACAACCCCAAGCGTGTTGACCATCAAATATTAGGCTAATATCTTGGAAGTTTGGTCAAAGCTCGAGGCTGATAGGTGCTTAAGCCGAAGCCATTCTATAAACTACAACAACAAAAAAACCAAGCCTTTGTAAGATTAATACTTGAATTAGAGTAGAGAAAGATCTGGCATAGTTTGAGATATACTGCTGTTTAGTATTTATTTTTATTTTTATTTTTTTTAAAAATATACTTATTTTATTTGGCTCTTTCTTTGAAGTACACATTTACCTTGGCAGTTTTCATTCATGGAGTCCTGCTTTGGTTAATTTAAATTTTCATCAGGGGCCTTGTCCTTCTGTCCATTGGGTTGTCCAAGCAAAATAAATAAATAAATAAAGATTTTTTTGAAAGTTATTTGAGCATGGCACGTTGCTTAAAAGGTCCAATTGGGCTTGGAACTTTGGTCCAAAATGCTGAAAATATGGCAAAAAAAAAAAAAAAAACGAAAGGAAAAAACTGAACTGTTAATAATGACAGATCTTGATTTGGAATTTAGAACTAATCACATTTGTAGTTCGGTTTTGACAAAAATTGAACTGAACTAACTCATTTAGGGTCCTATGCAAGGGTCGAAGGAGAATTAGTCAACATGCCAAAATAAAATTTTGGTCAATGAAGAGCCTAGGCGGGGATGGAATTATTCGTTCAAAGTTTGACAAAATTTAAATTATGCATTTTGGGGTGGCACCATATGACTGCATTCCTGATGGAGTCTTAAGATGTGGCTCTCTTTCCTACAGATGGTCAGTTTTTATCGTTATTTTTATTTTCATAATTTTAAATAGCAATGCTAATCCTAAAATTAGCCTATATATATATATCAACTACCATGCTTTCAACTAGAAAACTGCTGAGAAAATGTTTGAAAAAGAAAAAATGGCGCATGCCATTTATATTCACAAAGACCAAGTCAAATTAAAGAAAGAAGATTGTGTTTTGTACCATGAATATTAATTTTTTAAGGTAGGGATGATGAAATAGTAATAGCGTTAATGCTAGAGATGAATTTTAGATGCCCTACCCTTTGTAAGAGCTTCCCTTTTGATAGATTAAATACCACCATGTATTCAATGTAGGGTATCTTTAAGTCGGACGGAGTTATATGAAGGATTATATCCCTTTATTTGCATTACTTAAGAGTTACACCCCTTTACTCTTTTCTTAGTTGAGTTTTAAATCATACATTTATGCAAGGTAACCTTTCACTTTTCTGACCAAGCCCTTTGTATAAAGCATTGTTTTATTTACCATTCGCTCCCCCACTATTTAGCTATGAAAATCACTTTCATGCTTAAAAATACTAATTCTTCACATGATTTTTTTTTTTCTTTTCTTTAATGAGCATATCTCATTTGTTGAGTATGAACAAAGCTCATCCGTTGAATATAAGTAGAACTTATTAGAACTCATTTCTTGTATATGAGTTTGCCAATTTAAAAGTAGAATTCATCAATCATTTTTGAGTAGAACTCATGCGTCATTATGAGTAGAACTCGTCTATCATATATGGCCTCTTTCGCTTATAAGCAGAATTCATTCATACTCGATCATTTGTCAAGTGAGCCTGTTCGGCTCTTTGTTCAAAACTATTATGTTATCTGGCCTATTTGTCCTTTTGTACTTCTTGGCCTCATAATGTGGCCTTTTAGGACTAATCTTTGCAACCCTATTTGATGGCCTTTCTAGGACTAAGTCCCCTCGGTATTTTCCTGCACATGAATCTATCATCATATAGATTTTTGATTTCAATTTCTATTTCTGGGAAAAATTGAACTTGAAAACCAAATTATTTATTCATTAATTTTAAATTTTTTTATCTAACTTTCTAATCGTTTAATTGGTACTTAATATTTTGCGCAATTATTATTTTTTACTTAATTGTTATTCAACTAATTATATTAAATGATTTTGATGGAAATATGAGTAAGATAATTTATTCAATGGCTTTGGAAGACTGGGAGGGGTAAGTGAGATTAATATAAGTGAAGATTAGTCCCAACTATTTTTCAATCTTTCAATATGGGAGGTGTTAATAGGAGAATCATCCAACCAACTTTCTTGGGAGAGTTCTATGTTCCAAACTGACATCATGAATGTAAGAGAACATGAGACTCCCACTAAATTATAAACATCTCTTTGCTACATCAAGTATTTTTACTAGGCTTGTACACCTTGAGGCCATCGAACATGCTTTCCTATTTAGTGGGCCTTGCTAAAATATTTTTAGCAGCAAAATTATTTAAGAAGTGAGCATTGGGTGTCTCTCATAAGTGAAACTCAAAATAAGTTCAAAAATTGGTTTAAAAATCCAACAATTAAACCGATTATTATGTTTTAAGAAAACTATTGGCTTGGTGATAGTTTCTTATATTTAAAAGTCAGTCCACCCTTTTGGCCAAATAAGATTTTAAGGAATAAGATTTTAAGGTGTTTTATGCTTGAAGCTGATGTAGTAAATCTAAAATGATTAAAAACATACATTTTTGTTACTTGAAAATTATGGAAGTACGATGTTAAGATGTCATTTTTTTTGGGTTCTTGACATATCTTTCTCTCTCTCTCTTCCTAGTTACAAGGATCATCTTAAAGGGAAGCAAACTTCTCACAAACCCTATTGAAGCCAAAAATCAAATCTAATCACTGCATTTATAGTTCATAATGATCATCTGCAAACAAGAAGAAAAAGAAAGCTTGGGAGACCACTGGTGGCCTCCGAGGGTATTCTCTGAAGCTCAAGTTAGCGATTATGAAATGTGAAAGTATTAAGGACATAAATTTTTAGATGTATTATCCCTCCAAAGAGCTCCCTTTCTATAGATAAGATACCTCCTATGCATTTAATGTAGGGTGCCTTAATTTGGAGGGATTTATAAGAAGGGTTACGTCCTTTTATTTTCTCTACAATACTTAGGAGTTACACTACTCCTTGCCTAAATTGAGTTTTAAAACACACATTTATACTAAGGTGACCTTTCACTTTGTATGAAAGGTCAAGCCCTTTGTATGACCAATGTTTTACACTCCATATTTTTGCATATTGAAATTATCTATTAAGACTTTCGTTATTCAAAACTAACACAAAAAATTTCATAAAGAATAACAAATTTTACGATATAATAAAATTAGCTAACTTTTCACAATAAATTACTATATTACGAAATTCTATTGTGAAAGTTTCTTGTGGTAATCTTCTCACAATGGGCATAATTCTCCATCTAACACCCAATACTTCATGGGCATAAATTTTTATGAAAAAATATTGACCTTGATTATCCTCAAAAGCAATCTTGGAAATTCATTGGTCTAGAAAGGCACCAAAGAAAAAAAGGGGGGGGGGGGGGTGAATTGGGTGGTTTAAAAATTTAGCACTTGTTTATTAAAATCAAGAATGAAATAAGAACTACATCCAACAATTGATCTAATGCATTTTAAGCATAACCACATAATAATTTTAAAATAAATAATTACACCAATCACACAAGTAAGGGGGAAAGAGACATAATTTATAATAGTTCGGTCACCAAACCTACTTCTAATCCCCAAGCAAACTAGCTTGAGAATTTTCACCATTTTAGAAAATAGTTGCATAATGTATTACTCATTCAAGCATATGTTTTTGCTTTTGTCAAATGCGATCACATTTCAATGCATCTATAATCCCATTTGTTAATGCATATATTAATTGCATCTTTCAATGCATCTGTAATCAAATTGTCAATGCATCTGAAATTGCATCTATCAATGCATCTATAATCACAGCTATCACTATCACTGTATCCATAAGTGCATCTATAATTGCATAGTATCATTTACATACATTCAAACACATACATTAATTTTTTCACACGTCAACATTTGATCCCAAAAAAATATAACTTGCAACAATGATATTTAACTAGGTCAACAACTTAAATTGGAAAAATGAGAAAGTAGTCACCTTGATGGCCTGTTTAGATCAAGTTTTTTGTTTAGGGAAAGGAAAGAAAAGGAAAATAAGAGTCCATTATATTTTCTTTCTATATTAAATACTATTAAAAATGAAAAATTGTTCTCATATGATTAAGAATTAAGAAAAATTAATTGTTAATTTTGTGAAAACCTCTCTCTCTCTCTCTCTCTCTCTCTCTCTCTCTCTCTCTCTCTCTCTCTCTCTCTCTCTCTCTCTCACCATTCTCTATTCTAATCTAAGTTTGGTCACCTCCCTTCTTCCCTTTATCTTTTATGATTTTTGTTATTTATGCACTATTCACATTCTTCTTGCCTCTTATCCTACAAGGAACCAATTACTTGATATAACATCTTGTGATTTTAAGAGGCTTGTGTGAGAATATCAAGAACTCGACACTACCACCCTTCCATAGGCCAACACCATCTCTTAAAAGGTGTTTATTATGTTTTGATAGACATCTTTTGGCATGTTGGGGGGACCTCATCATGATATTAAATACTAGGGGATCAAGCAAAGATATTTAAGGGAGATAATCCTCCTAGAAAAGTTGCCACTATTGGTACCTCAAGAGGTACCAAGAATCATAACTTTGTGGTTCATATAAACGATATAAAGGGTTCAAAGCAAATAAACTCTTTTGTTGTTGAATCTTATATATTGCTTACAAACACTAACTTGTCAAATCCATTGTTTCCTTTTCACTTCAAAGGTGGTTGCACTTGCCAATTTGGAGGTCAAACCTAACCTTGAAATTTTGTTTTGTGTGTGTGTGGGGGGGGGGGGGGGGATGACCATTATTTGAAATGACTGAAAATGGTCAGTTTCTTTTATAGTAGTCTTTAAGTATTGCTTTATCATAGGTTCCTTAACTTCAAAGCATGCAAGGAGTTGGTTCTCCACTAATAGGGAGTCGTTGAAGGTTTCCACTTCGTCAATCCCTGTCATCAGGGAGAGGTGATGTTAAATCTTTGTCCAAAGCTTCACTATTGGTCAATTTGAAGAAAAATATAAGAGCAAGCTTGACAGTACTTTGGTAAAATGTGTTAAACTAGCTTAGCTAGCTCTAAGTGTAACATCCTCAAAATTCTTATCATTTTTTTTAATAATAAATTACTCCAATACCTGTATGTAATGGCACCCCTATGCAGCGGAAAAACATAAATCACATAACCACATATACATGTATATACAATATCAGAATTTAGTATTTTCAACCATAGCTACAAAATACATCTCTCTCTCCAGTGTCAACTACCCAAAAATACAAAACCCTACACAAAACTTACCCTATAACTAGGGTGACCAAGTGATCTCTATCCGCGAGCCCGATCTGCTCGCCTAACTGACTCACTTGAAAAATGTTAAAGTAATGGGGTGAGTCGACGCTCAGTAAGTGGAAATATGCTATTACTAGTGTATGGCGACCGGGTCATAAAATTATAATAATAGTATTTAAAGACTGCATAATTTGGCAATTCTGTACAACACATGTATAATATCTTAAAACATTTGTATTATATGAACTTTCTATCATTCATAGTACTACATCATACTATATACAACAAAGTTGTAAAACTGTATACATATACATAACCGTGTTATTTCCCTGGGACTTTGTATGTCATGATTTGACCCCTCATGACAGGGTTGTGCGGCCTGTAGGCGGGACTTAATCTGGTCGGCCCTCCAGATAAGTCAATAAACTCTACACTACCTTAGCCCGGCCAAATTGTATACTCTTCTAGGCGCGGGACTGGCTGCTACCTCGTCAAACCCACCCCCCTCAACCCAACGAACTGGGGAACTGCATACTCTCCGAGCACGGCTGACAGTACCCATACACTATCTGAGATATGTGGTTGTACTCTATCTATATCTAGTAATGGTATCATGCTCTGTATTCTATATCTGTACTGTATCTGTCTATAATCTTTCCATAGAGATCTGATACTATATATATACATACTATATTCTTTATACTGTTTTCATTATATTTCCAAAATAACCATAACACTATATTACTGAACTGTAAATACTGTAATATCTATAGCACCTTGATGCTATAACTGTGTAATCAGTCTGTACTTTCTTTCTGTATAATCTGTTTGTACATCCTTTCTGTATAATCTAAGTTTTATGACATTTAGGAAAACATAACTTTCTATATACACTGTATATACTATTCTGAATAAATATTTGTATACTGATATATATATATATATATATATATATATATAAAACTGTCTATGTAATCATCTGAAATAAACTGTATATGTATACATATTCTGTCTGTATAAAATCTGAAAATATCTATCTATAGCTGTATAACTTGAAATATTGAAAAATTACATAAAATTCCATATCAATATCATGTACTCAGGCCACACATACTTTGAAAATTCACATTCTGTATAATATTTAGTATACATGCATATATATATATATATATATATATATATATATATATATATATATATTGATAACATAAATAAATCTCCTAGCATAACATATTTCCCTTACCCGATTTCTGCTAAAACGCTCCTATTGTAACGGGTCCTACACCCGCAGGATTCTCCACTCAACACCCTGAAAACCATAAATCCCAAAACAAAACATTACTATTTCTACATCTATTACATTTCTTACAACTGTTGGAAACTCAAATTCCGAATAAAAGATCTTAACCTGGATTTAGGATGAATTCCGACTTCGTTCCACCAACAATCCGCTCCTATAGACTTGAAGAGAACTTTGCTGAGAATGTCATGGTAACCTTAGATCATCGATTCGGCGACTGATGGGACCGAAATCGAAGAGAGAAAAGGGAGAGGCTGTAGGAGATAGAGAGAGAGAGAGAGAGAGAGAGAGAGAGGAGAGAGAGAGAGAGAGAGAGAGAGAGAGAGAGAGAGAGAGAGAAGAGAACGACGTTGAAATTCTACGTAAAACTGAGTTTAAGCACTATTTATACTACGGGATTCGTTGATAAGCCACGTCACCTCGTTGACGAGTCCTTTAATAATTTCGTCGACGAACTTCCTCCCTCGTTGACGAATTTCAGTTTGTCCCAAAAACCCTTCTTGGTATCTTCTCGCCAACGAGGCGTAGCTTTGTCGACGAGGTCCCCTTATGCACTCATCGACGAACTCCCCGTGTTCGTCGATGAGGTCCTGTTAAAAATCTTTCGAGTTATTCCATCCAAAATGCAATGTAGTTGACAAACGTTCGCGTTCGTCGATGAAGCCTGTTGCTTCCTTTTGTTTATGTTTCCATTTCCCTCTCTCTTTAATATTTAAATATCATTATTTTTTTGGTCGTTACACTAAGGCCCACTTGATTAGTCTTTTTGACTTCTTTGGATTTTGTAGGACTTGCTTGTTTGCTTGGTCCATTAGCACTATCAAAGAGAGTACAAATGACACTAGTGGAGACCATCTTTAAGAAATCTCTCCGATGCTTGAGTTAGTAGAGTGAAAAGGAAGAAATATAAGAGAAGATCATGAAGAGATGCAATAAATCAAAAGCGTTAGGGTTTTAATTGTTGGCATGAGCTATGAGAAACTGATTTAGGAAAGATAGCTGGAGATGTAAATTCCCATTACTGCTGTGATATCTATATTACCAAAATAAGATTAGAAGTTTTCTATTTAAATGTATATTCTTTCAATGTAAAATGAAATAGGTGAAAAAGAAATCATTTTGCAAAATTAATTGCATAATTAACATGGTATCAGAGCAAGTCATAGGATCTATGCTCCGATTATTCTTTGTTTTTTTTAAAAAGAGAAACTTCCTTGTTCATCACCTCTTCCGCAGAGGTGTTCTAGAATCACGATCACAGCAATGGTAGACACCCTGTGGTCTCCTCTCTAATTTTCTAGATCTTCTTAATTTGCCTTGATGGCACCACGGTCATGAACAACATGACCTGACTCTTCAAACACCTTGGTGACGTCAACACTTCGCCATCGCCAGCTACCAGATCGTAGCCATCACTGTCGTGACCATGCTTTTCTGCCGATCTCTCTGGTATTTGTTGTTCCAACTCCTTCGCCGCATGCAAATCTTCTTCCTCGTGCTCTGGAACCCACTTCAACTCCATCCAGCTCCTTTAGAAGAAACTCTTGCCCCTCTGATGCAACGACGATCATGTCATCGTCAGCGTAGCATGCACCATTCGCCAGCGTCTTTGAATTATCTGCAGTAGCCCCATCAAGAAGCGTTGAAGAAGGAAATAGAGAGATTAAGGCAAGTGTATCAAAAACTAATTAACTGAGAAATATTTAGATAGCCCGGAGGGTGTGGGGCACCGTCTCTGCTAAGTAATTGGGTAGTCATGTGATTAGTTCCATACTAGCTTGCAAAGTTGGAGTGTAGGAAAGTGTTGACTTTTTGAGTTTGTTCCCTAATTTTGATTTTGACAAACTGGATATTGCTAATGTGTGTGCCTAGTACTTGAACAAGTTATTAATTCAGTACATACACATGAGAAAGGATTGTTGGAAGCCTGAAAGACTTAAAGATCATACTCCTGACATACTCCAGGGAGAATCCAAAGAATAGAAGAAATAAAAAGAAGATTCTTATTGTAAATGCATTTATGTTTTAAATTTGGTCTATAATAATCTACATCGGTCTGTAATAATCTCTGCATGTCATGCATGTAGGTAATTGTAAGCTCAACAAGACCATAATCTGACCATAGGAGCCAAAGGACCTTAGGGCAGTCGATTGATGCTAAATTTTTGGGACTATCTCAAAACGACCTTAGAAAATACCTTAGGTCCCAATACATATGCACAAACTGTCCCCATAATAACTTGCTAAATCAGGGGATTAAATTGAAAATGAATTGGACCATATAGGTATAAAATGAGAGAGGTCGGGCGATTAAACCCTAGGTGTTCAAAGCACCTTGGGCGCCCGAACAATTGGGATGTCAACGGTTTGACCAGGCTTCAGGCGGCCGAACCTAAAATGACCTTATCACCGTAGGGCGACCGAACCCTTAGAAAGTGACCTTTCACCAACTTGGGCTGCCGAACTTTTTAGTTCAAAATAGGTCTCAAGCGATTGAATCCCTCTGTTCGGTTAACCGAAGGTATTCTCGGGCACCCGAATTGTACACTAAAACTTTCTGACTTTTGTTCAGCCAATCGAGTTTAAATTCGAGCACCAAAACCATTTAAAAAGCCTTTTTGTGCTGGGTTTATTCTGGCGACCGAACTAAAGTTCAACTAGCCTAATCTTCTCGGGTTACTTAATTATTTACCGAGGTTAAAAGGGTTAAACAGAGTTAATTTTTATAATGTGTTTTAAAAAATTCCTAATAATACCCTACATGTCCTAAACGGTTATATTTTTTCCTTTATCTATAGATATGAGTTCATTTGTGAGGATTAAGCAAAGATTAAGAAAAATCATTAGCCAAAATTCTTTCAAACTCAAAATCCCATTTTGCCTATAATACTTCCAAACACTCTTATACCTTCATTCCATTGATTAGTTTTAGCTTTGTGAGAGTTTTTGCTTGGGTTATTGCTTAGTATTATTGCTCATACTTCTATTACTTTGCTTGGTTGATTGGTATTGATTTTGGCGAGTTAAGCAAGGTTTTTCCCACATATTTTATTCAATAAATCTTGTATTGGGAAAAGCCTAGTAGCTTGAGGATCTTTGCATTGTCATTGCAAAATTCCTATAGTTTTGATTTTATTGTGCAAATATTTTTCCAAGCTATAGTATTTTCAAACTACTCTTGTGCTTATTTCATTGAAGGAAAATATTTTGAGTTAGTTTGAATATTTGATTAGCATATTTGAAATACTAATTTGTTATTAAGATTTGATATAACTTGTTTCAAAGATATAGCTTGATTAGAACACTCTTGAGCATACTTATTATCATATCTTGTTGAGTGTTGCTTGCATAAAGATACACATCACTGAGCTTACAATTTCCTATATTGTTGATGTGTGATTGATTGAGTATACTGTGCATATTATAGTACATATCAGTTTGTGTAAGAAACATTTCCATATACGTAAATTTTATATTTGTTGTATTCCAGGCGTGTGTCTGAAGAGGGAGACTAGCCCTGTTGAATAGTCCCAGACTGACTTAAACCTGGTTAGGAAAATTAGGTGCACCATCCTGATAAGGTGTAGGTTGAGGTCAGTCCCTCTAATTGACCTGGTTGTAACCGGTGCTACTCCACCCATTAAGTGAGCATTAGTGAAATCCTCGGGCTTGCGAGCTAGAGATGGGGACGTAGGAAGTATTGGCCGAACCCCGATAACATATCGTATGTGCACTGTTTACATTTTCACACTTTATATTTACCGCACATGTATGTTATAGTATGAATGATGCGCATGATTTAAATTTTCGCATATTATATTTATTTGCACATTTGGGATTACATAGAAACACATTAGGTTGTGATATTCTACTAACATCTAGTTTAACCTAGGAGATAAATTTTTAAAATTCCAATTGACTCCCCCTCTTGGGAATACACCAAAGTCAACAAAAAGGACACTGTGATATGCTCATATGGGTCTATAAAAAACATTGCTTGATAGTAGTGTTGTCACTATTTAATGTTTCTTGTTTTTTGTGTTCACGTTGGTTTTTTTATTTGGGAAAAGTTTCTTAACAGCTGCACACTCTTCTTCCATGGGCGATAAAGAATTCCATACCAATGAATCTTCGCTTTCCTCCACCCTAGCTGAGCTGACCATAAAAATGAAGGAAGTTTTGAACAAAGCTTTGGTCCTGATCCAGATCACCGATACTACTACTGCACTAATTGGTATCAAGTTGGATGAGACCAACTATGCCCTTTGGTCACAGGTTGTCGAGATGTTCATCTCTGGGAAAGACAAACTGGGCTATATCAATGGCGACTGTCCACCACCACTGCAGTCCAATACATCCTTTTGAAAATGGCATACCGATAATGCTATTGTCAAAGGATGGCTGGTAAATTCTATGGATCCAACACTCATTGGAAATTTCATTTGATTTCCCACTGCAAAATCATTCTGGGATGCCATTGCTACGACTTATTTTGATGGTAGTGATACTTTTCTAGTCTACGAACTTCGATGACGTGTGGCTCACTTGCAACAAGTTGGTAGCTCTCTTGAGAAGTTCTACACCGAACTACAAGGAGTCTGGTGGGAAATATATTTACGCCATCTGAATTTGATGGAATGAGCCATTGACATCCATCACTACAACAACATACTCCAAGAGGATCGTGTTTACACCTTCCTTTATGGTCTTGATGACTTCCTTGACAACATTCGTAGCGATGTGCTTCAGATGTGCCCATTTCCTTCCATCAAGCAAGCTTATGCTCATGTTCACAGGGAGGCTCTTCGGCAGGCAGTTATGAGTGCTGGCCACCAAGGGGCTGAAACTGAGTTTATCCACCTCAACCTGTGCTGCGGTCTCCAACCAGCTCACCGGAAAATCCATTACAGCTTCTAAGTCACGGTCTGTTCCTAGTGGAATGAAATGCTCCCATTATGGCAACCAGCGTCACACAAGTGAGAACTTTTTTTAAAAAAAATTATCTATCTTGATTGATGGTATGAGTTGTAGGAAAAGAAAAAGGACTCCATGGGTGCAAACACGAACAAGGTGGCTGTAGTGTTAGCCGAACCCCACCTCTCTTTGATTCCTCAAGCCGAGTCATCCCAAAATATGGAATTCGTCTCAGATATTGGTAACTTTGGTTATGGTTTAGTTATCTCCTCCTATGATGTTGATTATGGTGTCTGGCTTCTTGACTCCGGAGCCATAAACCACATGAATTTTTCAGTTAACAATTTTGCTATGACATCTCCATTGCGGCGCACTAGTGTTGCAAATGTTAATGAGGGTGCCTCTCTGGTCACAAGGGCTAGATTTGTGTCTCTATCTCCTTCCCTCCAATTATCGAATACATTACTTGTACCATCGCTTTTGCATAAATTACTGTCTGTTAGTCAAATTGCTACATAATTAAATTGTGTTGTCCTAATTTATCCTACATTTAGTCTTCTTTAGGATATTCTTACCAACGAGATAATTGGTTATGGTACTAAAGGGGGGTGGGTCTTTACTACATGGAAGACGTCAGCATGGGTCATGCTCATCACATACAAAGTGATGGGAAGGAATGACAAATTTGGCTATGACATCGACGTTTAGGGATCCAAATTTTAGTTATCTGAAACATTTACTACCTAATCTTTTCCCTAATATTGTGCCATTTGACCTTAAATGTAATGCCTGCATTTTATCCAAAATTCATTGTACTTCCTATCCGCTAAGTAAGAATAAAAGCACTATTCCCTTTGCTTTAGTTCACTCTGATGTGTGGTGTCCCTCTCCTATCTCTATTGGGTCTGGTGTTCATTGGTTTGTTATTTTTGTTGATGGATGTACTCGTATGACCTGGCTTTACTTGATGACCTATAAAGATGAAGTGCTACACATGTTTCAATCATTCCATGCAATGATCCAAACTCAGTTTTTAGCCAAGCTACGTGTTCTCCGCTCTGATAATGGCGGCGAATATGTTTATCAGCTCTTTTATTCCTATTTTAAATACTATGGACTTGTTTATGAGACATCGTGTCCTCAGACTCCTAAGAAAAATGGCGTAGCTAAGTGGAAGAACCACCATATTCTTGAAATTGCACTAGCTTTACTACATGGAGCTCAGGTGCCGACTTGATATCGATCTGATGCGATGTCCACTGCCGTATACTTACTCAAAAGACTACACTCCAAAGTCTTAAATTTTAAGCCTCCGCTCCAAGTTTTGGAATCCTATGTCTCCCCACCCACAACCCTAGTGCTCCCTCCCCGAGTATTTGGTTGTGTGGCTTACGTGCATCTTCACAAAAAATCAACGAACCAAATTGGATCTGTGTGCTCTCCATTGTCTTATCTTAGGCTATGTCGTGCACCAGAAGGGCTATTGGTGCTATGATCCCTCTACCCAACATACCTATATGACTATGGATGTCACCTTTCTGGAGCCCGACACTTTTTTCTTGGCCTCCAATTCGACTCTTCAGGGGGAGACACAAGATAAAGAGCAGAATTGGTTGTACTATGAATAGCCAAATAATGAAACAATAGCGGGTGAAGCACCAAGTCCAGGGCTAGTTGTGCCCATAGATGAAGCACCAAGCCTAGGGCTAGTTAAGCCTACAGGGCCAGATAGGCCTACAGAGCAAAATACATCTTTAGGAAATAATACGCCTTTGCTTCCCCCATTCCTCAATATCTACAGACCCATCTCCTGAGAATATCCATGAGGTAAGCACTCTAGACATGCCTTCAAATACAAGTGACTTGAATACTCTTATTGGATATACATTACCTTTCAGGGAAAATCGTGGCAAGCACCGTATAGATACTCTCATGATATTAAAGAGCAACGATCGCAGTATCCAATTTCCAACTACGTGTCTACCAAGCGATTATTCAAACCTCTCAGAGCATTTGTGCATATACTTTCCTCAAGTCAAGTTCCAGCTAGAATTCAGGAAGCTTTGTCTGATCCAAAATGGACTTAGGTAATAAAGGAAGAAATGAAGGCACTACTAAAGAATGACACATGGATCATAGTTCGGTTACCTGAAGTGAAGAGAGTAGTAGGATGCAAATGAGTATTCTCCATCAAACAAAAGGCAGATGGATCGATCGAAAGGTACAAAGTAAGACTGGTGGCAAAAGGCTATACACAGACATATGGGGTAGACTATCATAAGACTTTTTCACCAGTTGCAAAATTGAGCACTATAAGGGTATTGTTATCTCTTGCAGCTAACCTTGACTAGCCATTACATCAATTTGATGTAAAAAATGCCTTTCTACATAGCGATCTTGAAGAAGAAGTGTACATGGACCTTCCTCCGAGCTACACGACATCCATTGAAACCAAGGTCATGTGAAAATTGCAACAAGCACTATATGGATTGAAACAATCGCCCTGAGTGTGTTTTGAGCAGTTTAGTCTGGCAATGGGGAAATACGGATTCAAGCAAAGCAACTCAGACCATACATTGTTCTTGAAGCGCAAATTAGGCAAGGTAACCGTGTTGATAGTATATGTGGATGACATGATTATTAAAGGAGATGATGAAGAAGAAATATCCAGATTACAGAAGGAGTTGGCCACCAAATTTGAGATGAAGAACTTGGGAGGACTCAAGTACTTTCTGGGAATTGAAGTTGTTAGGTCTAGAGAAGGAATATTTCTTTCCCAAAGGAAGTATGTGTTGGATGTATTAACTGAGTTAGGAATGTTGGAGTGCAAACCAGTGGATACTCCAATTGTTCAAAACCACAGAATTGGAGAATACTTAGATCAAGTACCAACGGATTAAAAAAAGTACCAAAGGTTAGTTGGCAAACTTATGTATCTTTCACATACTCATCCAGACATTGCATATGTTGTAAGTGTAGTTAGCCAATTCATGCATAATCCTAGTAAAGATCATATGGATGCTGTAACCCGAATACCGAGATGAAGTCCTCACTTGGGAAGGGACTTATGTTTTCAAAGAATAGTCATTTAAGAATTAATGGCTATACAGATGCAGATTGGGCTGGAAATATTTCAAATAGAATATCTACTTCAAGTCATTTTATGTTTGTTGGTGGGAAATCTTGTACATGGAGAAGCAAGAAATAGAAGTTGGTAGCACTTTCCAGTGGTGAAGCAGAATTCCACGGAATGGAAAAAGAGTTTTGTGAACTACTCTAGATCAAGAGACTACTTATTGAACTAGGTTTTACCTTTACTTCAGAAATAGATCTCTTTTGTGACAACAAAGGTGTTATTACAATATCTCATGATCCAGTTCAACATGACCGTACAAAACATGTGGAAGTGAATCGACATTTTATCAAGGAAAACTTGGAAGCAAAAACAATTCGATTTCCATTTGTGAAGTCCGAAGACCAACTAGCAAACATACTCACAAAGGCAGTATCAAGCAAAAAGTTTCACTTCACAACTCACTCAACAAGTTGTGCATCAGTGACTTGTATGCATCAACTTGAGGGGGAGTGTTGGCATGAGCTGTGAGAAATTGATTTAGGAAAGATAGCTGGAGATGTAAATTCCCATTATTACTGTGATATCTGTATTACCAAAATAGAAGTTTTCTAATTAAATGTATATTCTTTCAATGTAAAATGAAACGGGAGAAAAAGAAATCATTCTACAGAATTAACTTCAGAATTAACATAATGTCATTACTTGGTTTGTGATTTTCTCTTTTATACCATCTAGCCCTAGTTTAGATTGATTATTCATTTATAGGAGATTGTGGCTGTCTCTTGTGCCCATCCTTTGGATTAGTAGCACGTGTTATGGAAAGTGGACTACATTTAGTCATTTACCTACAGTATATTCTCCCTAGTGCTACTATCAATTGATTCTCGTTGGTTATGTGCATATTCGCATATGTTCCCCTCTATTTTTGCGCTCATCACATAGCATGTTATATTGAGATACCATGATTTTAAGAAAATTACCTATTTGAAATTTAAATATTGTCATTATTAATTTATTTTTTTAATTACATATGTCCTAATAATATATTTTAAAAATAAAAATGAAATATTATCTATAGGTTCCACTACATTGGAATCCAAGGGCAGATTTGTATTGATATGAGTGGGGCTATAGGCCCCACTCAACTTAGAAAAAATCACTAAATAATACAAGTAGGATTTTTGGGAATAGCACCTACTCAACACGAGGTCTAAGCCAAAATTAATAAGATTTTGGGGAGCTAATTCAATTTGTTTAGATTTAATTTTTGGTTTGGGGATTAATTCAAAAAAATAAAATTAGATTCCTAGATTTCTATCAATATCTTCTAAAGATTTGATATAATGTTTTATGACATTGAATTAATTTATATATTATGAGTCCTAATTTGAGGTGTATCCTAAATTTTATGTTTTTTTCCATTTAAACCCTAAATTGTTGGAAGAATGATTATTTAGTCACTTATATTAAAAGAGAGATTTTCAATAACATTACATATAATTTTATCTTGGAGCAATTGCAAAACATGAAAACCTGAGGCAATTATAAGTGTATTTTTATTTTTTCCTTGAATGAATGTAGTGAAAATTGACTTTAAAAAAAAATATTATTACTCCAATGTCATGCCTAAATTAATAATGTAGAATCGGTTTGGCATTGTTGTTGTTTTCTATTTTTGTTTATTTTGTGTACACTGAAAATACAAATTATAAAAACACGTTCATTTATGTTGTTAGTTTTCTATTTCTGTTATTTATTTTCAATATTTTGCGGGAAAAAAAAGTTGAAAACCAAATTTTATGATTTTCAGTTATTTTGAAAACCTTTTGTCATAATTTTCTACATCCGAAAATAGTTTTTTAGATTAAATCATTCATTTTATACATAATTTTAATTAAAATAAAAATAAAAGCAAAATGATCTAATGAATTTCAATATAATTAAAATAAATATATATAAATTTCAAAAAATAAAAATAATAAAAGCCAATTACAAAATATTTATACTATTTTTTAATTGTCATGCACAATAAAATTGTTATTGTAAAGTAAAACTTAAAAACATAAAAATTAAGGAAAATAATTATAATAAGTTTTACTTTTATTTTTATATTTTTAATTTGTATTATTTTGTATATTATTTTAGTTATATTTTTATAATATTAGTTAATTTAAAGACAAGGTAAATATTTTTAATTAAGCTTTTAATTTTTAAACTTTACAAACATGAATCAAGTGGGCTGTTGATTTTTGGTTTTTAATTTCTACTTTTAATTTTTTATCTTCGTTTTTAATTTACATTTTCATAATTTTTGACATGATACCAAATGCCCCCTTGACATTTAGCCATTCATTGTTGACCATCATTTAGCCATTCAAGACTAAGGCAATGCTGCATGTTCTCTTTATTGGGAGACATAGCCAGGGGAGGTTTGAGGTTTACTAAACTACATATTAGCAATTAACATAATTGGTCAAAGACATAGCTGGGGGAGGTTTGAGGTTTACTAAACGACATATTAGCAATTAACATAATTGGTCAAAGACTCAATATAATAGAAGAGCTATGACTCTGAGGTCCTATAGACCATTTGTATTACTAGCCTTTGAAACTCCCCTATTTATTTATTTATTTTTTAAGTTTAGATGAAGTTCGTAAAGCACATACCATCCAATAGGAGATAATACATCTTCGTCTCCTATTCCTTCCTCTCGTCTTCTTTATATACCTCTCTAGATTTGAATCTTACATATGAAAGTCATAGGGTTTAGCCATTATGAAATGTTTGCTTGTGGGTAAATTATTTTGAAAGTAGATTAAATTGAAAAATTATGTAAGAAAACACTAGTTTGTATGTTTTCTGGATAATAATAAATGAATAAATAATTGCAACCATTACAAACATAAACCTAGCTATCATATATGATGGTAATTTTAGTTTGCGGAATAGAATAAGGTAAGAATGGAATGGGATAGTAAAATTGTATGGAGAATTTGAAGAAATAAAGTGAAAAATTCAATTTTATTTTATCCAATTTTAATCTTTTTTCATGTATCAACATGAAGTAAAAGTTTATTGAACTACATTTGAATTGGACCAACAACTTATCAATCAAAGCATCAATATGCATGCTTTGCTTCTTAATAAAAATTTTTGAGTGCAAATGATTGCAATCATAACAATAGAAAAACTACAAATAGGAAGTTATGAAACCAATCTAATCTTACTTTTACTTCATCACCTTTTGTGATTTTTTTTTTGGCTAGGTAAAAATGGGGATAGGAGGTGACTAGCGTATCAACCTTCCTAGGCATTACCATAGGGGCTCCCCCTGGTGCAAAATGTCAAGATTCGTTGCAGCAAGAAGATTGCGGATTCAGCGCCTCAACAAGAATGACAATTCTAAAAATGATTTTATGGTCTTTATTGTTGATTGTGCCATCCATGTGCGACTACTCAAAATATGACGGTGATCATTCACCCAAGATAGTTTCCTTAAAAAGAAATTGCCTAGGTAAGAAGAGTCAAGTGTTGCTTAGTCTCTTAAGTGACTAAGTGGATAATCACTTGGTAGAGGGATAAGTCAAATATTGTTGGCACGACACAAATTGCCAAAGGAATGAGATTGCTTATCACCCAAGTGACACAGAAGTTGTAGGTAGCCACTTGGGGGTTCCTCACAAGGTGCTTGATTTTTTTTATCAAACATATTTTTAGCAAGCCCATGGGGTCCTTTTATGCCATTAGTTATGAGAGGTGTAAGGTAAGACCATTATGTTGCTGAAACCAATCAGACTTACTAATGTTGACTTGACAATGATTCAACAACAATTGACCATAAAAAGTATTTGAGCGGTCACTCAAACTTATCACAAGGTGACAACCGCGATTAAAACAATAATGGAAAATCTAAAAACTAAGATGAGATTTTGGATAAAGAGCATGAGAAGAGATTTGTTCGACTTTTCAAGATTCACAACAGAAATGCCTATGAAAGCCTCCACTGCCATTTGCCCACAGTTCTCCTATAGGCATGACCGAACCATCTCCTATAATTGTGATGATGGATTCAACCAACATATGCTTTTGCAAGAGGATGTTGTTAGACCCAAGGTTTCATTAACCATATTTTGATGATAACAAACTATTTTGAACTAATGACTTTGTGTTAAAGTTATTCTTCTATAGGTTTAAGTCGTTGTAGTTGAAGATAAGTTGAAAAATTAAGAGAAGACAATGAAAAACTTTAAATTCATTTATTTGTAGTATTTCTCTCTCAATTTTATTGTAATTTTTTTATGCAAAATCATAAGAAAACGTAAGGCATAACACCAATAGACCAAAACTAGAAAAAGGAGAACAAAAAGTAGACCAAACTTGACCTTGTGCCAAGGGACAATGGCCAAGGTAGAGGCTAGAAGCGGTCAATCGGTCCTTGAAGGAAGTTGACCTGTTTGACAAGTTTTGCCCGCAATGTCTTCTTCTTGTCTCTGATGGCTAGTAGGTGGTCGAAGAGATCCAATAAACGGTCGACCAATTTGAAAGCAAAAAGGCACCAATGGGAAAAAATGACTAGTTTTCATCTGAACTCTATATATATGCCATTCTAAGCCTTTGAGAATGTTAGTGAACTAACCTATATTAAAAATTCAAGTGTTCTTACTTTCATTCTCCCAAATTCTCTTTATGCTCTAATCGCTCATCCTTAGGATAAAACTCTTGAACTTTCATTTGTTTAATTCTTTGAGAGTTTATTTTGTGAGTTTTAATTGTGCATCCTTCCTTCTAAGGAATTTTCTTTGTAAGCTTGATTGTACTTGGTTCCTTGGTCTTTGTAAAACAAGGGGTGCCAAGGGATTGTAAATTGGTTCCTTGGTCTCCGTTAAAACAAGGGTATATTGGAACCTGAATTAGTCAATGGTGAATGGGCAACCACTTCCCCTTAGTGAAGGGAAATAAAAAAAAAATACTTCCATAGATTCCGTAGCCTACATTTTTTTTTCCGATTGTGAATGTAAGTAGAAGGGATGAGGAGATTTAAATAAAGTAGGATGAAATGAAGAATACTATGAAATTAACCTTTATATCACAAAGAAATTTTTTGTGTGATCAAACTAGACTGCAGGAAATTAGGAAAGGTCAGTTGACCATTTTGACAAGTAAGTGGCAATGGTCGATAATCTATCATTTGAAAAAGATCACCTTAAGAAAATTGCCTAACTGTCATAGCAATTAAGCGGAAGGTTACCAATGTGAACCAAAAATATCACCTTTCTAGGCTACTGACATGTTTATTGCACCTATCAAAAGAATGATTTGTCATCTTGCAATGGACAACATAGAGAAAATACCAAGAATATTCCAAGTATGGATTATCCAATAAAGGAAGGGTATAACACTTTGTGATCATCTAAAACTGAGGTCATGATTTATAGTTACTAATTTAAAAGCAATTACATGGAGTAGCCACGGGGTGGGGGGGGGGTGTGGGTGGGGTATTGATTGTGTTATCTTTGCACACCTCCTTGGAATGTGATGGTGATGGTTCATACAAGATAGTCGCCTTAAAAAGAGGTCTCTTAGGCAAGGTAAATCACATTTCTCCTAGTTACCCAAGTGACCAAGTGGAGAATTGTGTTGAAGAGACATAAGTCAAACATTGCAGGCAGGACAAAAATCATGTTGTGTATAGAATCGTATTGCACAGCGGACTTTCAATGTAACAATTAATGAAGAACCAAATATGGAACACACTTACGCAGTATATATATGAAAGAAAATAAAAATTCAACATAAGAATATAAGGAATTACGTGGTTCGACAATGCTTACATCCACAGAAGCAATCGGCAAAGTTTCACCATCTTGGTGTCAAAGGACACAATATAACGATCTTCTTACAAAATGAGAATACACCCAGAATGATGTATTTATAAACATGACGAAGGTTTCCCTTCAAACACCCAACCATACAAATGTTTGTACTCAAAATTTGAAATTAGAGCTGGTCTTCCGAGCGAATCCATTGACGATTTCATATATCATCAACAGTTAGAGCCCAAACCATAGACAGAACCTTCAAAAAATAAAGCCGAGAGCAAGTCTTATGAAATTTAGCCAAACCGTCGACAGTTAGAGCCAAATCATTGACGGTTTCCCCCCAGTAATCATTATACTATGCTTTTCTTCCTTGTGTAAATCATCCACTCAAAGGTATGAGCCACAAAACACAACAATCTCCACCTTGTGAATATCTGCCCCTTAGGAGAAACTTGAAAATATAGTCTGATGCTCCACCTTGACCTTGGAACTTTAAGTTGGGTCCATATCCCTTCTAGCACATGGAGACATGAAGTAAATCCAAGCAATGCTTGAACTTTTCAATAGTAACTGATTTTGTCAAAATGTCCGCTGCGTTTTTAGATGCATGAACCTTCTCCAGTACAAGTTCACCTGAAGTAATCAATTCCTGGACCTTGTGGAACCTTACATCAATATGCTTGGTTCTAGCGTGGTACGCTTGATTCTTCGCCAAGTAGATGGCGCTCTGATTGTCACAACGCAGCACAACCCCACCTTGTTGTATACCCAGCTCCTTGATTAAATCGGTAAGTCATAAAGCTTCCTTTGTAGCTTCGACAACTGCCATATTCAGACTTAGTTGTAGACAATGTCACAAGGGATTTTACCATGGACCTCCAATAGAGGGGTCCTCTCACAAGAGTAAAACCATAACCTATTATAGACCTTCTACCATCCATTTCCCCTGAATAATCAGCATCAACAAACCCCACAATTGATGGACTATCCTATTGCTTGTCAAACATAATGCCATAATAAGATGTACCTTGTAAGTATCTGATATTTATTTAATAGCTTCCCAATGTTGTCTACCTGGGTTAGAGAGAAACTTATTTACCACACTCACTACATGTGCTAAGTTTGGTCTTGTATATACCATGACATACATTAAACTCCACACAACACTAGCATAGGGGACCTATGACATGTCCCAGATTTCATCATCCATCCTTGGGCATTTAGTAGTAGACAACTTAAAGTGATTCGCTAGAGGTGTACATATTGGTTTAGCATCAGCCATGCTAAACCTATCCAACACCTTCTCTACATAACTACCTTGAAATAACCACAACCTTCCTGCAGTTCTATCCTTGTGAATCTCCATCCCAAGTATCTTCTTGGCACCGCCAAGATCCTTCATGTCAAACTATTTATGCAACAGATCCTTTAACTGTTTTACCTTAGTTAAGTCCTTCGCAGCTATTAACATGTCATTGACATGCAATAATAAGAAAATAATAAAATCATTATCAAGGTCTTTCACATACATGCAACGGTCATACTCACACCTTTTGTAGCCTATCCTAATCATATAGGAATCAAATCTTTTGTACCATTGCTTTGCAGAATGTTTCAACTTGTAAAGAGATTTCTTCAACTTGCAAACTAAGTGCTTTTGTCCAGGTTCACTGAATCCCTCCGACTAAACCATATAAATCTGTTCCTCCAAGTCACCATGAAGAAATGCCGTCTTCACATCCATTTGTTCCAAATGTAGATAATAATGAGCTACTAATCCCAACACAACCATGATGGAAGTGTGTTTGACCACATGTGAGAATATTTCATTATAATCTACTTCCTTCTTCCGTGAGTACCCCTTTGCCACCAACCGTGCCTTGAATTTCTCTTATTCCTTTTCTAAAATTGCTTCATTCCTCCTATACACCCATTTGCAGCCCATCACCCTCTTCCCATTTGGAAGTTCTACCAAAACCCAAGTTTGATTCTTATGCAACAACTCCATTTCCTCCATTATAGCAATCATCCACCTAATTTTCTCCTAACCGTGAACTACCTTTTGAAATGTAGTTGGATCATTGCTATTGGTAATGAATGCATAATATACTAGATCATCAAAGCCATACCTTGGCAGTGGTCTGATAGTGCGTATGGATCTTCGTATAGAAACATTGTTGACTTGTTGGTTTCCTGAGCTAGAACTCCATGCAAATGAAGGACCAAGATCATTGTCATTGCCTTGAGTTTCTAAATCCACCTACACAATACATTCATCTCTATTTCAATTTTCTGGCTCTTGTTTCTTTTTATCATCAACTTGAGTACGCTTCACCATAGCTTTCTCATTGAAAACCACATCTCTACTAATCACCACCTTGTTTGCCATTGGGTCCCATAGCTCGAACCCTTCCACGCCCTTTTGATACCCCAAAAAGATGCAACATCTAAACTTTGCGTCAAGGTTCGATCTCTCCTCACTAGACACATTGACATAGGCTGAACACCCAAATACCTTCAATCCGGAATAGTCTACCTCATTTTTCGTCCATACCTTTTCCATCACTTTCCCCTCTAGTGATGCCATTGGCGATCGGTTTACTAAGAAACAATCCATACTAACTACCTCGACCCAGAAGTTTTTCGCTAGCCCTGTACTAAGCTCGAGACACTGAGATCTCTCAACTAGAGTTCGGTTCATCCCTTTAGCCACACCATTTTGCCGAGATGTCCAATAAACAGTGAAATGTCTCCTACTACCCTACTACGCACAAAACTCTATAAAACGAAAATCAGCGTACTCAATCCCATTGTCCAATCTGAAGTATTTAATTCTCCTCCTCATCTGATTTTCCATTTAAGTTTTTCACAACTTAAACCTAGAAAACGTATATGAATTGTGCCACATGAAGTAAACCCAGACTTTTCGTGAGTAATCATCAATAAAACTCACAAAATAAACATGTCTGGTAAACTGTGAAATGTCTCCTAATACCCTACTGCACACAAAACTCCATAAAAATAAAATCAGTAAACTCGGTCCCATTGTCCAATTTGAAGTATTTAATTCTCCTCCCCATCTGGTTTTCCATTTTAGCTTTTCCCAACTTAAACCTAGAAAAGGTATATGACTTGTGTCGTATGAAGTAAACCCAGAATTTTCGTGAGTAATCATCAATAAAACTCACAAAATAAACATGTCCACCCCTTGAAGATAATCTCATCGGCCCCCAAACATCAAAGTGTATGTAGTCAAGAATACCTTCTGTCTAGTGAATAGCTGATTTAAATTGCAACCTGAAACCTAAGGTATAGTCCCAAGAGGTGGGGGGGGGGGGGGGAGTGAATTAGGTTATTTAAAATTCCTTAGAGTCTTTTTATGAGTTCTTGACTTTTTACAATTATTTTAAAGACATCTTATATTCTTGTTGATTAGGCAATCCACACAAACATTTACTTCTTCTATTCAATCCACAACCTCAACATACACAACCAATTGATTAACTGTTCAAACCAAACAAACACAATACATGTAATTAATATATGCTTTGCAATATTCAGTAGTCCTGTATATGAATGTGCAAGTCCTGTAGTTGGCCTTTAAAATCAAAATTAAAATAACATCCAATCACTCTTTTTAATAACTCAGATTTTAAATAAACCCTTAGTTAAAAGAATTAAGGAGTTGATTAACCAATGTACTCCCTTTTGGTTTTCACAATCAATGATAATCAACCCAATCAATTTTAATCTTAGGTTTATTTAATGTCCAAAGTTGTTTGTAAGATTAACACATCCACATAGTTTATATTGTTGCTGGAATTTAAAGAGAATAAGAGAAGAGAGTGAGACAATGTTTTACGAGGGTTGGCTTACCCCAGCCTACATCCTCGTCTTAGGTCAACCACCTAAGGATTTCACTATACCTTGTTCCTTTTAGATGAAACAAAAACCTTTACAACAACCAACCTCTTTTTCAGGAAGAGAAACCTCTCCAAGCAACAACCTATGCTTGGGGCAACGATCCAACTAT
This sequence comes from Malania oleifera, assembly GCF_029873635.1. Classification (NCBI taxonomy): domain Eukaryota; kingdom Viridiplantae; phylum Streptophyta; class Magnoliopsida; order Santalales; family Ximeniaceae; genus Malania; species Malania oleifera. The sequence continues at coordinate 29,635,930 of NC_080425.1, forward strand.
ACCTTGAACTGTCAAAGATCTAGTAGAAAGGAATGGATATCTACGTACAGAAACACTCTTAAACACAAAGCAAGTTGTACAAATTAAATCACTAATCGTACTTCAAAACCAAAACTAAATAAAAAATATGAAGCTTAAGGTTTAAAAGTCACCAATGGATCTTTCTTATTGATATAGAGATTTTAGTTGCAAATTAGAACCAAAGGTTTTTAATCAACCAGCAATTTCGTAGAGTTTCCCCTAACAAGAGTGTGAGCAAGTATGAGCTTTAGGAGAACTTTAGCGTAAAAAGCGTGTATTGCTTGAGCGTATTTTTTCATTGAGCAAGCGAGGTATTTATAGACTTCTTAAAGAAAAGTTTTCTCATTTAACATTGAGTATTTAGGTAACTTTTCAAAAGATATTAAATCATAGAATCAATTTTGAAAAACTTCCTATATAGTTTGAAATTTAAAATTTCCGTAGAGTCAGTCAGCTAACTTACTCAACTGGGTCATTTTTGTACTAATCAGTCGGCTGGACAGGCGGTTGACACCATTCTATCTCTCAAAAAATAATTTTGATAAATTGTCAGTCGGCTGGATAGGCAGCTAACACAATTCTGTCTCTAAAAAAAAATTCTGATAAATTGTCAGTCGGCTGACTCAATTATGTTCAAAATAGTCAGTCGGCTGGACAAACTAGGGAGTCAGTCGACTGATTGATCCAAGTTCAAAAATGGTCAGTCGGCTGGACAAATGTTTTTCCATTCATTGTGCTTGTTAGTCGTTGGCCAAACATGGTGTGTTTTGGTCAGTCGGCTGACCAGTTCCCTCTTTTTCATTTTTGATTTTTAAACTCTAGATCATTTTGAAAAATTTAAGTACCACTCTTTCAAAATCATTTTCAAGGGTTTTAGAAGAAATGGTTTCTAAGTATTCTTATCCTACAGAGCTTCACATATCTAAATAGTAATGAATTTGAAGTACTTACAAACATTCTTCTAAACATGATCTCCTTAATCACTAAGTCTTGCAGCCTCTTGAGGTTCAGTCTTTACTTCAAGTCCTACTTTGACTTTAAGCTCTTCATTTGTCGTTCATTACTTCAATATATATAGAAGCTTTCACTTGATTGACTTTGATTTCTAGCATACTTTCCATGATTAACCATGAGTATCCTTTTACTTAGACCTGAAATAAAGTCACTCAACAACACAAGTTAAAGCATCATTCATTTGTTATCGTAAAAACAAGATTGAAAAACCCAGTTAGGCCAACACAACCTATTTTGCTTCTCGAGAACACAAAACTTGTAGAAGTTCAGCTTACATGTTTTCATACCCTTCAAGAGTTTCCTCTTATGAAATTCTTTCTTGCCATGTTCACCCATATGCCCAAGCCGCATTTGCCACAAAACGGTTTCATCAAATTAAGAATCTATGACTGCAGCTTCACCTATAATAGTAGTCCTCTGCAGTGCATAAATGTTTCCATCTAACTTTTGCCTTTTCATCACTGTTAGATTACCTTTGCATACTTTCATAATTCCACTTTCGGAGTTGTAATTGAATCCATTACAATCAAAAGTGCCAAGTGAAATGATACTCTTTTGTAGGTATGGTACGTGTCTTACATTACTCAAGGTTATTCCAGCACCATCAAACATTTTGATTTTTACATCTCTTATGCCAATGATTTTACATGACACATCATTGCCCACAAGAACCAAACCTGAATTTACCAACCTGTGAGTGACAAACCACTCCTTATTTGGAGTCATATGGTAAAAACATGCTGAGTCTAGGATCCATGAGTCCATGAGGCAATTTGACCCTGATAAAACTGAAAGTATATCACTATCACTGCAATTTGAATTCCTTTCTCAACTACATTTACTGATTTTGAAGTACTTTACTGATTTTCAGCATTCCCTTTCTTCCATTTCAGACACTCTGATTTAATATGCCCTTTTTTACCACACTTACAATACCAGATTTCCTTTTTCTTCTTAGACTGAGATTAGGATTTTTGACTCGATCAATTTCTGAATTTTCCTCTTCCACGTTCATGGTTTCTTTTCACAACAAGTCCCTCTACATGAGATATTTCATTGCTGACTTTCTTTTTTTGAAGAAAGTTAAGCAATGCACTTGTTACCTTTTCCACATTCATGGGCTCTTTTCCCCATGTAAGAGTTGTAACCAAAGTCTTATATGTGCGAGATGCTTCCAGGGAATTTAGTAGCGTAAGTGCTTTATCTTCCTATTCGAATTTCACATCAACCCGCATTAAATCACTTATCCTTTGATTAAATGCATTGATGTGTTGGTTCAAATTCGAACCGTCCACCATCGTATAACACTAACTATGGTCTGATTCTGATTCTCTGCTGCTAAGTTTATCCCATGATGTCCCAGCCTTCATGACTTTCTTCTTTTTCTTAGCCTCCTTTTTCAGCAGTGGGCTGTCTGGTTTGATGTGCCTGACCTTGTTGCAGTTATAACACGTGGGAGCATTTGATTTTATTTTCTTTTGCTAGACTCTCCCTTCTCAATAGTAGCCTCCCTATATTTTTTATATAGCTTTCTATTTTTCCTAAATAATCTGCTAAATTTTCTGGTTAACATGGTCATATCATCATCAGTGTCAGATCCACTACATTCACTAGATGTGTTAGTGGAAGTTTTTAAGCAGTCACTTTCTTAGCCCTATTATGTTCATTGAGCCTTTCATTTATGGCTAATTCATAAGTGATCAGGGAACCTATCAATTCATCTAGAGTTATGGCCTTAAGGTCTCTACCCTCAACAATGGTTGTAGCCTTAACTTCCCAAATAGGAGGTAAGCCTCTAAGGATCTTCCTAATCATCTCATATGTGGGATAGGTCTTTCCTAATGCATGTAGTGAGTTTATGATGTGTGTGAATCTAGTATACATGCTCTGAATGAACTCACCTACATTCATCCTAAAGGCCTCATACTCACTGGTCATTATATCTATCCTACTGTATTTCACATCTCTAGTACCCTCATATGTGACCTCTAACTTATCCCATATTTCTTTTGTAGTAGAACATGCCATAATTCTGTTAAATTCATTTACATCAAGACTACAGTACAAAATATTTATAGCAGTGACATTTAGACTAACAACTTTCAAATCATCATCATCATATTCATCCTTAGTCTTAAGAACTTTAGTTGCACCCTCGGTTTTCATAGGGATATAATTTCCCTTAGAGACAATCCTTCACACCTTCCAATCAGTATTCTGAAGGTAGATGCGCATCCTCTGTTTCTAGAAGGTGTAATTAACACCACTGAAAACAAGAGGTCGTATGGAAGATGGTCCCTCTGGGAAAGGGGTCACGGAGCTATGAGACATATGTGATCTTTTGTAAAATAACATCTAGTCTATGCTATGTGTCTTTAATACCAATTGATAGCTTTACCGTGATCCCAATAGGGGGGGTGAATTGGTACTTTTAAAATTTATGCCCTAGGTAAATCTCCTAACATAAGTATATTCACAACCCTTTGGTCAATCTAGTGAAGGTAATGTAAATCAGTTGTAATATGTATCAATAATTAAATAAAGCAGTAAAGTAAGAGTGACACGCAGAAATGTTATTGAAGTTTGGCCAATTGCCTACATCCCCGCCTTGACTAACAAGCACAATGATTATCACTATAATTGCTCACTTAAACGGGTGGAACGACACCTATACAAATCAGGTCAATTAGCATATGGCTGACCTCAACCTTTACAACCAATCCTTATCGGGTTGGATTACCGCCCCCTTAGGCCACGCCTGGAAATACAACAGTATTCTCTAAAACGGATGGTACAAAGATAATGCTTTCACGTAAAGCAGATATGTACCCAAATTCACACATTCACATACACATCAATAACATGGATATAGTGTAAGCTCAATGATGCAAGTTTTTGTGTAATCAACACCCAATACAATATAATCAGTATGATGCTCAAGAGTGTTTCAACACAAGCAATATCTTGGAATCTAAACAAAGTACTTCAATAGAAAATCAATATTCCAAGGAAATGAATCAGATAATCAAACTAGTTCAAAAGAGTTTTATTCAATGTAATATGCACAATACTAGTTTGAAAATATTTGCTTGTTTGAAAAATCTTTGCGCAACAAAAACCAAACTATTGGACACTTGCAACAAGATGCAAATATCCTAAGCTTCCTTGGTTTATTCCCACACTGGATTTATAATATGAAAACCCATGGGGCAAACCTAAACTGAACTCCCCAAAAATAATATATCAATTACACAAACAAGTGGGAGTATTTAGCAAGATTTAGTAATCACAATCATAGAAGAAGAGCTCTCACAATCTTAGAATATATCAAAGGAATGGAAATTTGAGAGTATTTAGCCAAAAGGTGTGTTTTCAAAAGAGAAGATATTTTGGCTAATCTATTTGCTAATCATTATATAATCTTGCAAATGAACTCATATTTATAGCCAGGGTTAAAATTATAACCGATTGGGACATGTTGGGAATAATTAAAAAAGTCCCAAATGGTTAAAATATAGTCAACCCAAATTAACCCTGTTTTACCGTGGTTAAATAAATTTTAACCGGCCGAGGTTTGGGTGGCTGAACCTAGGTTCGGTCATCCGACAAGACTCGGCAATAAAGTTCATTTATTTTAGTTCGGTTACCCGATTTTATGTTCGGAGACCCAAATCAAAGTTAGTAGCATTGCTTCGTGACTTCAGGTGCCCAGTCCTATATTCGGTGGCCCGAATCCATGTGTTTAGTCGCTCGGGGTCCTTTTTGAACTAAAACAGTTAGTCACCTGAGTTGGTGAACTGTCCCTTTCGAGGGGTTTGGGCACCTGTGGAAGGTATGCACAAAAAGGTTTGGTCGCCCGAGAGCCCAAGTCAACCGTTGACTTGTTAATAGTTTGGGTACCCGAGGAGTTTTGAACTCCAGAGGTTCGGTCACCTGAGCTCTCTCAACATCCTAATATTTGTTCGATTTAAGGCACAATTTCAACACTTCTATATATTATATGATGTGTGTGAGTGTTGGGACCTTGAGTCTTGCTATGGTCTTATTGAGCTTACCATATATCCTATATGCATGATGTGCAGGTAAGATAAATACAAACCATATCCTAGGTTACTTATTACAGACCCATATTACAGACATTGAATTTACAGTTACAAATAACAAGTCTTCAGGGTCTTCTAGTTGCTTCAAGTGTCCTTCCTTGTGATATTCATTTGAGTCTGCACAGACACTTGACATTCATCAAATACCTGAGTATTTGTCATTATCAAAATTGGGTGCAACCTATAAGGTCAACACAAAGGACATTTCGAAGACAGCTTACCAAACTAGGTATGGGCACTATGAGTTCTTAATAATGCTGTTCGGATTGACTAATGCACCGACAGTATTTATGGATTTAATGAATCGGGTGTTCCATCAATATTTGGACCAATTTGTTGTAGTATTTATTGATGATATGCTGGTCTACCCGAAGAGTTTTGAGGAGCATGAGGGTCACCTGAGATTGTTCATACAGGTGTTACAGGAAAAGAAATTATATGTTAAATTTAAGAAATTTGAATTTTGGCTAAGACAGGTCACTTTCCTCAGGCATGTGGTTTTTGGGGATGGAATATTAGTTTATCTGAGTAAAATAGAGGCAGTAGTGAATTGGGTGAGACTAGTGAAAGTTCAGGAAGTGAGGAGTTTTTTGGGTCTGGTAGGTTATTACCGATGCTTTGTAGATGGTTTCTCCATATTATGTAGTCCACTAACATGACTCACGAGGAAAATGTGAGGTATGAATGGACAAATGATTGTGAGCAGAGTTTCAAGGAATTAAAGCAGCGATTGGTTACTACACCAGTACTGTCCATTCCCTCAGAGGAGGTTGGATTTGTTATATACATAGATGCATCTTTGAAGGGACTCAGATGTGTGTTAATGCAGCATGGAAGAGTTATTGCTTATGCATCACGACAGCTTAAGGAGTATGAAAAGAACTACCCTATGTATGACCTAGAGTTAGCAGCAGTGGTGTATGCCCTGAAGATCTAGAGGCACTATTTTTATGGTGGGAAATGTGAGATCTTTACTAATTATAAAAGTTTAAAGTATTTCTTCACCTAGAAATATTTGAATATGAGGTAGAGAAGATCGTTAGAGCTCTTTAACGATTATGATTGTACCATTACCTACCACTCAGGGAAAGCAAATGTGGTGGCTGATGCATCGAGCAGGAAAACAGCAGGAGTAGCGATGTTAGTAATGAGGATTCAACACCCTATCCAAATGGATTTGGAGAGACTAGGTGTAGACTTGATAGAGGGTGATCACCAGGTATTCATTGCCAACTTGGTGGTACAGCCTACTTTGCAAGAGAAAATTAAAGTTGCCTAAAAGAATGACATAGAATTGGCAGAGTTGATAGAGAAAGTGCAGGACGGATAGGGAGAAGAGTTCAGTATTTATGATGATGGAGCCCTGAGATTCTATACTAAATTGTGCGTTCCTGCGGATGTTGAGATTAGGAGGACTATTTTAGAGGAGGCTTACAAGTCCCTGTACACAATTCATCCTGGTAGTACTAAGATCTATCGGGACCTTCGAAAGTCTTTTTGGTGGGGCGGTATGAAGAGGGAGATAGCTGAATTCATGCTAGTAGGCAAAGGCTGAGCACCAGAGGCCAGCAGGACAATTGCAACCACTCCACATTCCTGAGTAGAAGTGGGATCACATATCCAAGGATTTCGTCACAGGGTTACTGCCGACGTTGCATGGTCAGAATGCTATTTGAGTGATTGTAGACCATCTAACAAAGACTGCCCACTTTCTACCTATTAAAGTTAGCTACCCTATGAACAGACTAACAGAGATCTATATTTAGGAGATAGTTCAACCTCATGGAGTTCTAGTATTTATAGTCTTAGACCGTGACCCACGTTTCACATCACGGTTTTGGAGGAGCTTGCAGGAGGCTTTGAGGTCTCTATTATCACTCATCATGACATTTCATCCTCAGACTGATGGGTAGATAGAGAGGACAATCCAGATACTTGAGAATATGCTACGAGCATGCATACTAGATTTCAGGGGTAGTTGGACCCAGTATATGGCACTGGTTGAGTTTGCCTATAATAATAGCTACCAGGCCAACATCGGCATGGCACCTTACGAGGCGTTGTATGGTAGGAGGTGTTGTCCTCCATTATACTTAGATAAAATGGGTGAGAGGCAAGTTCTGGGATCAGAGTTAGTGCAGCAAGTGTACGATAAAGTCCTGTGGAGAAATCATGCGGTAGAGGAGGCCTCGTGGGACCTAGAGGAGGAAAGACAACATAAATACCTACACATGTTCAGTGGGGATCAGTAATAGTCAGGAAAGAAATAACAACAGTTCAGATAGAGTAAGTTTTATTTTAATATTGTATAGAATAGTTGATGTATAAGTTATATAGTGGAATATAGGATAGCTAGTATTTTGGTTTTGAGAGAATTTTCTTTTATATATGTCTGTAATCTCCTGGAACCCTGATTATAACCACGGTATTCCTCCGCCATAAGAGAGGATAATTAATAAAATAAGTAGCCAATTTTCATCAGAGGACAGTGTGTAATACAGATAGTAAATTTCGAGGATGAAATTTTATAAGGAGGGGAGAATGTAAAGACCTAGAAAATATAGGAAAAAGGAAAAATTTGAGGTAAAGCAGGGTTCGTCAACAAGTTATAGAGCCTCATCGATGAAGAGATACCGAAAGGGGTAATTCAGACTCTTTTGGTTCGTCGATGAGCTCATTACTTTTGTCAATAAGCCCTTTTATTCTATTCGTCGACGAGGCATGTGACCAACCATCTATAAATGTGCAAAAATCACATTTCCAGCGAAAATTTCGCCCCTTTTCTATTTCTCTCTCTAGGTTACGGTTGCTCTAACTTCTCTCTACAAATCCAGCCCCGTTTCTTTTCGGTTCGACGATTAGAAGCTGCCACATTGATCATAGGGAGATTCTCTACAACTTAACCAGAGCAGAATTTCGATTTGAGAAGTTTGGAAACCATCCCAAAATCAGGATAAGTAGATTATTTAAGGGTCATTTGGTTTGTAGGTGATTCTGAACCCAGATTGGGTTATAGATGTTATTAAACTGGTGTTTGGGATGATTTATGTGGGTGTTGTGAATTCAAGGTGTTGGGGCTTTTACTGCAGGTAGGCTAGGGAACCTAGAAGGTGTTCCTAGGAAACTAGGTAAAATAATAAATGGTTTATAATTTAGGAAATATAAGTATGAAAATTATTTTTGAGTATTCAATTGATTGACAGGAAAGTATATATGTGTATGATTTCAGGATTTTAGAATTGTGAACGTCGTGGGCGTCAGTTATAATCAGTAGGCGAGTTCAGTTAGCCAAGTAAGGAAATTATGCTATGCCAGCTGATTTAGAAATATTTACTAATAAAATATGATATATGATTATGGATGTTTTCAAAGTAAGAAAATTATATAGTTTTACAGATTTCAGTATATGTGTTTTATTTAATTAATTGTGTGATATGAGAAATTATTAGTTCAATACATAATTTATACAACTTTCATGTCATTAGAATTTATGTAATTTTATATAGTTAAAATATTCAATTTTCTCAGTACTATGATTATACAGTTTAAACAGAAAACAAGATATGTAGTATTAACCAGAATTATGATTTGTGCAATTTATGACCTTTAGAGCTTATACAGAAATATGAAATTCAGTTTCAGTAAACCATATTCAGATTACAAAACCATAACATTCAGATATATCAGTTTATTCAGATTAGTTTACTATAGTGTTATGATTATTTCAGTTAAACAAAATCATGGTTAATTAGTAATATAGATATATCAGATATATATATATATAGTATCAGACCCCGATGGACCATATCAGTTTTCAGAGCACGGTACCATTGTTATTTCAATTTAGAGTGCAGCCACATATCTCAGATAGTATGTGAATTTTTAACAGTCAATCGTGCATTTGTTGTGGACAGGCTCCTTGTCAATAAGGATTGAGGTGGCCGATCTGACTATCGAAGTTCAATTGACTTATCTTGGTCGGCCAACCAATGTTAAGTCTAGCCTATGGGCTGCACAACCTTGTCATAAGGGGTTAATTCATGAGTTTTAATTATCCATCCAGGGAAGTTTTCTTATATATATATAGATTTACAGAAACCACAGTCATACCTATAGATATTAAAAGTACTTTGAATAGAATATTCAAGAAAATAATTTATGTTAAGCAACATAGGTGTGAGTTATACTGTGTTTTATTTATGTGTTTTCTCAGACTCAGTTGTTTACAACATACAGTACTTTTTAATTAGATATTATAGTTATGCAAACTCATCTTCCACACACTGGTAATAGCATATCTCTTCTTACTAAACGTTGTCTCATCCCACTGATTTAACATTTTTCAGGAGATCCAGCTAGACGAGCAGACCAGATTTGTAGGTAGAGAGGTTGTCTACACTATCCTGTTTGTGGGGTAAGTGTTATCAGGAGGATTGTTGAATAGTATTCAGGAATTTTGGGTAGAAGATACTGGGATATTGTGTAATTATGTATATATATCTTGAGAAAATTTTGGATTCTGGTGTTGTAAATATAGATGTATGACTTTATGTTTTGTGCTGCATAGGTATGTTATTCTGTAAATAGGAATATCCTCAGACATTATCAGGGGTACCAGAGTATTTTATTTTGCAGTATATTTTATATAAAAAAAATGGTATGAATTTTCAGGTCGTTACAATAATAATTATCATTATTTTAAGGACAAAAACTATTATAAAAAAGGAAAATAATAATAATAATAACAACTAATAAGAATTATAATGACAATAATATTTATTACTATAAAAATAATAATAACAAAAAGAACAATAATAATACTAAAAAGGAAAAATAATAATAATAATTATTATTTTAAGTACAATAATTACTATGAAAATAATACCAACAACTAATAATATTTATTATTCTAAAAAATAATAACAAAAATAAAAATAAAATAGAAAAAAATATCATTATTGTTTTAAGTATAATAAATAGTGTAAAAACAAATAATAATAATAATAATAATAATAATAAAATATAATATTAACACTAATAAAATTAACTACATAAAATAAAAATAATAATAAAAAATTAAATAATTATGCATGAGAGGTTTCTATAAAAAAATGACTTGTTTGCCATTCCAAATCACTGAAGAATACCAAATGTTTGACTGTATTCCTCCAACCATTTCATGTTGTTAACTAAATGCACTAATTGCCTACCTTGATTCCATTTATTTTTCGATTCTTTCCCTACTTCAATTTTATTTCTCAAATTAAACGAAGATTCAATTCTTATTTCAAAGGATTTTGAAAAAAAGATTTATTTTTATTTATGTTTTCAAAAAATAAAATAAAGTGATGATTCTATTTTCAAAAAATAAAAGGGTAAAATCCAACAACACCGGTATGATTAAAAAATTAATTTTAGTATTAATTTAATTTTTTAAATATATAAAAATAAAAATAAAATGATATCAACTTAAGTAAATTAAACTAAAAAATTGGTTAGTGTAATATCTTGAAAAACGAATAAACGAATTGGAAGCCTAACTAATTCTTGAATTAAACAATTTGTCGGTCCAATAGTTTTGGATGAATTAATTCACATAAGCATGACAAACTAATTTTATTATTTATTTTAATATTTTTTCAAAAATATAAAAAATAAAAATTTCTAATAAGTCATAACAAATGCTTAGTAATTATAGTATTACAAAATGTTTGTAAGATATAATTTCGTAAAAATTCAATGACTAAATACATCATAAACAAATAAAACATAATTCAATATTTTTAAATTCAAGTAACCTATCAAACATAATGCTAAAAAAACATAAACTAGAATTTTAAAAATCATACTTCATAAATCAAAATTATCTATCAAACATAATGCTAAAAAAATTTTAACTAAAATTTCAAAATTCATATTTCATAAATTAAAATTATAAATTTGAATGTTAGTTGTTCTTTGTGTAAAAGATTAGCACTAAATATATAAAGAATACCCAAATTTATATTACTTGATTGACCTATGATCTAATCAATTCATCACTTTTTATTTTATTTTATTTCATTTTTTAAAAGTTTTTATTTAAGTTGTTATGTTATTAAATACGAGATTGAACTAAAATCGGAAAACAAATGGCAATTCGACAACCGATTGTTGAGGTGATTTTTAAACTATTATTGAATTTAAAGATATATCTAGTCATCTAATTTGCATGCAAATGTATATATAACAAATTTTGGAATAACACAATTATTTAAGTATTATTTAAAATTATTAAATTATTTATTTTACATATATTTTAAATTTTTTTAAAATAATAATGTAATCATATCGTCATGCTTATGTCAACCGGTTGACCTAAACCAATTAGACTGGTTAATTCAAGAGTTTTTTGAAAGTTATCTGATCAAAAGTAAATAAAAAAAGGACAAAATTATCATTTTATTCATTTTTTTACTAATAGGTCAACTAACGGAAGGGTCATTTTGTTACTAAATTTAAATCTTACGAAATTTTTGATAGTTTTCAAAAACACTCGGATGGAGCGTTTTTTTTTCAAAAAATTTCAGGAAGTATTACCCCAAAATAAGAAGGATAAATAGTAAATTGATGGTTCAAATATTTTTTTTTTTCTTGTTCAACTTGTTTTTCAACTTATACTAAATACGTTGCTAATAAAGGGAATACCCGAATTCAATGCCAACAGCTGGATTCAAAGTAGAAGAGCATACAAAAAAATGGGAATGGCGGTGGCGATTGAGAGTCAAAGGTAGAGAATATGTATGGGAGGGCGGCCAAATATTAAACGGCGAATTTAGTGATATGAATGTTGAAGTCGTCGTGGTGTGGTGTTGAAGTAACCAAATTGTCAACTTCTATCAGTATTTTCTGAGAAAAACTCAAAAAAGACAGTGAGTGGGCCACCGCAGAGAGGTCAACCGCTGGCTGCAATCAATTTAATTCACTTGCCACTCTTCTTTCTATTCTCACTCAATGCAAAAATAAAACCATCTTTTTATAATTCTGCTCTTATTAATTCGCACTCAAGCGTGACGTCCTTCTTCACGTCTTCTTCCTTATCATCGTCATCATCTTCTTCTTCCTTCTTTATTATTATTATTATTTATCTCCTAAATTTTACTTTCCATTTCACAAAGATTTTTGTTTTGTTTTGTTTTTTTTTGTTCTTTTTAATCATATATTTTTTCAGAAATCAGATGTTGTTAATCATCTTATTATCTCATTTTGTTGTAAAGCATGTCCTTATATAGACAAATACATTGGTATCCTAAAGGTTAACCATATAATGAACCATTATGTGAACACACAAAAGGTTGTAACATATTATCTAGATAGTCATTCACATAAATATACATGTTTTACAACACTTCCCCTTGGATGACTATACACTATAAATATGCCTCGTTAAAAATTTCGCTAAGGAAAACCCTATGGGACAAAACCTTAATGAAAGAAAAAGAGTACAGTATTCATACTTTCCCTAAAAAATACAATCAATTAAGAAATGTCTTAAGTTGTCGCATTCCAATGTTATGTACATGCTTCTTGAAAATTGAAGTTGGCAGTGCTTTTGTGAATAAATTTGCTGAGTTGTCACTTGAACGAATTTTGCAAATATTAACATCTCATTTCTTTAGAAGTTCATGAGTGTAAAAGAATTTTGGTGAAATATGTTTAGTTCTATCACCTTTTATGTACCCACATTTGATTTGTGCAATACATGTTGCATTGTCCTCATGCAATATTATTGGTGTGTTATTCTCCAGTGATAATCCACTTGTCCCTTTAATGTGTTGGATTATAGTTCTTAACCATACATATTCACAACTTGTTTCGTGAACTACCAATATTTCTAAATGGTTTGAAGAGGTAGTAGTTATCGTTTGCTTTACAGATCGTCATGAGATAGCAGTATCACCACATGTAAAAATATAGTCTGTTTGTGATCGAGTTTTATGAGGATCAGAAAGATATTCAGCATCAGCAATCCTTTCAACACGGACTTTACTCCCTTTGGGTAAAACAAACCCATATCAGATGTGCCACGAAGATAATGAAGAATATGTTTTACTCCATTCCAATGTCTCTGAGTTGGCGTAGAACTAAACCTTACCAGCAAATTTACCGCAAAAGTTATATTTAGTATAGTACAATTTGCAAGATACAAAAGTGCTCCTATTGCACTAAGATAGGGTACTTCAAGACCAAGGATTTCTTCATCATCTTCTCGAGAACAAAAAAGATCCTTTTTTCACATCAAGTGAGTAAACAACCATTGGGGAGCTTAATGGATAATATTTGTCCATATAAAATTGTTTCAAGGTTTTTTCTACATAAGATGATTGATCAATAAGAATTCCACTTGTTAAATGTTCAACTTGAAAACCAAGACAAAATTTTGTCTTCCCAAGATCCTTCAATTCAAATTCTTTCATTAAGTAGTCAGCAGTTATTGAGATCTCTTCTGGAGTTCCTATTATGTTTATGTCATTAATATAAACTACAACTATAGTAAATCCAGAATTTATCTTCTTAATGAAAACACAAGGACATACAAGATTATTTTCATATCTAATTTTCAACAAATATTCACTTAGACGATTGTTCCATATTCATCCAGATTGTTTCAATCCATACAAGGATCTTTGTAATTTAACATAATACATTTGCCGTTGTTTTGGATTATATGCTTCAGACATTTTAAATCCTTTAGGGATTTTTATATATATGTCATTATCCAATGAGCCATACAAGTAAGCTGCTACTACGTCCATGAGGCGTATGTCGAGTCCTTCAGAAACCGTTAAACTAATCAAAAATCTAAAAGTAACTGCATCCATAAAAGGGGAATAGGTCTTATTATAATCTATACTAGGCCTTTAGTGGAAACCTTGTGCTACAAGACGCACCTTGTATCTCACAATTTCATTAAATTCATTTCTTTTACATACAAAAACTCATTTAAACCCAATAGGTTTGACATTCTCAGGTGTTTGGACCACTAGTCCAAATATCTTACGTTTGGCTAATAAGTCTAGCTCAGCCTGTATTGCTTCTTTCCATTTTGACCAATCATTTCGATATCAACATTCTTCTATAGTTTGAGGCTCAGGCTCATTTTCATTAATAATTTCTGTAGCAATTGCATATGCAAACACATTGTCAACAACTTCACTTCTTCTCTGCATATTTCCAAATTTTAATGAGATCTCATAATTTTCCGGTACCGAAAACACTTCTACTGTTGCGTTTGAGGAAATATGGGATTGTTGATCTATATTTCTTTTAATCTCTTCTTGAGTGTTAATGAACTCTTTTGGAGTGTCACTTTTATTCATTTCTTTTTTCTTTCAAGGAATAGTATCCTTTGCACGAATTGGTCTACCACAATTCTGGCGCACTTTAGATTCATTAGCTACTATTTCCATTGGGTGTTCTACAGGAATAATCAATCTGGCCGGAATATTTGCAGCTGGAACATGTGATTGAGTGTCCCTTTTGGTGTTTGTAAAAACATTTAGAAATTGATTTGCAGCATTCTGCAAATGAATTATTCTTTGAACTTCAAGTTCACATTGATTTGTGCATGTATCAAGATTAGACAAAGTTGGTGTGTTCCAACAAATTTCTTGAGTTTTTAATCCTTTACCTTTTCCTTCTTTTAATGACGGAAAAACTAATTCATCAAATTGACAATCTAGAAATCTTGTTCTAAAAAGATGACTTGTTAGTGGTTCAAGATATCTAATGATAGAAGGAGAATCAAAACCAACATAAATACCAAGACAACGTTGTGGTCCCATCTTACTTCATTGTGCAAGTGCAATAGGAACACATACAACGCAACCAAAAATTCTAAGATGAGATATATTAGGTTGGTGGTTGAACACAAGTTATGAAAGTGAAAACTTGTGATATGCAGTTGGTCTAATTCTAATCAAAGACGTAGTGTAGTGACCCGAAGAATAATGGTATTTAAATAATAAAGAGGGAGGGAAATGAAAACAGTAACAGAAGGAGGAAGTCGACTTCGTCGATGAATGCAAAATAATCTAGGAATTTTCTGACGGTCTCGTTGACGAACACAGGGCATTCGTCAACGAGGATAACATAGGGCCTCGTCGACGAGGACAAGTTTCGTCGACGAGAAGATACCAAGGGTGGATTTTTGGAAGTTTGAAATTCATTGACGAGGGTGCACGTTCGTCGAAGATATTTCTATAGGACTCGTCGGCGAGGTGACATGGCTCGTCGACGAATCCCGCAGTATAAATAGTGCTAAACTTAGTTTTCTTCCGCAGAAAACTCACCGAACTCTCTCTTCTATCTCCTCTACGGTCCTTCCCCCTTCTCTCTTTGATTTTGGCTTCGCCAGTTGCCGAATTGACAATATGAGGCCACCACGATGCTCTTAGCGGAGTTCCCTTCAAGTCTGCTAGGGCAAATCGTCGGTGGGATCGAGTCAAATTTCTCCCCAGAATCAGGGTAAGACCTTTTAGTCAATTTTTGGCCTTTTGGCAATTGTAGGAAATGATGTAGGTAAAGAAATATTGATATTCTGTTCTGGCGAATGTTATTTTCAGGGTGTCGAGTAGGAAGCCCCATGGGGATCGGACCGGTATATGATAAGGGATTTTTAATAGTCAGGTAAGGGAAATATGCTATGTTAGGCAATCCTAGTATGTTTTTAGTATGAATTATACGTTATTACCAGATTATTATTAACAGCAGAAATTTAAACAGTTTATCAAGTATGTTTAATATGTTTTAAAATTACTGTGTGGCTTGAAAATATACATATAGTATAGAAACATGTTCAATAGTATTTTTCAATGTTATGTTTTTTAGAATATACAGACAGTGAATATATTTTACAGAAGTTACAGAAATACCATGATTATACAGTTTTACAGTACCATGACATACAGATTTACAGTTAATTACAAAAACACAGTTGATATAGATACGGGTTTTTACAACGTCATGGTTGATACAGTTATTACAAAATCATGATAAAACAGATAGTTGTTTATAGATATGTATTATATAGATCAGACCCTCTTGGACCATACAGTTTACAGAGCACGGTACCATAGCTATATACAGTATAAAGTGCAACCACCTATTCAGATAATACGTGGTATAAAGGTCGATCGTATAGAGCCCACGAGTGGACAGGCTCCCCATTAGATATGGGTTGAGGAGGGCTGATCAGACCGATGGAGTATAGTGATTTATCCTGGTCAGCCAGTCAGGATAGATCCCACCTATGGGCTGCACAACCTTGTCATGAGGGGTTAAATCATGACACACAGTTATCCACATGGGAGTTTTCAGTTATTATTATGTATGTACAGATTTACAGAGACAGAGAATATATTTATGTACATTAGAAGTATTTGAGTAGAAACCTAAAATACAAATATGTTAAACAACATGGAAAAGGTGGTGGTTTATAATACTTGTATTGTATTTACAGATTCAGTTATACATGATTATATAGAAACAGATTTTCATAGTATTGTAACTCATTTGCCACACACTAGCAATAACATATTTCGTCTTACTAAGCGTCGTCTCATCCCATTACTTTAACATTTTTTAGGTGATCTAGGTAGGCGAGCAGATTAGGCTCGCAGATAGAGGGGCTTCAGTACTGTCCTATCAGTAGAGTGAGTATTTTTTAGAGTAATTATGTATAGCCCTAGTCCAGTTGAGGGTATTCTGGGAAATAGTCTTATATGTGTATTTTGAGGAACCTTTTAACACTCTAGTATTGTATAATTTCTTGGTTATGTTTATATGAATTCCGCTTCTTGCTGCTTAGGTTGATGAATAGGTTTGATCTAGTAGGTATCAGAGCATTATAAATTTTTCAGTATATATATATATATAAACCCCAGTTAATTAGCAGGTCGTTACAGCAACATGCTCTATAGCATGACCCCAAGCAGATGCAGGAAGCTTTGATCATATAAGCATAGGTCTAGCAATAAATTGTAAACCCTTAATGAAGGATTCAGCTGAACTATTTTGTGTATGAACATGTGCAATAGAATGTTCAACACTTATTCCTATTGACATGCAATAGTCATAAAATACTTTTGAAGAAAATTCACCTGCATTATCTAAACGGACAGTTTGAATGGGATGATCAGGAAAACTTGATCTTAACTTTATTATTTGAGCAAGAAATTTAGAAAAAGCAACATTACGAGTTGAAAGTAGAGAAACATGTGACCATCGAGTGGAAGCATCAATTAAAACCATGAAATATCGAAATGGTCCACAAGATGGATGGATTGGGCCACAAATATCTCCTTGTATTCTTTGAAGAAAAGATGGAGATTCTAAAGATAATTTAGATGGAGAAGGCCTAACAAGTAGTTTTCCTTGAGCACAAGAAGTACAAAAATAATCATCAAGTGAAAGAACTTTCTAATCCTTTAATGGATGTCCATGTGTATTTTCAATGATTCGTCGCATCATAGTTGAACTAGGATGGCTAAGACAATCATGCCAAAGTATAAAACTTCTAGGCTTAGAGCACTTCTGGTGCATAAAATTTGATTCAACCATCCTTATTTTTGTGAAATATAGGCTATATGAAAAATTTGAAAAATTTTCTAATATGATCTTCTGGTTTGAAATTGTAGATGTAATAAAAAGATATTCCATATCTTCTTCATTTTTGGTTTCAACATGATATCCATTGCGGCGTATATCTTTAAAACTTAGTAGATTTCTTCAGGATCTACTTGAATACAACGCATCATCAATATACAAAATTTTCCCATTTGGAAACATAATGTGAACTCTTCCAGAGCCCTCTATTACATTTGTAGAGTTAGATATTGTATTAATATTAATTTTAGCTAATGTTAATTGTAAGAAATATTTTTTAACACGAAAAATTGTGTGAGTCATGGCACTATCCACCAAACACATGTCATCCTCCATTTTATCAAGTTTATTTTGTATGATCTTAGAATAATACCAACGAAACATGCTATACCATTAGAGACTTGATCGTGTTGACAATATGTTGTAAATGAAATAAAAGAGAAAAAAAAAGTTTAAAGCTATAAAAATTCAACAGTCTAGTTCTTCAGGAGCTAGATGTTGTTAATCATCTTATTATCTCATTTTGTTGTAAAGCATGTTGTAATGCCCCGAACTCGAAAACCCAGTCTAGTGCGTTATACCTGATTAATCTTGTCTTGTGGTGCCCCCAACCCACCTTGTGAGACCTGGGCGCCACGTCATTTATTGCAATGACCTCAAAATTTATATCATTTTTTATATTATATATATATATATATATATATTAACTGTTTTGATATCCTCTGCTATGAAACTCGGGCCTTAGCAAGCACCGGGGTAATCTTGTATACAGTATTCATACCCACATAGCGGAAACATAAACCATACATCCATACATACTATACAATACCAGAATCCAGTACATACCGACCATAGCCATACAAAATAATTTTCTCCAGTATCATCTACCCTAAAAATAAAAAACTCTGTCAAAAACTCACCTTAAAACCAGGGTAATCAAATAAACTCACTATCCGCGAGCCTAATCTGCTCGCCTAGCTGGCTCACCTGAAAAATGATAAAGTAATGGGGTGAGACGACACTCAGTAAGTAGAAATATGCTATTACTAGTGTGTGGTGACCGAGTAGTAAAACTATAATAATAGTATGTAAAATTGCATGATCTGGTAAATCTGTAAAAACACATATATTACATGTATAGTAGCTTAAAATATTTGTATCATCTGAACTTTCTATCATTCATACTGCTAATATCATACTATATACAACAAAAGTTGTAAAACTGTATACATATACATAACTGTGCTCTTTATCCCTGGAACTCCGTATGTCATGATTTGACCCCTCATGATAGGGTTGTGCGGCCCGTAGGCGGGACTTAACCTGGTCGGCCCTCCAGGTAAGTCATTATACTCTACACTACCTCTGTCTGGCCAAACTGCATCCACTCCTAGGCTTGGGACTAGTTGCTACCTCGTCAAATCGACCCCCTCAACCCAGCGAACTGGGGAGCTGCATACTCTCCAAGCATGGTTGATGATACCCACACACTATCTGATATATGTGGTTGCACCCTATCTGTATATAGCAATGGTACCGTGCTTTGTATTCTGTATCTATACTTTATCTGTCTGTAATCTTTTCTCAGGGATCCAATACTATATATATATATATACACACACACACACACACACACACATATATATATATATACTCTTTTACTATTTTCGTCATGTTTCCAAAATTACCATAACGCTATCTTTCTATACTGTAATCTCTATATTCTGTATTAGTAGCATCTTGATGCTATCTCTGTATACTCTGTCTATATACTCTGTCTGTAAACTCTGAATGTTATGGTAATAGGAAACATGACATACAATAAATACTATATATACTGTTCTGAATAAAGCTGTAATATACTGATCTGAGTAAAACTGTAATATACTATTCTGGATAAATATTTGTATTATACTGATCTGTGTAAAACTATAACATACTGATTTGAGTAAAATTGTAATATACTGTTCTAGATAAATATATGTAATATACTGTTTATATCTGTGTATTCAGTATAGTATGATATACTGTAAAAACCATATAAATTCTTCATCACATAAATATTTACTCAGGCCACACAAGCATTTAAAACTCATATCCTGTAAAACTGGGTAATCGGCTAATATATAAATATGTGTAAAATCTCTGATAATATTATAAAAATTCCTAGCATAGCATATTTCCCTTACCTTAAATATGAAAAGCCTCTCACTGAACTCTAGCCCCACACCCGCAGGGTTCTCCACTTAACACCTTGAAAACAACATTCCCCATAACAAAATATCAATATTTTCTTACCTACAACATTTCTTATAACTACAAGGAAGGCATAATCTGAATAAAATACCTTACCCTGGATTTGGGATGAATTCCAAACCAACTTCTCCCATGATCAGCTCCTATAGACTTGTAGAGAACTTTGCCAGGAGCGTCGTGGTGGCCTCGGATTTTTGATCCGGCGAGAAACGGGCTCGGAATCGAAGATAAAAGGAAGGAGAGGCATTTTAAAGAGAGAGAGAGAGAGAGAGAGAGAGCCTTTTTGCGCAAAAATTTTGCTGAGAAATCCGGGTTTTGGCAATTTATTGCCCCATATTCATCGATGAGACACATCATCTCGTCGACGAGTCTTTAAGGAATTTCGTCGATGAACTTCCTCCCTCGTCGACGAACATCAGACTACCCCAAAAACCCTTCTCGGAACTTTCTCATCAACGAAACCTGTCCTCGTCGACGAGCTCCTCTTATATCCTCATTGACGAATCCCCTGTGTTCGTTGACAAAGCTTACTGCCCTCTTCTATTTGTGTTTCCATTTCCCTCAATCTTTATTATTTAAATACCATTATTCTTCGGGTCACTACATTTATTTTCCTATACTTGTTGTTCCTTTAATAATTACGCAGTGGAAAACATAACTACAATTCTCAATCAATATAATACCAGAGTTTTCTACATCTATCTACATTCCAACATAAATTATACATTCATCTGTATCCATATATATACATAACTCCAAAAACATAAACCATCACTTTCAGTATTCACAATCATCCATTTCTCAGAAGACTTAAAACATAAAAACATAAAACATAAATTTATACAACCCAAAAGTATCATCAAATTTATACCCTTTTTCCTTTATAACTCAAAAATGCTATAATAACCTCGAGCTCTCTAAGATCGATCTCGTGGAGGTCCTGAAAAAGAATAATTTGTACTTGGGTGAGACACATCTCAGTAAGGGAAAAAATAATATATTAAAATAGCGTGTGACCAACATGAGATTTGTATATAACATATAAAAATCATCATTTAAATGTAATCATAATTTCTAAAATCCTTTCCTAAGCCTGTTTGAACACATGCAAGGTGTTTTACCAACGAGATTTCTTAAGGATTGGGGTGATTTCCCGCCCATACAAGTGGCACCCCTCTGCTTTGATATTTTAGGTAACTCGAAGGTCACGACTGAAGCATACCAAGGCACTCACCTTACTCAATAAGCCCTCAGGTGAAGAAATAATCTCATCCTCACACAGTTCATGCAATGGTTTACCAGCAAAGAATCCCGAGAATAAGGAAATCTACCCGACCATACAAGTAGTTTCCCTTTGCCCTAGTACGTTATGCAACATGATGCTACATCTGATACCTACTAGGGCACTTGCCTTTCTCAGCAAGCCCTCGGGCGAATATACAATTCATTCTTACTTTACTTGGTATCTGTTATCTCTTTATATACATCTTTTCATGTTCTTAATAGTTCATATTACATAGTTCGCTTTCATAGTTCACATTATAAAAAACTCATATAAAGTCCACATTACGTGGATCTTATGTAAAGTCCAACCTACGTGGATCTCATGTAAAGTCCACATTACGTGGGTCTCATGTAAAGTCCACATCACGTGAGTCTCATGTAAAGTTCACATCACATGGGCCTCATGTAAAGTCCACATTACATGGGTTTCATGTCATATACATCATCTGCACCAGTCCACATTGTGTGGATCTCGTGTAAAGTCCACATCACATGGATCTCATGTCATATCAAACAATACACATGCAATACATATTTTTATCACATTTCGGTTATCCCAATATTTCAAAAATGTACATATCATAATTCATCACATAATTTCCTTTTTACTCATGCCACACAATTTAGCAGTATATTTCAAATATGTTTTGTAAAATAAGCCAACCCTCATTTATTATTCTTATACTGAAATTATACCTTTATTTTCTTACATAATTATCTTGAAAAATCTTCCACTTTTATCTATCCATTTTCGCATATACATAACTAATAAAACAACCATAGGCTCAGAATATGTAATTTAAATGGTTGGCATTTTAAACCCATACTAAAACATATACACGTATATTCATAACATATTTCATTTTTCAATTAATTCATAAAAATTTGATTTAACATATATTCCCCCTTACCTGCTTTCTTGAACTACGCCAACAGGAATCTCCAAAAGATGCCTGTGATGCTCACCCGAACCCTAGTTCAAAAACCCTAATTTAATTAAATAAATCCCAAATAAACTACTATTTCTACATTTTCTCAACTTATAAATCTTAAATAAACCTTTAAAAACCCAAAATTGAGAATCTTAACCCTTACCTCAACTTAGGAGTATTTCTCAAAAAGCCCAGTTTAGAAAACTACTCCGCTAGATGTGTAGAGAATCTTCCCTAGAACACCGTAGCAGTCTCCGATTGTCGATTCGGGCTGAATATGGAACGAAAAGCTAGAGAGAAGGTAGAGAGAATTCTAGAGAGAGAAGCAAATAGAGGAAAATAAATTTCCTTTGCCAAGAAGTTTCCCCACCCCTTTTATACACATTGCTGCCACGTGGCCTCGTCAACAAGAACAGAGGGTTCGTCAATGAGTCACGGAAGGAACTTCGTCGATGAGTCTTAAAACCTGAAATTTGCTCATTCAGGATCTTCTCATCGATGAGGAACTAAACTTCATTGACGATCTTTTCAGAACACTCGTCGACGAGGACATGTAACTCAACGACGAGGTCTGTTGTTCTCTTTCTTCCAAAATTTTCCCTTTATTCCTTATTTACCCATTTCATCTATCATTTTCCTAATTAATTAATCATTAAAATGCATTGGCATCCCAAAGGTTAACCACATAATGAACCATTATGCGGGCATACCAAAGGTTTTAACCTATTATCTAGATAGTCATTCACATAAATAAACATGTTTTACAACATCTCATTCCATTTTTTTTTCTTTTCTTCATTATTGTCTCCTGAAATCTTATAAAACTTATGATGCCTTAAATTTTTATTTGATGTGGTTCCTACATCCACAATTGGTTCAATTTTTTTTCTAATTGGAGACTAGTAGGATCACGGTGAGCCCATGTGCACTATTAGACCACCACTCAAGTATAAATTTGGCATTCTGGAGTTTTATGCATTCAGTACTACTAGCAACAAGATTCCTACTATTTTTCAAGTTGTTGTGCACAAAAAAGGGAAAAATAGAAGGATAAGTGTTATGATGGAAGAAATGGAGGTGCATATGTACTAGGTGTGTGAGTTGGTGAGGCTTCTAGTGTGGAAGAGGGTGATAGGATGCAGTGGAGTGATGCATCTGTTTTGTGTGAATAACATGTTATTGGTTGGGAAGGCCTTGACTGAGACTTATTAGTTGGGAACTCTGCTAAAATTTTTTGACATGAATGTGTTGGGTACGGCTAAGAAGGGTCTTGGTTTGATGATTCACATGGACAGAGCTGTAGGGAGATTAGTGTTATCTCAGGGTGGCTTTGTCAAATAGAGCTGCAGGGAGATTGGTGTTATCTTAGGGTGGCTTCGTCAAAAAAATCACAGGGAGACTTTATTTGTCGTCTCATGGGGGTTCTGTGGAGAATCAATATAGAATGTCTACCACTTGGTACCCAAGGATGGAATGTGACGTCTGGGATGTGTCAAAGGTCCCTTATGATGGTGTAATGAGGTGTTTTGGCAGGAAATAGAGTGGACCGTCAGTTGTGAGATTTCTTGAAGGCTATGTAGGGGTTTTGGTGATAGAAGGCTTGCAGCAACGTTTGTGTTTACTGTTGTGGAAAAGCCTTGTTGGAAGCCTAGGGTGTAGTCTCAGGGAATTGCATCTACAATTGTATTGGAGTTGATGGTAGAAGCTAAAGCAACTATCGGCAAGTTCAAGTGGTGTTGCTTAGACTTGGTGTTTGTCTCCAATTGCTAGACTGGAGATAGTCCCAATCTAACATCCAAAGCTTAAGGTAGAGTAAGGGGTTCATGTTTTTGGTTTCTCCTAAGGGGCGTATACTCGCCAAGGTGGAGATTGTTGTGTTTTTTGTGGCTTATATACTTGATGTATAGCATAAACAAGGAAGTAAACATAGTGAAAAATCACATGTGCTAAGGAGTAGCAGGAAAACAATCAACTATTTGGCTCTAGAATTCAAAAAATTTATATTCTATCTAAAATAGTCGACGATTTGGCCCAATCAGTCGACGGGTTGGCTTGAGATACCCAGCACATATTTCAAATTTTGAATAAATAGACGTTAATATGGTTGGGTTTCAGGGGGAAACCTCCGAGGAGGCTTAAATATACATAGTATATGTTGTATATGGTAAGCCAAGTGTGTTGGTTGATGGTTGTAGAGAGAATTGAGAGGGTTCTTGTATTTCTCTTGTAATTTACACAAGAAAATAGTGAATCCTTGTCGTTTACTACCGTGGATGTAGGCATTGTCGAACTAAGTAATTCTCTTTGTCTTTGTGATTGTTATTGCTTTAATTTGCTTGCTGTGATTATGGATTGTTCTGTATATTCACCATTAGATTACTGCAGTGTGTGTTTGATCCTTTACATATAAATATACATTCCGCTATGCATAATTGGGAGGTTTTTTATACAATAGTGCTAGCCCTACTTAGCATTAGGATAATTGTATTGATGTGTTAAAATGATTCTAGATCTTTATACAATAAGAAAACACACATATTTATACCCATTCTCCAAGTCAAACTTGGAGTTACAAATAATCTAAATAAAAAATTTGGGATGTTTCTAAACATTAATACCAATAATAAATTTAGGAAATTTCTAATATTAATCCCAATCGTAAATTTGACACTCTTCTAAATGTTAAAGGTGTAATTATTACAATTGAAAAAAAAAAAACTCTCTTGTCATGGATTTGTACATGGCCATAGTTGATACATTATTTCTCTGTAACTTGATGCCTAAGTGACCTCTATCCCTGATAAATGGGTTACCTTTATCCTTGATGACAGGGTGAGTGATGAATAGGTGAAATCGTGTTATTGTGTCTTGAGGATACCCTTATGTTCTTTCTAGTTGGGTGAGATCGTATCCAATGTGCATCAACTTTGCGCCATGTGTATGATTATTCAGCCTCTATGTTATATTTTTAGAAAGTACACAAACATTGCACCAACAAATCCCCATATCTTTTATGCATAATGGGCTTGAATTCTTCCTCCCCATTGATGTAATCAACTAGTATACCGACATTGTCTAAAAATGCATGCTATTGCCTCTTGTGCTAACCAAAATCTTCATACACGATGGTCTGGCCAATAGGAAATAGTAGAGTGACTAACACTTATCCTATAGTGCCTACTTGACAAAGAGTAGGTTGGCTAAATATGTTTAGATCACAATAATTATAGGTGATGGTTTAGCCACACCATGGAAGGAATGAAAGCAACTTATAGTTGGATTTTCTCTATTGTGGACCCTATATTTTTAAGCATGTAATTATATATAATCTCCATCCAGGATGTCATCTTAGCCTTCAAATTACTAACAAATACCTCCATTGAGGTTATTACATTGTCAGATATGTCAGCAATCAAATGGAGCTTTTTATTAATAAGTTGCTGATGAATCACCACCAAATCTGTAATGACCCAAAGAATAATGATATTTAAATAATAGAGAAAGGGGAAAATGGGAATATTAAAAGAGGGCGCATTGCGTTCATCAACGATGTGAAACTTTGAGCTCGTCGACAAGGATGCATTTCATCGACGAGAAGATACCGAGAGGTTGTTTTTCCAAGTTCTGAATTTCGTCGATGAGGAGAAGGCATTTGTTGACGAACCTCCTTCTTGGCCTCATCAACGAGGTGACGTGACTCGTCGACGAAGCCCATAGTATAAATAGCCTAAAACTCAGATTTTTACGCAGAAACTCAGCAAAAAAAAACTCTCCCTCTCTCTCCTCTATGGTTTCTCTCTCTTCTCTCTTTGATTCCGGCCTTTTTTCTCACCAGATCGATGATCTGAGGCCACCACAACGCTCCTAGGGAAGTTCTTTCAAAGTTTGCCGGAGCGGATCGTTGGTGGGGCAGAGTTGGAATTCATCCCTGGGTTAAGGTAAGACTTTTTATGCAAAATTTGGTCTTTCCATAGTTATAGGAAATGTTATTCATGGAAAAATATTGAAATTTAGTTTTGGGAGTTGTTGTTTTCAATGTGTTGAATGGGGAACCCTACGGGTGCAGGATGAGTGTATTTAGGGGGTTTTCTCTTAGGAATGAGGTAAGAGAATAAACTAAAGCAATTATTTTCTATGAAAATTATATTATTATTTATCAACAAATTTATTTTTAGGAAGCATGTAAATATATATATATATATATATATATATATATATATGGAAGATTGGTAAAAATGGATATTTGGGAAAATACTGCTATTATGTTGAAATGTATATATATTAGTATGAAATGTCAGAAAATATGATTTTAGAATGGAATGTATGGTTTATTCAGCATTGTGTGGCATGAATATTATTTTACATGAAAAGTATTATGTTATGACAATTTTATGAATAAAGCATGTTTTTAGAGATTATGAATAATGCAGTACATTATGGTTTTTGAAATACATGATAAATGAATTATTTATTCAGAATGATATGCATGAAATATTTGGTGCAAGGCCGTGATTGATAGCCAGCGCAAGGCCATGTCATATGTATGATTTTGATGCAAGGCCGTATTTATGAGATGTTCGGTGCAAGGCCACAGATATGAAAGAAATCGGCGCAAGGCCATATATATATATATATATATGTATATTTGTTATTACAGAAAATGCTATCAATCTTTTTATCGTAGACAAGTATATTATCATGTATTATATGTTATCAAAGCCTGGATGTTAGTTTAGTTTAGTTACAGGGGCACGGTATCGTAACTATACATATCAGATTATTATGTTCAGACTTGTGCTAACCGCCCTTACTAGTAGAGGGGATGGGAGATGGATAATCGATGTGACTTTCAGTGTAAAGTTGTAGACGTCCACCTAGCAGTCCGGACCAGGGTGTGGTGGGCCCATCATACTTACAGACATTTTTGACTCAGTAGTGGTTGGCTAGCCATTGTTGGGTCCCGCCTTCGAGTTGCACAACCCGTCATGGGGGTTAATACATGACATCAGCTAGCTATACATCCTGGGTAAATTTCAGTATTAACAGTTATATAAGACGTTTCATGATCAGTATAAATTAATAGAAATTATGAAAGTTATGATTATTCAGATATGTTATCGTGAATGTTTTCCAGCATATGAAATGTATTGTACATATATTATACCACTAAATATTCATGTTGCCACACAACTGTATTTAGTTTATTTTCCCTTACTGAGAAATGTCTCACCCCTGAACTTAAATAATTTTCAGGAAACCCAGAAAGATCGGCGGATCGAGGCCGCCGTTGAATCAGTCGTGCTACCCCGCTAGGAGAGTAGGTTTGAACTAGGATCAGGAGATTTTGATGTGGGATCCTAGAGATATTTTTTTATTTTTTATTTTTGGGAGTTTGTATATAAACACCGTGTTTTGGATTATATTTGACTCTAGTATTATGTACTTTGTGGTTATGAGATTGTGATTTACATTTATTGCAGCCTAGGTTCCGCTATGTTTGACAGGTGTCCTCATTACGTACGGGTTCGGGTTGACTATTTTACTAATTATGCTTTAGTATATGATAAGATAAGTAGGTCATTACAAAATCAACATTGCTGAGTTTGATTGGCAATAACAACATCATGTCTTTATCAATAATTTATCTTGCACCTCTAGTAATTGGTGGCATGAAAGGTCCTACCAAGTGTGCTAAAAGGGATGTTTGATCATAAATGGATGACAAACATTGATGTATTGGGGATCATTTTGCTAGTATCATTAAAGGTGTAAGGATAGATGCCCTACTACACAATGAGTAGCTTGTGGAGTAAAGGTTAAAGGAGGAGAATCATTGGAATTTTAGAAATTTGTGTAAAGGAGGGGGAAAATGAGGGAGGTGAACAAACTTAAATTAGAAAGGGAGAAAGGAGATAGAATGGAACTAAGTTAATTAATAGGGGGGAGAGAGAGAGGGAAGGAGGGATAGAGAGAGAGAGAGAGAGAGAGAGAGAGAGAGAGAGAGAGAGAGAGAGAGAGAGTAGGTCATTTAGCTGTAGGGTAGTTGTATTGAAATGTTTAATTAGATTTAAGGTTCTTACAATATTCTCATTTAGGCTACTTATGCTCATCAATGTTAATCCTAAATTGATTTTGCGGTAACAAATAACCTAAATCATAAACTCAAGACTTTTTAAACATTGATTACAATCATAAATTTAGGATGTTTCTAAACATTAATCCAATCATAAATTCAAAACGTTTTCAAACATTAAAAGGGCTAATTATTACAATTGACAAGTCATCATGTCATAGATCTTGTATAATGGCAATTGGTAACCATAACTAGTGCTTGTCTAGAGCATCTTTATCACTCGATGACTAGGTGATATTCATGTTACTAGGTGAATGTATCTCCATGTTTTGAGGTCGAGCTCATGGCCTTTCTTCCAATGCATGTTGACTTACTATGTGCCATGTGGCCAATTAGTTGGTCTCTGTGTGATAAATATGTTCTTTTGTAGAACACAAGAACAATTTCCTTATAACACAAATAATATCTTAAATCTATCACATGCACATAGTGATGAAACATTAAGGGTTTTAAGAATTATGTACCTTACACCACAAATTTCATTATTCAAGTTCCAAACAGTCTATAGAGTTCAAGGAGAAGCTACTACCTTCTTCCTATCCTGGATGTGCGACTTTGATGGGGAACCATATGAGACTAGGGCGAAGGCAGGACCTCTCCTTGTTGCTATTATACCAGCACAAGGAAAACCTTACCCATTAAGGGCTCCTTGTGTAAATAATACCCACACACATATACGATCCCATATACTAGTGTTTAAGGCCCATAACAATAATATATTGATCACTTACCATAAGAAATTATAATCCATGCTCCCATAATTTCTAATATCCATTTAATATGAGTTTTATAAATAAAAAAAAACTATGTAAGTCCACAAAAAATTATATCATTCCATTGCATCTTTGAGAGGTGCACGAAGATTGTGTTCATGCCAAAAAATAGATTGCCACTTTAGAGGTTGAATAGGGAGAGTTTGGTGAAAAATATCTTTTACTTTGGACTTACAAAATCAGGAATATGCTCTTAGGAGAAGCTACTACCTTCTTCCTATCCTGGATGTGCGACTTTGATGGGGAACCATATGAGACTAGGGTGAAGGCAGGACCTCTCCTTGTTGCTCTTAGGAGGTCTTGGTGGCCTTCGGAGAATCTCTTTGATGCTTAAGTCTGTTAATTGTTCCCAAATCCAAGTGGTTAGATATAATAAGTAAGATAATGAAAAGTGTGCATTCCTTTTTTGTCCTTTGGCTTATTTTCTCATGATTGTCTTAAAGACGTGGCATTCCCAATCTAGACATGGTTAACTCCCTCCTTCCAGAGCGGTGACATGAATTTTTTCATAAGAGTGGATGGTTGAGAGTTACCATTGTGGGTACATAGGTTACCTTATTTGATAGTTAAAGTAATTGATACACTATATGTATGAGGTCAGCTAAAGAGCTTGGTTAGGCCAGGTCGATTTTAGACAAGTAGGTTTGGCTAGGTAGATTTAGCTAGCTCCCTGGTAGGTTAGTTTGTTGGAGCTCCCTAGTAGGTTGATTTGTGGAGTTCCTTCGAAATTCAATATTTGGAGCTCCTTAACGTGTCCATTTTTTAGAGTTCCTTGGTAGGTCGATTTTGGAAACTCCCTAACAGGTCAGTCTATTGGATTTTCTTAGTAAGTCGATTTGTTGGAGCTCCCTAGCAAGTCGTTTTTGAAGCTCATTAGTATGTTGATTTTCTTGGCCCTAGAGTCGAGTCTAGAGGGGGGATGAATAGACTCTTTTGCGTTTCTCTACAATGTATAAAACTTTTGCAAGATACAAATGATTATATAACAATATATAGAATATATACAAAGTATAAAACTTTTGCAAGATACAAATGATTATATCACAATATATAGAATATAAATCATGCACAAGATATAAATTAAAGAGAAGGGAAGAAAATATTAACACCATTTTTAACGTGGTTTGGCCCCTTGCCTATGTCCACACCTTGAGTCACACCCAAGGTTTCCACAATCCACTGACACAACTCCTTCACCGGCAGAGAAGCCTTTACACCATGGGAACAAATCCCTTTTACTTACCAAGAGCCTTTCAACAAGGTTCACCAATGATGCTCCTTGAATGAGCTGAGCTGATATTTGATAAAATAAAATCCTCACACAACTCTCTCAAAGTAATGTATCACACTAAGATTGAAGAGTAAGAGAGAAATTAAGCACAAAGATGATGAACTAGTTGAAGTGTGCTTGCAAATAATATATGATTACTAAAAAAATCAATCTTTAAACAAGCCTTTTGGACTTGAATTTATAGGCGAATTGAGCTACTAGCCATTTTATGAATGTTGGGCTAATAAATTAATTGTTTACTTTGAAAACTAGCTGTTTATAGCCGTTGGGTGTAGAATCCTGACGTAAATCGTCAAAGGATTCCCCCAAACCGTGATCGGTTTCCTTCAGGTCAAAATTCAATTAACTCTCTGCTTGAAACCATCAATGCACCTAGGCCAAATCCTCGACGGTTTGCTCGGTTTCTTTACAAATTTGATTTTCTTGTTCACTTAGTTGCATGATAATGGTTTTAACCCAACCGAGATCAAGTATATAAAAGATTTACAACACTAGGATGATTTAAAACTTGTCCCTTTTGAAAACATGGCAAGTATGGGATATATATATAACTCTTTGTTTTTGTTCTTTGAAAACTCATTAAGTTTTGTTCCAAGAGTTTGGTGATATCCTATATACTTATATACTAATATGAAATGCATTTGCTCCACTTTTGCTCAATGATCTTGCATGAAACAATACCGCAAGAATTACAGTAGTTCCTACCTCAAACACTCCCTATCACACTATATATGACTTTGTTGGATATGCTTGAGTTCTACCAAGTGATTATATGCTTTGATATTTCCTACTTGAATATCCACTCGATCTGATCTTTTCATTTGATCTAGTATGTCAACACCCCAATTTTAACTAGGCCCCCCTAAGAAGACCCGGTATCATAAAAGTCGACTTTGAGTCCTAGACAAAATCCCATTTTCAAAATTAAGACCCCGAATTCCCTTTAAGCAGTTCAAGTCTCATTAATTTTAGTTTTAAAACTCGGCTTGTATAATCTTAGTATAGTTTTCCTCAGTTGCAAAATTTATATCTTTTCATAAGATTTTGTGAAATAAGTCCTCATAATTTCAAAATTGAGTCCTTTTGACTTCGGTCAATCGAGTTCCTTAAAGATATTTTCGAAACTGAGTCTTGCAAAATAGAGTCTATCAAATCTTCAAAACCAAGTTGTTAGATTATGTTTTTAATTTAGTTGCAAAATTAATCTCTTATTAGTTGAAGTCTCGTAATTTCAAATTAGGCTAGGTATTGTGTCTTGAGTCTTGAAAACCCAAAAATATGAGTCCTCGATTTTAATCTTGAAATTAATTTCTTTGAATCAAATTCTGAAGTTTTCAAAATTTAGTCCTTTGCTTTGATTAGGATGAAAATTGATTTTTCTTTTTAGAAATTATTATCTTGAGTCCTTCACAATTTGAAATCGAGCTTTTATAAACTAATTTTTAAAATTGGGTCTTTTTAATTTTGAAACTAGTTATTTTATTAAGGTCTCAAAGTCATTCATTATTATCAGGTTTTTCTTTTGAAAAAAATTGGTCAACTTTGAGTTGGGTTTTGTGGGTGAAAATTAAAAATGTACGAGGTCATTGAAAAGGGAGGAGGATGTGGCACAATGACCTGCACGCACAATAGAAAAAAGAGTGACACACAAAAGATACAAAGTACAGGAAGACAAAAGGAAAATATGAAAACGAAATACATATAAAAACTGTTGGTCTTACAAGACTTAACATCCTATTTTGATGCTAACAAAAAAGTGGAACTTAACATATTTGGTTAAGTGATGTCATTTCAGGATTCAATGATGAATGCAAGGTCAAGTGTTCAGAATGATTCATGAAAGCTTATATTTCAAAGAAGGATGATCAATATGAAGCTTAAAGCATGGATTCAAAGATAAAGCTTGAAGATCATGAGAGCATGAGGATTAAAGAAAACTTGATGAAAGCTTAAAGAAAAATGAAGCAAGTATAAAGACCTTAAGGAATTCAAGAATTGAAAATTTGAAAGAGTTTATAGGAAATTTCATATAAGTACTTCAAATAATTTCAATATGGATGCATGTAACTCTTAGGTTAATTTCTTGGACCTAGATACCTTTTTAACATACATGTGAAATATTTTTATAAGGTAAAAAATTATTTCAAAGAGGTTAGAATCATTTTTGGAATGAAAAGCACCAAAAAGAGGATTTTTCAAATGCTGTTAATTTTTCTACATCCGCATTGAGGTGCATGTTTCTCTATAAAAAACTCCTTATTTTAAAAAGTGTTTGACATGAATGTTGTAAGATTTTCTCTTAGATTTCTTTTGACATCAAGAACATCAAATTTGAAGTAACATAGAAAAAGTTATGACAAAAAATTCTAAAGGTACGAAGCTGACAGCAACCTGATTGTGTTCCACCACTAGACTGCCGGTGCTCCACCAGGCGACTGCCACCCAACTGCCCCTTTAAAATAACTGGGCAAGTAACTGACCAAAAGTGCGAGTCTTCTATCACGCGCTAGATTTTAAATTTTTATAACGGACAAATTTTTTAAATGAGATTGCTTGAGGCTCAAACTTTGAGAAAACTTGGGGAATACTCCAAGTCACTTGGGGATCAAGTTACATACTTTTTCAAGTCTATAAATAAGGTTCAAGATCTTTGAATTAATTACCAAGAATCAAATTCAGCACTTAATACTCACTCAACTATTCTCATCATTCAAAGGCTCTCAAGCTCACATATTGTGCACGAATTTGTAACTAAGTTTTTTCTAATCTTCTTCCACCAGAATTAGGCAATCAAATTCTAAATATTTCAATCATTGAAAAAATTAATCGGTGATATACTCCCTTGAGCTTCAAGTTAAAATTCCATATTGTTATTTATTTTGAAGTATATTGTGCTAAAAGTGTACTAATCTGCTCTATTTGAGAGTGTTCTTGTATGCATCTATTATTTTGTGTTTTCTTGTAGTTCTTGGACATTCCAAGGTGTTTAGATCATTGTTGGACCAAGCGTGGGGTATCGCTTGGAGAGGCGGGCTCTAGCTTAGTGAAGGAGTGTTTGAGCGTGGGGTATTGCTTGTAAAGGTTTTGTTCCGCCCAGAAAGGAATTGATTTAGTGGAATCCTTTGGTAGTTTGCCAAAGGCGAGGACATAGGTTGGGTAAGCCGAACCTCGTAAAAATCCCGAGCTCACTCTCTCTTTCTCTTTACTCTCTTTAATTTCCAACATATATATAAACTGCGTGGATGTTTTAAATTCTTAATCATAAATACTACAAAGTAAATTCAAGTATAAATGGTTTTTGGGCTTGCGAAAACCAAAAAAGAGTACATTGGTTGATCAATACTTTGCGGAAACCACAAGGGAGTATGTTGTTTGGTCAACACCCCAAAGATTCTTTAACTAAAGGTTTATTTAAAGTCTAAGCTTTTGGAAAGAGTTTTGGATTTTATATTGCACATCATATTAAAGAAGCAAATCCACTAATACAGGGCTTTATATCTGCAAGCATAAATTATCATTCACTATAGGGCTTGGTTCAAATTCATATCCACAAGGCTTATATAAACAAACAACCATCTTAAGTTCTTACATTTCCAAAGTGTTGTATGTTTTAATCTTGGTTTGGTTGTTTGCTTTCAAATTGTGGTTGATTGGTTTGGTTGATTGATTACTTGGATGATTGAATGATTGTGTGGTTATGGATTGAATAAAGAAATAAGTTTTTGTTGAAAGTTTGAAAAATCAACAAGAAGTTAAGAATTCCTAAAAATATTTAAAAGAAAAATTTTAAACCCAATTCACCCCCCTTTTAGGACTACACCTTAGTTTTCAATTGGAATCAGAGCGGGGTTATAACTAATCCTAACAAGTAGTTATAAAAACATCTATATGGCACACATAGGAGTAGCTCCCTTCAGAGAGGTTCAATCCTCAACTCGGCCACCCATCTTTTGTGGTTTGAACTATACTTTTTGGAAACAACGTATGAGAATATATCTTCAAACTATGAATTGGAAAGCTTGGGAGGTTGTCATGGATGGTGACCTAATTCCCCTTAAACTAGTAGATGGAAAACAAGTTCCTAGGGAGAAAAAGGATATGATTGACTTAGATCACAAAATGCTGCAAGTTAATTCTAGTACTACAAATGCTTTATATTGTGCCTTTGATATGAATGAATTTAATAGAGTAATGGCATGCAAATTGGCCAAGGAAATATTGAACAAGTTAGAAGTAATCTACAAAGGCACTATAGATGTTAGGGATAATAGGATTGATATGCTTACAAGCGAATATGAAGCTTTTAGGATGAATCCATAAGTAATATATACACTAGGTTCACTCACATAATAAATTCCCTAAATGCCTTAGGAAAATACTACTCTACTTATGAGATGATAAGAAAAATTCTTAGAGGGTTGCCATCTTTATGGGAACCAAAAGCCATTGCCATAATGGAACGAAGAAATCTGAAAACCACTTCCTTAGATGAACTTATAGGTTATCTCCTCACATGCAAAATGACAATGAATGAAAGAAGTGGAAAAACTAAATCGCAAGATTCTATAGCCTTCAAAGCTTCAAACTCTAGTAGTGAAGAAGAAATGGATGAAGATGAATTAGCCCACATATCCAAAAAGCTTGCAAGAATACTAAGAAGGAAAAATAAATTCAAAAGAAAATCCAAATCTGAATCAGATGATGATGAAGAAGAAGAAGAAGAAGAAGAAGAAGAAGAAGAAGAATAAATTGGCAAAAAGAAATAAAAAAATAAAACTCCTACATGTTATAATTGCAACAAAGCTGGACATATAAAACTGGAATGTCTACTACTTAAGAAAAAGTCTAAGAAGAAAAACAAAAAGGCCATGAAAGCCACTACTTGGGATAATTTGAGCACAAGTAGTTTGGAATGTGAATCAAGTGACGAAGAGGTTACTTATACTTGCTTCATGACATGGGATGATGATAAAGAACAATTTTCCTCATCCAAATCGGATAATGAATATGATAGTGATTCATCTACTGATTCCGATAATGAGAGCATGCCATCTTATGACGAACTTCAAAGTGATTTATTCAAGGTGCATAAGATGTTAATTAATGTGACTAAACGATATACTTCATTGAAGAATAAGAATGAAGGTATAATGAAAGAGTTAGAATCCCTTAAAACTGCTGAAAGAGAAAAGGATTCAAGAATCAAGAAAATAGAAAGTAAGAATGAAGCTATGACAAAGGCGTTAGAATCTAAAAATCTTGCTGAAAATGAAAAAGAATTGAAAATCAAGAAATTAGAAAGTAAGAATGAAAAGATGATGAATGAAATAAAAGACCTGCAATCCCTATCCTCTATGGAATATGAGAAAGACATATATATTTCTGAATTAAAGGATAAGATCAGAAAAATGTCTCAAGAATTAGAGAAATCTCAAGAGAATGTTGATGACAAGAAAGATATTGAGATAAATGATCTCAAAAATCAAATTAAAGATAAAGAAAAGATCATTTACAACTTCACAAAAGGAAAGAAAAACTTTGACAAAATGATAGGCTCACAAAGAATGTCGTTAAACAAAGAAGGCATTGGTTTTAATGGAATTTAAAATATAAGGAAAAAGAGTCTTTGCATGGGATATTTTTAAAAAGCATCCAAAGATTGTGCTAGCACATCTTTTAATGCCTACACTAACATCATAAGCTATCAATGTAAGAAAAAGGGACATATAAAGTTTGAATGTCCATTTAAAAGAAAGGGTGTGAAGACTAAACAAATATGGAGAGTAAAAGAAACATCCCTTATGAAACCTATTAGACCCAAAAAGGTATGGGTACCTAGATAAAAAGCCTTGAAAATCTCAAAGTGTTTATTGAAACACATAAAATAAATAAATAAATAACATTATTGGCCAAAATCAAAGGATGAGTCATACAAGCTTAAATAAGAAAGTTTTAAAATCAAAAGAAAATATGAGCTTACTGCATAAGTTTTTTTTTTTTTAAGAAAAGATATTTAAGAATAAGAAACAATTTGAGCAAAATTGTAGTACGAAGCAAATGATAATGATATGCTCTATGCTTATGTGATGTGCTGATATGCTATATGCTACACGTGTATGACTTGACTTGACTTATATTAATAATTTATGGCTCACTATGTTGAAAATTTGAGCATGAGATTATTGAGCATAAGCATGAATTTTGATATGAGATTAATTCTTGACCATGCATGCTATTGATAAATCACATGGATAAACTTACTGCTCTTTATATTGATATCTATGAGTTATGAAAGATATAATAGTTATATTGGTATCCATGAGTTATGCATGATGTGATAATGGCTTTGGTATCTATAAAGTACTTTGGTATCCATAAATATTTTAATTGATATCAAAATTTAAAAGCTCACTTGGTATCACAATCTAAAAGTTCAATTTGTTTTTGAGCATGACAAGTATGATGATATTGGCATGATATTGATATTTGATACATGATCAATGTTTTGAAACATGGGATGATAAAAGCATAATTGGTAACAAAACTAAATGTATTGAATTCAGGGGGAGTGTTATGACTTGTTGCTTATATTATGATAATTTTCCTATTAATCAATTGGTATCATGAATTAATAAAATTTTAAATTGATATCATGAATTAAATTTTAAATTTGTATTATAAAATCAACAATTGGTATCTTGAATAATGTCAAAGGGGGAAAGAGCTGTTTTAGTAAAGATTTTACAACTTATATACATGACTATTAAAACATACTACACATGCTATATTGAAAAATAATAAATTGAGTGTGTATATATGTTTGACATGCATGTTTGATGATATGCTCAAAATGTGATTTTATTTGAATTTAATCATTTTTTTTCTTTACTATTTTTGATTGATATCAAAAGGGGGAGAAGTTTTAAGAAAAAATTTAGCATGAACATAATATATATATTAAAAGGAAGAGAATTATTTGATATTGATTGATAAACTTGAACTTGAATGAAGTAATAAGCAAGATTGTAAAAGAGTTTTTGACATTGATATTGATCTTGGAAATATTGTTATGATGATGCTTATTGAAAGGGGGAGTCTTTT
Source organism: Malania oleifera (assembly GCF_029873635.1). Taxonomy (NCBI): domain Eukaryota; kingdom Viridiplantae; phylum Streptophyta; class Magnoliopsida; order Santalales; family Ximeniaceae; genus Malania; species Malania oleifera. Next base: position 29,673,483 of record NC_080425.1, read on the forward strand.
TAAGGCTCACTCAAATTTTTGCTCCTTGTTTGTCATCATAAAAAAAGGTGAGATTATTGGTCTTATAAGGCTTAACATCCTATTTTGATGCTAACAAACAAGTGGAACTTAACATATTTGGTTAAGTGGTGTTATTTCAAAATTCAATGATGAATGCAAGGTCAAGTGTTCAGAAGGATTCATGAAAGCTTATATTTCAAAGAAGGTCAATATGAAGCTTAAAGCATGGATTCAAAAATGGATTCAAAAATGGATTCAAAAATGGATTCAAAGATAAAGCTTGAAGATCATGATAGCATGAGTATTAAAGAGAACTTTATGAAAGCTCAAAGAAAAATGAAGCAAATATAAAGACCTCAAGGAATTCAAGAATTGAAAATTTGAAAGAGTATATAGGAAATTTCATGTAAATACTTCAAATAATTTCAATATGGATGCATGAAACTCTTAGGTTAATTTCTTGGACCTAGATACCTTTTTAACATACTTGTAAAATATTTTTATAAGGTAAAAAATTATTTCAAAAAGGTTAGAATCATTTTTGGAATGAAAAGCACCAAAAAGAGGATTTTTCAAATGCTGTTAATTTTTCTACATCCGCATTAAGGTACATTTTTCTCTCTAAAAAAAATCCTTATTTTGAAACGTGTTCAACATGAACGTTGTAGGATTTTTTCTTAGATTTATTTTGACATCAAGAGCGTCAAATTTGGAGTTACATAGAAAAAGTTATGACAAAAAAATCTAAAGGTACTCGAAGCTGACAGCAACCTGGTTTTGTTCCACCAGTAGACTGTCGATGCTCCACCAGGCGACTGCCACTCTACTGCCCCTTTAAAATAACTGGGCAAGCGACTGACCAAAAGTTCCAATCTACTATCACACGCCAGATTTTAAATTTTTATAACGGACAAATTTTTTAAATAAGATTGCTTGGGGCTCAAACTTTGTGAAAACTTGGGGAATACTCCAAGTCTATAAATAAGCTTCAAGATCATTGAATTAATTACCAAGAATCAAATTTAGCACTCAATACTCACTCAACTATTCTCATCATTCAAAGGCTCTCAAGCTCACATATTGTGCACGAATTTCTAACTGAGTTTTTGTTGATCTTCTTCTACCAGAATTGAGTAATCAAATTCTATATCTTTCAATCATTGAAAGAATTAATTGGTGATATACTCCCTTGAGCTTCAAGTTAAAATTCCATATTGTTATTTATTTTGAAGTATATTGTGCTGAAAGTATACTAATCTATTCTATTTGAGAGTGTTCTTGTATGCAACTATTATTTTGTGTTTTCTTGTAGTACTTGGACGTTCCAAGGTGTTTGGATCGTTGTTGGACCAAGCGTGGGGTATCGCTTGCAGAGGCGGGCTCTAACTTAGTAAAGAAGTGTCTGAGCATGGGTTATCGCTTGTAAAGGTTTTGTTCCGCCCAGAAAGGAACTGATTTAGTGGAATCCTTTTGTGGTTTGCCAAAGGCAAGGACGTAGACTACGTATATGCCGAACCTTATAAAAATCCTGGTTTCACTCTCTCTTTCTCTTTACTCTTTTTAATTTTCAACATATATATAAACTGCGTGGATGTTTTAAATTCTTAATCATAAATATTACGAAGATCAGAAATTAAGTAAACTAAAGTATAAATTGTTTTTGGGCTTGCGGAAACCAAAAGGGAGTACGTTGGTTGATCAATACTTTGTGGAAACCATAAGGGAGTACGTTGTTTGGTCAACACCCCAAAGATTCTTTTGGGCTTGGTTCAAATTCATATCCACAGGGCTTATATAAACAAACAACCATTTTAAGTTCTTACATTTCCAAAGTACTGTATATTTTAATCTTGGTTTGGTTGTTTGCTTTCAAATTGTGGTTGATTGGTTTGGTTGATTGATTACTTGGATGATTGAATGATTGTGTGGTTATGGATTGAATAAAGAAATAAGCTTTTGCTGAAAGTTTGAAAAATCAACAAGTTAAGAATTCCTGAAAGGATTTAAAAGAAAATTTTTAAACCCAATTCTCCCCCCTCTTGGGACTACACCTTAGTTTTCAAAAACAAAGGTGTACAAATAGTTGTTGTAGGGAAAGGATATGGGGGTACATCTAGTACAGGGGGATAAAATCCAAAAATACAAGAAATTAAGAGACCAAATGAAAATGAAAATATAGGGAGTAAGAAAGTCAGTACAAATAATGTTTTCAGAAAGGAATTGGCATTAATTGAACCCCCAGCCTCCTTATAAATAGGGAGGGTCACACTGTAGCAGGGGCATAGGTAGAGCACCCAAGAAACTCTATAGAATTGAGGAGGAAAAGGGGAAGCTCTGTAGAAATTCTGTGGAGAATTGGGGAAATTAGAAAGAGTGCAGAGAAACTCTATAGAAGCAAATTGCAGAGAAAGTGGAAGGCCAAGTTTGAAAGCTTACTCAGAAGCAGACCACCCTCAGAGCACACGACACATTTAGAATACCAAGCGAGACAGACACATACAGACGCCAAAGAAGGGAGAAGAAGAAAAAAGGAGAGAAGAGAGGCTAAGGTAAAATTTCTGAGTCCCCTTCCTATTTTAATTAATTCATATAACGCTACTGTATGTGAACTGCAAGTGCAGGTGCCCCCCTTTTTCCATGAGTCTCAGTTTCCAACTTGAAACCTTGACTCAAATTTGAGTTCGGGTTCAAACCCATTTTTAGAAAACCACGCATACTCGAATTGAGGTATGAACCCCCTATCCAAACTCCTAACTAGGTGACTCGTACCATCATACCCGAACCCCCTGACCCAAACTTAAGTTTGGGTTCGAAGTCACCTAAATTAACCCATGTGTGTGTCTGAAGAGGAAGCCCAGTGCTCATTTTCGAGCCACTAAACCAACCCAACTCCCCATTTTAAAATAAACAAGCCCATTCATTTTAAAATTGAACCCAACCCATTTAGAAAATAACCTAGAAGTCCAGTAAGATTTTAAAATCCATCGGGCCTTGTTTTGATTTTAAAAACCAAGCCCATTCCAATTTTATAAGCCTAGCCCATTTTGTAAAACCCCACTAAGCCCATTTGTTTTAAACCCAAAGCTTATATTAAAATTTTGAACCCTGGGCCTTTGTTTTAAAATCTAACATTGTGCCTCGGTTTTGAAAACCAAGCAAAGCCCATTTTGAAAACCAACCAAAAGGCCCTTTTGTTTTAAAGTACTCGAGGCCCAAGTTTTAAGATACCCTAAACCCATTTTTGAAAAGTATCCAAGGCCCAAAAGCCTTTGAAAACATGGCCCAACTTTGAAACCATCTGAAGCCCAAATTAACCCAAATCACCCCTCAGCCCACACCCGCTCAACCCCTCACGTGCTTGAGCCTACGTGGCTCATTCGGGTTCACCCAAGTCATCACCCCTCCCTTGGGTTGAATCACACGAGTCAACCAAAACATCACTCGCCTGGTCAGAGACGAGTTGACTCGTCTCCATTTTCAGCCAACCCTAACTCGAGAACTGAAACCCTAACGTTTCAAATTAGAAACAGATCCATATGCATAAATCCAAGCTCAATCAAACAACGCCATCACTTATAATAAAAAATCACTAACAATTTTCAAAATGAAAAACAAGCAAAATAAAAATTAAGAAAGTTGAAAGAAACGCTTATCTATCGAGCTGCATTCGAGAATCAGGTGCTACTCCCTTGAAGCTTCAAGTTTTTCGAGCTTATGGAGAGCTCAGAACTTCTAGTTTGCCTCGCTGTGACTAGAGAGTTTGCGAATCTTGTAAAAATCAGAAAGAAAATATCAGAGAGTTTAAGGAACAGTGAGTGAAAGAAAGTGTTCTGGTAACTCGAACAAGGATGAAAAGAGATTTGAAATCCTAAGGTTTCAGATTATGGGAAAGTAGAGGGAGTATCAGAGAGTTTGAAGATCGAGAAGGAGAGAGCAAGGGGAGATCTAAGGTTTCACTCGTGGAGTTTCAGAGGGTAAGGATAGAGAAAGGATAAGAGTTTTCAAGGTTGCAGATAGGATTTCGTAGCGAAGGAGGGAGTATGGGAAAGTGGAAATAGCTGTAGGTTGTAGAGAGCTAGGAGTTAGGGTTTTCTTGCCTAGAGTTCAGAAGGACAGAGAGACCAAGGGATAGGGTTTCAAGTTCCAGAGCTGTAGAGGGTTAAGAGTTGGATTTTAGGGTTTCACGTGTAATAGGAGAATGAAAAAGATAAGAGGCTGGGGAAGTTGTAGGTCTTAGAAAGTTGCAAAGAGGGGGTGTTGGAAGAACTAGGGTTTTGAAGGAAGAAGAGAAGAGAAAAGTGAAAGAGAGGGTTTCAAAATGAGAGAGTGAAAATTGAGAGGAGGAAAAATTTTTAGTTTAAATATGTCCACTCTCGGAGACACAGGATGATGACACATGGAGCAGTACTGTCTGTCCATCAAAAGGACTATGTCAGTAGATCTTGGCTATTCATATTGTGTTTCATTAAGATGATGTAGATGCACACCACGTCACCCATCTTTGTGCCACCATCTTCCACCATCCGATCTGAGCACCTGCACATGGTCCAGACCTCACCATGTCAGCGATCCTGACACCTTTTGCCCTCACTGTTGGATCTTTGTAACGCATCGACGATCACGATCACCCCATATCGAGCGCCTCTTCCATTGTTGCTCCCTCCACCTGACCATTGACACATGGCGCCTCGATCACCTTTCTTTTAGATGCGTCACGTGGCCTCTTTATGTCCCTATGATCCCCACTCCTTGTGAATGGCCACGATGAGGCCACATGGTCAGTCTGAACATCTCCCCAAGCTCCTCTCGCCGTGTGACACGTGCTCCTTACCTAGACCTTAAACTGGTTTCCCTCGGACTGGTCAAAGTTTGACCGATCTTCCCCCCTAAACCAATTTTCACTGGTTCTTCTTATTTTATTTTATTTGCTTTAATAATTCCAAAAATCCATAAGAAATCATAAAAATTTCAGAAAAAGCACAAAAAATTCAGAAAATGCAGGAGAAAATTCTAAAAAATATTTTTAACTCGATTTTTGTCTTTTTTGCTTAATTGTATTTTTGTTATTTAATTAAAAATAGGGAAAAATCCCCAAAATTTAAGAAAAATTAGAGAAAAGAATCCAAAAAATATATTTTTGAGGTTGAAGATAATGTTCGACACTCTTTTGAAGTATCGAACCTAGTGGAATAGTATTTTCCTACTTAGAAAAAACCTTATGAAATTTCAAAATACCAGAAGTGTACTTTGTACTCTATTTTCTCAATTTTCCGATCCCAATGATTTAAAAGAGAGGCATGAGCACTTCGGAGTACAATATGCCCCGATTTTGAGGGAATACTTACATGGTATTTATTTTGTTGATTTCTTCATAATTTTTGAAAGGGAGTACTTTTAAAGCCTTATTAAATATTTTTCAATTAATTAGCTAAGATTCGTAAGAATGGGCATGTAAGGGGTGCTAAGACCTTCCCCTCACATAACCGAACTCACAAGCTTGACTTTGCTAACGCAGACTGATTCTATCCTTAATTGGGTAGTGATTAAGTGTTCTAACCACACTCCAAAAGGTTAGTGGTGACTCATCAGACCATGTTTTTCCACAAAAAATATCATTTTAAAATCACCTTTTAAAATCCACACCTCGTCTAGTTCACGTTCGGGAACGTCGTGACAACTTGGGGACTCCGCTGGGGAATGTTGAGAGTCGAGCCAGTAATTAGTCGAAAATTATCCCCAAACTCAAATTTAATAAACTTTTTTAAGTAGTCCCTTTCCTTTTGCACAAATTGATAATTTGATCACACATGTGTGTTAGGAATAATTGTGTACATTGGATTAATTGCGAATTCCTTGTTTACTTTGAAAAGGCATGAAAATACTTGTGAATATTTTCCATGTTAAGCATGTGATTAATTGTGAATACCTTGTCGAGCATGTGAATAATTTGACTTGTGGATTAGTTGTACATACTTTTAAGCATGTGATTATTTGTGAATATTTTGCTTGAATAAATATATGGATGAATATGGGGTAAAGGGATTAGGTTAAATTGATAAGTGCACACACTCGCTGCTCTATACCTAGACTTTCCTTAGTAGGTTCAGATAATAGTGTAATAGCGTCAGTCCCTTCGTGGTAGAGCTTGATGGGACGAACCACTCCTCTCAATACGGGCTTTGTCTCGACCCTTAAAGGGGAGAATTAAAGTTCAATCTGGGAATCTTTTGTTGGTAGGGATTAGAGCCTAACCTCACATAATCATCCGAAATTATTTGCCTAAGATAGAGCCCCAAAGAATCCTATGCATATACCTTCCCGGGTTGGGACAGAAGCTTCATCCTTCTCAGCGTGGTTTCATGTTTGTATATATTGTTTGAAATTGTGTGATATCACGACTGATATATTGCATGCATGTAGGGATACATACTACTTGACCAAGGTTCTAAAAGAGATTTGAGTCATTAATGGAGAACATAGTGGTATACTTTGAGACCTAGTCCATGGTGCAACTGTATTCGGAAAGTCAGTAGACCAAGTGGGGTGACAGTATTAACTTGGGGTTTGCCATTGAATTACTAGCTCGAATCAGCATCAACACGAGGTCTAATCCACTAGACGAGTTGAAAGTCATATGGAAAGATTGGTCTCCTGCGCTTCGACTAAAATTTTCACAGGCATATGGGCATATAGGGTTTTGGTTGCATGTCTCGGTGAATATTCATGTCATAAAATCACTAGTTGAGTTCTGGAATCCACCATATTGCTACTTTATGATGGACAGGGTTGACCTAGCACCAACCATCGAAAAGTATAACTCACTCTTGCATTTAGTTAAATTACAAACGCCATACAAAACTTATGTACACAACACCAATACCTCCTTTGTGAAGGAGCCATTTGATGCCACTAGGGTCAAGATTCAGAAAACACTTTCAGAGTAAGGGGCAGAAGTCAGAAAAATCTCCTGGAAGCAGCTAATAGAAATGATGGAAAAGGAAGAAAGGGAAGAGGTTCAGATATGTGTGATGACACTAGCCATTTATGGTCTAATCATTTTTTCGAGGGAGCTAGGTACTATTGATCTGGCGACCATCTCTTTTGTAGCACAAGTATAAGACAAAATTAACTCAATACATGGCATCCTAGCGGAAACCTTTTGGTCCCTCAATAGTTGTCGAAGAAAGAGGCAGGAGTGTTAAAGATGCTGCATGCCGCTACTGTATGTTTGGATTGTGAGCCATCTGTCATCCAACCAAGGAGGCTTCCATAATATTTTCTCAGCAATTCGGATCCCTTTGGCTGAATTCGAGGAGACCCAATGGAAGGAACAGTCTGACAAGCTTGAATGGAACGCAAAGCTACATAATCTGGTGGACTTAGGATTGGTCTGGCAAGCACCGTGGATGGACAATTTTGGTATGATTTATCAGTGTGGGAATCTCCCGTAGGTCCTATTGCTAGGCCCATGGGGAGGAATAACATATGTGCCTTTGATGGTCTGAAGGCAAATGGAGGCATCTCTATTTATTCTTATGACACATGGATTAGCATAATCGAACTTCATATAAGAAGAAAGAGTTGCTCAAAGTCATATCAGAAGATTTACGGTGGCCTAGAAGCATGTGCATTTAGTGGAGTCAAATAGTGAGGAGTCCAGGGGAACTATGAACTATGGTAGGCCAATAGAGTGAACCCGCGGGTCAAATAGATGTTGAAGGTCCTCGCAGCTCAAACCAAAGCACTAGTGGCAAATACAAAATTAAAATAAAGTATGCACCCGACAGAGGGGGAAGCCACAGATGTGTTAACAAAAGATCAACAGAAAGAGCAAAGGAAAAAGGATTTGGTTGCCTACTATCGTAGAGAAGTCAAGTGGTAGAGAACTCGGTACATGCAATCAGAGGAAGAGTTAGTGGCCCTAAGAAAGGAAAGACGATCACTTCAAGTAGCCCTCAACATGAAATATCAGATGATAGAAGGTGCCAGAGCTGAAATCGAAGTAAAATCCCTCTACATACAAGAGCTGGAGAGTTAATGGGATAAATAGAGGGACAAATACAACCAGGTGCTATACAAGTTGGAGCTATGTGTGACAAAGGCAAGCTATTGGGAAGCCAAGTACCGAGCCTTGCAATGGAAAATGGTTAGTACTGTGCCTTAATTGCCAAAGTCAGCTCAAGAAGGCATGAGCAGCTTAGTTAGAAGCAAGCTAGGGAACCCGAATTCTAGATCTGCTTAAATCATTCATGGTTTTTTTGTTTCTTGCGAAATATTGTATGAAAGCGCCTTCTCTAGAAAAATTTGTAATGAAATGATAATGTTCTTTCTCATGAACCTTGGTTGAAGTACAGTAGGTTGCATGCATAGTTGTGTTTTTGATTGTATACTTCCATGCACTAATTTCATCCTTGCGTAAGCATCCATTGCATATCAGACCCATATATCATTGTTCTAAAGAAGATATTTTTTCTGCACAGAAGGAATCAAGGGGATAAGTCAGATTGCAACAATTGAGACCTCCACCCACCCCGACAATACTTAGAGGAAGGCAAAAGTTATGGCTGAGCAAGTGGAAAGCAGGATTATGGGCCTTGAACAAGGTTAGGAGGAGTTGAATGAAAAAATGAGCAGGATCCTAGATTTGTTATTAAATAAGGAAAAAGCGATGCAAATACCATAGGAAGACAAAAATTTAGATCCCACCAAGCCTCCGACAGACCTATGCCTAGTTCCAAAAATAGTATTATCGCCAAAATTCAAGACCCTGAACTTCGAGAAGTTCAATGGAACCTGATGTCCTTGAACCCATTTATGGTTATATTGTCAAGAAATGGCAATGTATTCAAATGATGTAAAACTAATGATGCATTGTTTTCAAAATAGTTTAACCAGTGCGGCTGCCAGATGGTACATCTAGCAGGACAGGGCATAAATTCGCACCTGGAGAGATTTGGCCAATGACTTTATAGCCCAATACCGCCATGTGATGGAAATGGCATCAGATCAGATAACTCTGCAAGCGATGGAGAAGAAACCTACAAAAACATTCATGGAATACGCTTATAGATGGAGAGATATGGCTATCCAAGTGAACCCTTCGGTAGATGACCGGAAAGCTATCTCCTTGTTTGTGAGCATGTTAAAAGACCCATACTATGGGCACCTTCTAGGAGCAAATCCCCATGATTTCATGGATGTTGTAGCTGCTGGAGAGAGGATTGGGGCAGCCATCACGACAAGCAAGACCAAAAGTAGTAGCGCCGAGACTGGACCAAGCAAAAAGTAGACCAACAAGAAAAAGGAAGAGGAAGCCCAAATGATCCAGGGGCAGTCTAATTTGAGGAACCGATATTTAAGAGGTCGGAACCAATGGCCTAAAAGAAATTTTATAATTGAAGCAGCAGTGAATCAAGCGATGCATACAGACGCAAGGCCCCAATCCATGTCGGCTCGCCAGAACATGCAAACCCGTGATAGAAGTACCCCCGAGAACTTCCATAAGATAGAGCCCATTCCCATGACTTATGTCAAATTATTTCCCTAGTTGTGGGAAAGAGGAATTGTGTCAGTAGTACCAGTGATTGCCGTCTCAAACCCTCCCCCACACTGGTATGACCCTGAGGCCCACTATGAATATCACGGAAACTCTCCCGGTCACGTCATTGACCAGTGTTGGGCAGTTAAGCATAAGGTGCACGATTTGAGGGGCATTTAAGCATAAGGTGCAAGATTTGAGGGACGCAGGCTGACTGGGATTTGATGACAAGTAGCCAGGAATACAAGGAAATCCTTTGCCAGATCACGGGGGAAACAACGTTGGGATGATTGAAGAAAGAGCCGAAGGATCTTAAAGAAAGAATTAGATTAGATGACATTAGACTGGGTATACAGTAAGCTCACGATAGCAGGCCTAATAAAGTCACAGATTATTTTTCCGAATGGCAATCTCTGTGAATGCTAGAATGAAGAAAGATCAGTATAGCACCACGCAACTTTTAAAGCATTTCTGTAGGAATTGGTAGACAGCAAGTGCATAGAATTTAGACAAATTTAGAAAAGCAATGAGGTTTCAACTTTTGGGGAGAACCAGTCAGAGCATCCCCAATACACCAACCCAGCCTTTATTCCTACCACAAAAAGGGTGACATATATCCCAGAAGCGCCAGCTTTCTTAGTAATCTCCACTCTCAAGCCCTTCCCATACAAAAGTGATAGGGTAGTGCCATGGAAGTATGATTGTGAAGCTTATATTGAAGGAGGCACCCACAATGTAGTTAGAGTAAAAGGTGTGACTCGCAGTGGAAAAGTCTACACCCTGAAGCACTTAGAAAAAAAAAAAAAAGCTTGGAAAAGGTAGGGGAACACAGCAGAGTTGTAAAAAAATCCAGTTCTTTACAAGGAGATCGAGGAATTCTTGACAATAATAAAGTAAAGAAAATATAGCATCGTGGATCATCTTAAAAGGATGTCCGCTCATATATCGGTCTTATCACTCTTGTTCAGTTCAGAAGCCCATCGGGAAGCTTTTCTAAAAGTTCTGAACCAGGCCTATGTTCCCTAAGATATTGGCCTCAACAAATTTAATCACGTCATTAGAAGCTTGGCAACAACTAATTACATTACCTTTGATGATGAAGAGATTCCCTTAGAGGGCCGAGGGCACAACAAAACACTTTATATATCCACCAAGTGCAAAGATCACATGATAGAATGGGTATTAATAGATAATGGGTCATCCCTCAATGTCATGCCCATGGTTACACTGCAAAAGCTACTCGTGGACCTTTCACACATGATACAGAACAACCTAGTGGTACGTTCTTTTGACGGAATGTGCAAGGAGTTTGTTAAGTCAATTGAAATCCTCATGCATATTGGGCCGGTGGTATTCAACATTACTTTTTAGGTCATAGCTATTACACCATCTTATAGTTGTCTGTTGGGAAGGCTATGGATACATAACATTGGGGCAGTTCCATCATCTCTCAATCAAAGGGTAAAGTTTGTAGTTAAAAACAGAATGATCTGTGTGTACGAGGAATCAGACGTGATGGTTACTAAGCCATCTTCCACTCCTTATGTGGAAGTAGTAGAATAAATATCCAACGACTCCTTTTGAGCTTTCGAGATTGTCAATGCTACTATTGTAATGGAGGGGTTTTTATTCTACAACCCCGAGTCTCTTCCACAGCGTGTATGATCGTTTTAGAATTGGTTAAATCAGGGTTTTGCCCAGGCTGAGGATTGGGAAGAGATAATTTCAAGACCATTGTAGCTTGAGGGTGTGAAAGACAACTATGGCCTCAAGTACACTCCCACCTTTGTCGAGCGAAAAAAGAAGGCCAAAGAAAAGTGGGTACGAAGGATTAAGAGGCTCACAGGTAAGGTGAGAACCCAATGGGAAGTAGGTATCCCCCCAATCATCCAGACCTTCAAAAGAAGCAATCAATTAGACCTAAAGGTGGAGTTAAAGCAGATGACTATATCAGCTTTAGACTCAGAAGATTCCGAAGATCACTTGAACAAATGGGTTTGCCCACTACCCTTTAGAAAGGAACTTCAGAACTGGAGCATTTTCGTCTATCCCACTATTAACTTTTTGAGTCCGATCTCTGGTTTTGATTATAACAAATTGCATGTTACTAATGTGTGTGGCTAAGTACTTGAACAGGTTAATCATTTAGATCACTTACATGAAAGTGAAGTAGAAGCCATAAAGGACTTAAAGTACGTTATCCTAGTTGATTCCATGAAAAGTCAAGAGCAAAAGAAGAATATATTTGTCTTAATTGTATATGTATTTTTGTTTCATTTTTTGGTTTGTAATGATTTATGGTCTGTAATAACTACATCACATGCATAATAGGTATTTATGCTCAACATGACCGTAGAGGGACCATAAGGAACCAAATGACTGTAGGGCACCCTTCGGCCGACCAATTTTTAGGGTTAGCTCTCAAAGACCATAAATTGACTTTAGGTCCCCAAACATCACACGAAAAAGCCCTCTATAACTTAGAATTAATTATTATGTGAATATGGGTGACTTCAAATGAGATTAGGACTCGAATGCACAAAGTTAGTGTGTTTGGTCGATCGAACCCTAACATACAGAGCAACTTCGGTCGACCAAACCTCCCCAAGGTCAAATAGTTGACCATCTAGTCGACCAATCTTAAAATGAACATCAATGCTCTGGTCGACCGAACTGGCACGTAGGGATTTCCCAATGCCCTGGTCGACCAAACCTCTAGTTATAAAATAACCTGGTCGACTGAACCTCGGAGGTTCAAAATTGCCCTATTACGGTCGACCGAAACCTCAGTTCAAAAATGTCTCAGTTGATCAAACTTAGTAATCTGGTCAACTGAGCCTTAAAAATGGTCTACTGAAACTCTTGGGTTGCTCGATTTTTACCAAGGAAAAACCAGGGTTATTTTTAATTAACCATACTTAAACTTTTCCAAAAATACTTTTTCCTATAGTATTTTATATTGATAAATATTGATTGGGAAAACGCCAGATTTTCTTAAGGTATTGCATCTTCATTGCAAGTATCTAAAGCTTGCAAATTTTTATTGATATATATCCTATTTTTGCAAGCTTTTATCCTAATCTTTAATGGTCACTATATTGAGAAATATTTGTTGAGAATATTTGATCAGGTTTCCCAAGTTGCTTTGATTATTTGTTAATTATAATATCTTGAATCAAAGGTCTTACTTACACACACATTGATATGCATAAATTATTTTGAGTTGATATTTTCACTTGACCAATCTCACTTGAGCATAAATACTATTATATGTGAGTGCATTGGTTATTGTTTGAGCGCATCGGTACATATTTGCTTATTATAGAAGCACTGTAATTGTACATGTTGATTGTTCTCAAATTGTTATATCTGTTGTATTCTCGACATGTAGTTGGAAGAGGGAGACTTGCCCGATGACAAATCCCGGATTGGCTTTGACCTAATTAGGAAAGTTAGGTGCACAATCCTATTAAGGTGTTGTATTAGGTGCCGCTCCACCCGTCAAGCGAGCCATAGTGGAATCCTCTTACTTGTGAGCTTGAGGTAGGGATGCAGGCAGTATTGGCCGAACCTCGATAACATATCTGGTGTTAGTTTTATTTTTCGCAATTTACTTTCTGCACCTGTATGTTTATGTTTATTGTTTGAATATTTGATTGCGTTTGTAATTACATAAAAAGAACCTAGGTTTGTATAATACTGCTTGTGGAATCTGGATTAACCTAGGACAAATTTTTTAAATACCCAATTCACCCCCCCTTTTGGGAATACACCAATTCCAACACCTACCTTTTTCATGTAATGATTTTATTTTTTTCTGTGAGTTTTTCTTTCTTGTTTTATATTCTCTTGGCAATATAGTCCCAGATAGCTTCTTCTTTCTCATTAATGAAATGGACTATGCATTCCTTGATATCATTGCTTCTTGAGTTCAATTGTCAACTGGTTGTTTGCTTTGATTCCATGTAGGAATAAGGAAAATAATAACACTGGCACCCATGAATCAGAAATTGATGTTAATTTTGAAAACATAATCCATGAAGCAGAAATTAAAGAATATAAAACAAACTTATCCCCTGAAATGGAAAGAATGCTACAATAAATTTGGGAACTAACGAAGTACCAAAACTGGTGAAAATAGGGGCACTGTTAGGGGGTGAGGAAAAGAGCCAAATAATCAACCTTCTGAAAGAGTATCAAGATGTTTTTGCATGATCATACCAAGACATGCTAGGTTTGTACATAGACTTGGTAACCCATAAGATACCCATTTACCCAGATTCTAAGCCGGAAATGTTAATCAAAATAAAGGAAGAGGTGCAAAAGCAATTCGAGTCGAATTTCTAGAAGTAGCCCAATATCCCGAATGGATGGCCAATGTTGTCCCCATAATGAAAAAGAATGGGAAAGTTCGAGTTTGTGTTGACTATCGGGACCTAAATAAAGCTAGCCCAAAAGATAATTTCCCACTCCCTCACATAGATGTGTTGGTGGACAATACAATAGGGCATGCTTTATTCTCATTTATGGACAGCTTTTTGAGATATAACTAGATTAAAATGGCCCCAGAAGACAAAGAAAAGAGAACCTTTATCACCCTATAGGGAACATTTTGTTATAAGGTTATGCCGTTTGGTTTAAAGAATGCGGAGGCCACTTACTAGAGGACTATGGTAACCTTGTTTCACGACTTGATGCATAAAGAGATAGAGGTGTATGTAGATGACATGATTGTCAAGTCTCAAGATGGGGCTAGCCATATGGCAAACTTGGAGAAGTTGTTCAAAAGATTTTGAAAGCGCCAATTAAAATTGAACCCGAAAAAATGTACTTTTGGTGCTACGTTAGGGAAGTTGTTGGGGTTCATAGTAAGTGAAAAGGAGATCGAAGTGGACCCGAACAAGATAAGGTCATTCAAGAAATGCCTAACCCCAAGAATGAGAAAGAAGTCCGGAGTTTCCTGGGCAGGCTCAACTACATAGCCCAGTTCATATCCTAGTTAACCACCACTTGTGAACCCATCTTTAAGCTACTAAGAAAGAATAACCTGAAAATTGGAATGAAGAATGTTAGGAAGCATTTAAGAGGATAAAAGAATATCTTTTGAACCCTCCAATTTTGGTTACCTCAATTCCTGGGAGGCCACTCATACTCTATTTGGCAATATCAGAGATTTCCATGGGTTGCGTGTTGGGGCAACATGATGAGTTTGGAAGAAAAGAGCTGACCATCTATTACCTAAGCAAGAAGTTCACGGAGTGCGAGTCTAAGTACTTCGATTTAGAAAAGACCTGTTGTGCTTTGGTATGGGTGGTCAGTAGATTGACACAATATACGTTGTATTACTCAACATGGTTTATCTCTAAGATGGACCCGATTAAGTATGTCTTTGAAAAGCTAGCAGTGACAAGTCGAGTTGCCCGGTAGCAGATGCTATCGTTCGAGTATGATATCACTTATGTGACGAGAAGGGCCATCAAAGGGAGCGCCATAGCTGAATATTTGGAAAATAGAGTCATGGACGACTATCAACCTATGGAGTTTGATTTCCTAGATAATGATATTGATTCGATAAGTCAAGAAGAAGGGGATCGTGCTGGAAGGATGAAGTTGTTCAATGGAACAGTTAACATATGGGGGCATGGAATAGGGGCAGTGCTCATATCACCTACTGATAAACAATATCTAGTCACATCCAAATTCACCATTCCTTGTACCAACAACATAGCCAAGTATGAAGTGTGCATATTGGGTTTACAGGCTGCCATAAATAGGGGAATAAAGGAACTTACCGTGAAAGGGGATTTAGATTTAGCTATTCACCAATTGACTAGAGAACGGGAGAACCAAGATTCTAAGTTGATACCCTATTAAGAGTACGTCCGGGAGATGATTAAAAGGTTCAACCACATTAGTTTTTCCCACCTACCAAGAGAAAACAACTTGATTCCTAATGCACTGGCCATGCTAGCAACCCTGTTTAAAGTAGAACCAGGGATTGAAGTTGAACCAATTCGTACAAAGTTGCAGTCAGAGCTAGCATATTGTGCAGTGACGGAGGAGACCGACGAGAGACCCTGGTTCCATGATATCAAGACCTACATTCAAAAGAACAAGTATCTCGAGGAAGATTCCAATAATGACCGAAAGACAATTAGAAGGTTGGCTATGGGTTTCTTCTTGGATGAAGAGGTGTTGTACAAAAGAAACCATAACATAACTCTTTTGCAAAGTGTGGAGGTGCAAGAAGAAAGGTAGATCATGCAGGAAGTTCATGAGGGTATTTTTGGTACCCATGCTGGAGGTCACTCACTAGCTCGAAAAATCCGTAGGAGCGAGTATTACTGGTTGACTATGGAAAAAGACTGTATAGATTTTGCTCAAAAATGCCAAAAATGTCAAATCTATGGGGATCACATACAAATCCCACCGGCCCAACTCCAAGTCTTGTCTGCACCTTGGCCTTTCCTGGCCTAGGGCATGGATGTGATTGGGCTGAGGACCCCAAAGGCCATCAATGGACATCTGTTCATCTTCATGGCCATTGATTATTTCACCAAGTGGGTAGATGCGGCATCATGCTCCAATGTCACCCAAAATGTAATCTTTCGTTTCATAAAGGGAGAGTTGATCTACAGATATGGGATCCTAGAAAGAATAATCTCAGATAATGCCAAGAATTTGAACAATGAGGTAATTACGAAGTTATGTAGACAGTTCAAGGTTAGGCATCATAACTTAGCTCTTTACAAACCGTAGATGAACGGGGTAGTTGAAGCGGTCAACAAGAATATCAAGAGTATCTTGGGAAAGAAGACTAAGACCTACAAAGATTGGCATGAAAAGCTTCCCTTTGCCTTGCTAGCCTACAAAACTACAGTGCGAAATTCCACGGGGGCTACCCCTTTCTTGGAGGTTGTGGTGCCAATAAAAGTGGAAATTCCTTCCTTGCAGGTCTCAAGGCGGAATGGGTGCAATCTCGGTACGATCAGCTAAACTTGGTTGAAGAAAAGAGAATGGCTGCCATAGCTCACGGACAGTTGTTCTAAAGAAGGATGATGAGAGCTTTCAACAAGAAGGTCCGATCTCAATAATTTCGAGAGGGAGACTTGGTGTTGAAGAAGATTTTACCAATCCATACCAACCCGCAAAGCAAATTGACCCCCAATTATGAAGGGCCTTATGTGGTGAAGAAAGCATTTTCAGGAGGCGCCCTATTACTTGCAGACATGGATGGAATTGATCTCTTGCACCTCAATTCTGATGCTGTAAAGAAATACTCTACTTTAAGACCTTGTAAGCTCTCAAAAGGAATTTAATAAAGTGTCTACACTATTCGTTCCATGAATCTATTGTCTTTTTTCCACTCATGTTACGATTAAATGATAGATGACCATCCTTGGTCGACCAGTTTTCCTATGAAAAGAACCTAATGTGAATTCATCATTCGGTAAACCTTTTGAGCTTGAATACTAAACCCTTTTATTCAAAAAAGTCATTTTTCCAAAATGTAACTAGGTTGGGATATCGAGGGGGTTTGACAAATCATACAAGTCAACAAGTAGCTACCAAAAGGATGACATGCCATTTTTCTATTTTCAAGAAGTAGGGAAACCCCTTGCTAGCCCCCTTGAGTCTAGAAAATTCATTTCTTGATGAACCCATCAAAAGATCACACCTTACACTAGGTAAGTTCCAAAAGTATTTTGTCCCGACAGGTTTGCAAATGAAAATAATATCAACAAGATAGTCACAAAAAGAAAAGAAAAGGTACGACAAAAGAAGAAGAAAAAGGAAAGAAAAATGAAGGAGAAAAAGGACCTGATTCATATGTGATTTTGACCAATTTCCTGCTGACAAAATTGATGGTTTTGAGCCTTATACCTTTCTTGTTTTGACTCGCACCCGGTAGTCTACATTACGGTCCAAATGAAAGTCCTAACCAGATTGGTACACATTGTTGTCTCAAATGATTTGTTGGACTCAATGTTGAGTTTGAACTACGCAATGACCTAATCCTGAAAAGGCACGTAGGCAACTTGTTCAAATGAACATGTTCCATCAATATTTTGCAAAAGCACCAACCCCAAACTAGGGTAGAAAAACATTATTTGAGAATGGGATTTTTGAGCCTTAGTTACCCTTTTATTCTAAGAACTAGTAACAGTAAGCCTACATTTCGTCCCGAGTCATAAAGGCCATCTTGAGATCAAGACATGAACTGAACATGGTCAAACCATGGACAAACAGCAGAACAAGAAAATTCCTTCAGGTTGTATAGTGCAAAAGGTGGGAAGAATAGGGGTTCACTTCAAAGGAACTGTGGCAGTTTGTGAAAAGCAGGAAGTAAGCTCTTTAAGGGTTTAGTTTGATAAATTAACATCAATATGATCAAATTCTGGGATACTGGTATAGAATTTTTCACTTTTCCAAAAACAACATTTGAACATGGTAAAATATCTATTTTGTACATATTGACCTCTTGATTGATGCATGACTGTTTCCTAAAAACTCCTTTTCTTACTCTTCAAAACAAAAAGGATAATCAAAAGGTTTTAGATTCATTGATACCATCTCTTGTGAAGGAATGCGAGAGGAATTGTTCACAGGGTAATTTAACTGGGGCAGATGTTTTGCCAAGTTTCAACAAAGCCAATTCAAAAATTTGTTTAGTTGGGTAGAACCTAGAAGTTGGCCAGGACCAGTTGCAGATACTGTTAACTAGGGTAGATTTTTTTGAAGACGGTTCTAGAGCTTGCATTAAGCTCAGTTACAGATACAGTTAATTGGGGCAGATTTTGTGAAGCCGGTTCCAGAGCTCGCATCAAGTTCAGTTACAGATACAGTTAACTAAGGCAAATTTCATGAAGCTAGTTCTAATGCCCTCGTGACAGAGTAGAAGCTGAATACATGGCCAAGATCAACAGTTGGATTGATCAAGAGCACGATGGGAAAGGAAAATTCATGCATCCTCATGTACTTCATACATTGTATAGAAAAAAAAAAGTGCATACACATCGCATCAACATGCATGCTTTCCCCTACATTTAGGCATTGTAAGTAGTAACATGCGCACACATAATACATGAGCACCATTAATACTTGTCTTGTTGAATAAACTTTTGAATGATCATTCGGCATACTTAACTGAGCAATTCCTGTTTTGCTAATCGTTGGAAACTGGGGCAGCTGGCCCCAGGGCTGCCCCAGGCACATAATGATATACCTAAAAACTGGGTTAGCTGACCCCAACCATACAAAGATTGAGTTGAAAACTGGGACAATTGACCCCAAAGATAAACTAACCCGAGCATGTATTCAGTATCTCAGGACCATGCACCTGATTGGACTTCCCCAATGAAGTAACCATTTCTCAAACACAAGATTTCACACCTAAATACTCAGGAAGACATTTAGGCTCGGATCGTCGTATCTGCTGTGGCTTGAATTTTTACATCCATAGTAAGCCATCATTAAGGCTCGGATCATTATATCCACCGTGGCTCGGATTCTTACATTTTCTGCAAGCCTTCATCAAGGCTTGGATCATCATATCCGTTGCTGCTCGGATTTTTACATTCGCAAAAAGCCATCATCAAGGCTCAGATCATCGTATGCGTTGTGGTTTGAATTCTTACATTCGTAGCAAGCCATCACTAAGGCTCGGATCATTGTATCCACCATGGCTCAGATCCCTACATTTGCAGCAAGCCATCATCAAGGCCTGAATCATCGTATCTGCCATGACTCAGATTCTTACATTCGCAGCAAGCCATCATCAAGGCTTGGAACATCGTATCCACCGTGGCTCGGATTCTTACATTTGCAGTAAGCCACCATCAAGGCTCGGATCATCGTATTCGCCGTGGCTTGAATTCTTACATTCACATAAAGTCATCATCGAGGCTTGGATCATCATATCCATCATGGCTCGGATTCTTACATTCGCAGCAAGTCGTCATCGAGGCTCAGATCATCGTATCCGTCATTGAGGCTCGGATCATCGTATCTATCATGTCTTAGATTCTTACATCCGTAGCAAGCCATCAAGATGAAGAGATAATTTGTAATAACCCAAAGTATTAGAAGGGTTCTTGTCGACGAACACAGGGGATTCATCGACGAGGATACAAGAGGAGCTCGTTGATGAGGATAGGTTTCATCGACGAGAAGATACCGAGAGGGGGTTTATGGAGGTATGAAATTCGTCGACGAGGAGAGAAGGTTCATTGACAAACTTCTTAAAGACTCATCGATGAGATGACGTGTCTCGTCGACAAATCCGGGGCTATAAATAGTGAAAACCTGGGTTAATTAGCAGAATTATGGCATAAAACATCCTTTCTTTCTCTCTAAATGTCTCTCTCTTCTTCTCTCTTCTATTTCGGCCCCGTTTCTTGTCAGATTAAAAATCTGAGACGACCACGACACCCCTGGTGAAGTTCTCTGCAAGACTGCTAGAGTTAATCATTAGTGGAAGTGGTTTGAAATTCATCTCAAATTCAGGGTAAGGTGTTTTATTCAGAATATGTTTTCCCTTTAGTTATAGAAAATGTTGTATTCAGGAAAATACTGATGTTTTGTTCTGGGGGATGACGTTTTCAAGAAGTTGGGTGGAGAACCCTACGGGTGTAAGGCTAGAGTATTGTAGGGGCTTTTCAAAAATTAGGTAAGGGAAATATGTTATGCTGGGAGATTTGACTATGTTAACATAAATTTTACAATTGCATGTATACCAATTATTATGTAGTTTTTACAGAATATGAGATTATAAAGTATGTGTGGCTTGAGTAGATATTATTTGATGTAGAATTTTATATAGTTTTCCCAGTATATGATGTTATACTAAACATATAGATATAGCTAGATATTCACAAAAAGTTTTATAGATTGATGCATGAACATATACAGTTTTATTCAGATAGTTTCACATATGGATATATATATATATATATATATATATAGATGTTTATTCAAATCAGTATATATAGTAATTACAGAATATTATGTTTTCATAAATGCCATAACATTCAGAGTATACAGACAGATTGCATAGATAGAAAGTACAGACAGATTGTACAGTTATAACATCAAGATGCTACAGATATTACAGTAGTTACAGTACAGATTAATTGTGTTATGGTTATTTTGGAAACATAATGAAAACAATAAGAAGAGTGTAGTATATATGTATATAGTATCAGATCCTTGTGGAAAGATTACCAATAGATACCGTTTGCAAAGCATGGTACAGTTGCTATACATAGAATAGAGTGCAACCACATATCTCAAATAGTGTGTGGGTACCATCAAACTGTGCTAAAAAAGGATGCAGCTCCCCAATTCACTGGGTTGAGGGGGCCAGTTTGACAAGGTAGCAGCCAATCCCGAGCTCAGGAGTGGATGCAGTTTGGCCGGGCTAAGGTAGTGTAGAGTATGATGACTTACCTGGAGGGCCGACCAGAGTTAAGTCCTGCCTATAGGCCGCCCAACCCTGTCATGAGGGGTCAAATCATAGCATACAGAGTCCTAGGGAAATAGTACAGTTATGTATATGTATACAGTTTACACCATTTATTAAATATAGTATAGTATTAGCAGTATGAATGATAGAAAGTTCAGGTGATACCAATATTTTAAGCTACTACACATATGATATATGTGTTTTACAAATTTTTCAGATCATGTAGTTTTAAATATTATTATTATAGTTATATGACTCGGTCGCCACACACTAGTAATAGCATATTTCCACTTACTGAGCGTCATCTGAGTCTCACCCCACTACCATTTTCAGGTGAGCCACTTAGGCAAACAGATCAGGCTCGCAGATGGAGAGTTGACTTGGTTACCCCAGTTGTAGGGTAAGTTTGTGATAGGGTTTTGTATTTTTGGGGTTGGTGACACTAGAGGGAGTTGTTTTATATGGCTATGGTCTGAATGTACTGAGTTATGGTATTGTATAGTATATATGGATGTATGACTTATGTATCCACTGCATAGGTATGGTTATGTATATATATATTCTTCTTTTAAAAAATGGTGTAAATTTTTGAGGACGTTACATTTTTTGTTATCAGAGCCTAGGTTGCTAGGTTATGTAGACTCTAAAGTGCAGCGGGAAACAATACGAGAATATAGGAAAAGAATTTGAGGTTTTGTTCTGTGATTTGGATACAAGATTTCATGGTAGTTTCTGTGTTTTTCTTGGGGTGACAATTTCAGGAAAGCCATAGTAAACTATCAACAAGTCGTGTGTTTGGGTTGTAGGATTTGATTTTGGGGTTAGGATTAGGAGGGATGGTTAATAGAGGATTTGAAGTTTTAGTTAAATGGAATAAGTTGGGTCTGTATAGGAAATAGGATTTTGAAATGGTATTCTATATATTTGCAGGATGGAGCCAAGAGGTAGTAGCGCTCACGCCAGTGGGGATGATGAAGTGGGTCCTTCTGGTATAGGAGGTAGAGATTCATATGTTGTGCTACGTAGTGTGGCTCAGTAAGTTATGGCTGAGATAGCGCAGAGCTCTAGAGAGCAGGGAGGTCTATTTCTTGTTCAGCAATGTACCATAGAGAAATTTATGAAGATGAATCCGCCAGCATTTTTGGGAGTGGCTAACCTTGTAGTTGCTGAGAACTGGGTGCAGGAGGTAGAGAAGATTCTGACAGTACTTCACTGCACCGATGAGCAGAGAGTCTTATGTGCTACACATAGACTAGCGGGGGAGGCCGAGAGATGGTGGATAGCTACCAGGCTATTGGAGGAGCAGAAGGCTATACAAGTGCCGATGACTTGGGCTCGATTCAAGGAGGTGTTCTTCGATAGGTACTATCCTGCCTCAGTTAGAGAGGCTCGAGTGGAGGAGTTTCTGAGTCTGTCCCAGGGGTTGATGACAGTCCAGTAGTACACGACTAGATTTATTGAGCTATCGCATTTCTACCCATATATTGTCCTCGATGAAGTGAAGAAGGCCAGAATGTTTGAGAGAAACTTGAGGCAAGATATCTATAGGCAGGTGGTGGTATTAAAGATCCAGGATTTTTCAGAGTTGGTTGACAGGGCGATTAAAGCAGAGGAGAGTCTACCCAAGGAGACTGAGACACGAAGTTAGAAGAAGAGGACTGCGCCCTTTAGTTTTCAGGCGGGTCCTAGTCGAGGCCCTTGAAGAGGTGGTATATTTTTCAGAGGCCAGAGATAGATGGTAGAGTACGGTGGATTTTAAGGTGGAAAGCTTCCTGCAATTTGTCCTAGATGCGGACGGAGACATCCAGGTGAGTGCCGACTGGGGGAGAATATTTGTTATCGCTGTGGAAGGCCCGGTCATATGGATTGATCGTTTTAGATTCCGTCGAATTACCGGCTCCCAGATCATTTTGAGGTGGATACCAGATGCCTCGTGGAGGTCAACAAAGGAATAATGCCCTGACGAGGGTCTATGTGTTGGCACCGGGAGACGCTGAGACGGCTGGAGACGTGGTCACAGGTACCCTTACTGCTTTACCATATAAAATTGTTGTTTTGTTTGATACAGGTGCCACCCACTTTTTTATATCGGCGGGGTATGTCAAAATAACTGGGGTAGAGACCCAGCTAATAGATGTAGAATTATCTGTGGGTACGCCGATGGGATTGGTGGTAAAATGTAGGAAAGTGCTTCAGAGTTTTCTAGTAAGCATTCAAGAGAGAATGCTGTTAGCCGATTTGGTGGTCCTGAATATGCAGGGGTTTGATGTGATATTGAGCATGGATTGGCTTGAACTCATCACACCAATATAGATTGCCACCAGAAAGAAGTGATTTTCAGACCCCCGGATGAATAAGAGTACAGATTTGTTGGTTCACGTGTACGTGCCATGCCAAAACTGGTGTCAGCTATTCAGGTAAGGAGATTGCTACAGGGTGGTTGCCAAGGGTATGTTGCATACATAAAAGAATTGCCAAAATAAGAATTGAGACAAGTTGACATACTAGAAGTGAGGGAATTCCCAAATGTTTTTCCAGAAGAATTGCCTAGTTTTTCGCCTGACCGTGAGATTGAGTTTACTATAGATCTATTGCCGGAATCTGCACCAATATCTAAAGCACCATACCGTATGGCTCCAGTCGAGTAGAAAAAATTGAAAGATTAGCTACATGAATTACTGGACAAGGGTTTTATCAAGCCCAATGTGTCGCCTTGGGGAGTGCTAGTTTTGTTCATAAAAAAAGAAAGATGGAACAATGAGATTGTGCATCGATTATAGGGAGATAAATAAACTAACAGTTAAGAATAATTATCCTCTCCCTAGGATTGATTATTTATTTGATTAACTCTAAGGGACCCAGGTTTACTCTAAAATTGACCTGCGATCGGGTTACCATCAGGTGAAAGTTAGAGCAGAGGATATTTTGAAGACCGAATTTTGAACCAGATATAGGCATTACGAGAGTGATGCCATTTGGCTTGACTAACGCACCAGCAGTATTCATGGATTTGATGAATCGGGTGTTCCATTAATATTTGAACTAGTTTGTAGTTGTCTTTATTGATGATATACTGGTCTACTCGAGGAGTTTTAAGGAACATGAACATCATTTGAGGCTGGTATTACAGATATTGAGAGAAAGAAAATTATATGCAAAATTCAAGAAATGTGAGTTTTGGTTGAGGCAGGTTACCTTTCTCAGCCATGTGATCTCTGAGACGGGTATATCAGTTGATCCAAGTAAAATAAAAGTAGTACTGAATTGGGAAAGGTCGAGAAATGTTCAGGAAGTTAGGGGTTTTCTGGGATTGGCAAGCTATTACCGGAGTTTTGTAGAAGGCTTCTCTAGACTGTCAGGTCCATTAACGCGGCTTACGAGGGAAAATGTAAAATTTGATTGGACCGATGATTGCAAGTAGAGTTTTCAAGAGTGAAAGCAACGATTATTTTTAGCTCTGATATTATCTATTCCATCGGGGGAGGATGAATTTGTAATATATAGTGATGCATCATTGAAAGGTCTTGGGTGTGTATTGATGTAGCATGACAAGGTGATTGCGTGTGCTTCTAGACAACTTAAAGAATATGAGAAGAATTATCCTATCCATGATTTAGAGTTAGCCGCAGTGGTGTATGCTCTCAAGATCTGGAGGCATTACCTATATGGCGGAAAGTGCGAGATTTTCACGGACCACAAGAACCTGAAATATTTCTTCACCCCAGAAAGAGCTGAATATGAGACAAAGAAGGTGGCTAGAGCTTATTAAAGACTATGATTGCACGATTAATTATCATCTAGGAAAAGCGAATGTGGTGCCAGATGCTCTGAGTTGGAAATCAAGGGGATTAGCACTGGCAGCCATGGAGATTCAGCACTCAATTTTGATGGATTTGGAGAGGCTCAGTATAGAGTTGATAAAGGAGAGTCCTTAGGCAGTCATTGTCAGTCTAGTGGTTCAGCCTACACTATATGAGAGGATTAAAGCAGCTTAAAGTGATGATGCAGAGTTGGAAAAGGTAATGGCTAGAGTATGAGATGGTCAGGGTGAGGAATTTAGCATATCAGATGACGGAGCCCTGCGGTTCCGTACTAGACTCTGCATTCCTGCAGATACTGAAATCGGGAGAACTATATTGGAGGAGGCTCACGGATCCCTATACATCGTACGTCCAGGTAGCACTAAAATTTATCAAGATCTGCGGGAGTACTTCTGGTGGAGTGGAATGAAGAGAAAGATAGCTGAATTTGTATAGCAGTTCTTGACGTGCCAGCAAGTTAAAGCTGAGCACCAGAGACTAGCAAGGCAGTTGCAGCCATTGTTTATTCCAGAATGGAAATGGGATCACGTTTCGATGGATTTCGTTACGGGATTACCTCTCTCACGATGGGGGTTGAATGCAATTTGGGTGGTTATTGATCGTTTGACGAAGACCGCTCATTTCATTCCAATTAAAATCGGTTATTCCATGAACAGATTGGCAGAAATATATGTTCAGGAGATAGTTTGCGTCCATGGTGTGCCGGTATCCATAGTTTCATATCGAGATCCTTAGTTTACTTCACGATTTTGGAAAAGTTTTTAGAAAGCTATGGGTATGCAGTTAGCTTTTAGCACTGCTTTTCACCCCCAGACAGATGGATAGACCGAGAGGACGATCCAGATATTAGAAGGTATGCTTCGTGCTTGCGTACTTGATTTTGGGGGTAGTTGGCCCCATTTTATGCCGTTAGTCGAGTTTGCTTATAATAACAGCTATCAGGCTAGCATTGGCATGGCACCTTACGAGGCACTGTATGGTAGGATGTGTTAATCTCTTCTTTTTTGACATGAAGTTAGCGAAAGGCGAGTTTTAGGTCCAGAAATAATACAGTAGGCGTTCAACAAGATCCGACTAATTAAAGAAAGAATTAGTACGACGCAGAGTTGGTAGAAAAGTTACGCAGATACTTGCCGCCGAAAATTAGAATTTGATGTAAGGGATTGGGTATTCTTGAAGATAGCTCCCCTGAAAGGAGTTTTGAGATTTGGAAAGAAGGGCAAGTTGAGCCCTAGGTATATTGGTCCTTTTGAGATACTAAAGAAAATAGGGCCAGTTGCCTATAGGCTAGCTTTGTCGCCAGTTCTGTCTAAAATACATGACATATTCCATGTTGCCATGTTGTAGAAATACGTCCCAGACCCATCCCACATCATTAGCTATGCAGAGATAGAACTTAAGGGTTCGTTGGCTTATGAAGAAGTACCAGAACAAATTTTAGACAGAAGGACACATAAATTGCACACAAAAGAAATTCAACTAGTGAAAGTTTTGTGGAGGAACCATGCTATGGAAGAAACTTCATGGGAACTCAAGGATAAAATCAAACGTAATACCCGAAATTATTTCAAGAGGTTTAGTGGTAAACAGATAAAGTATAAGTAGATAGGTTATATTTTCTTTTGCAGGTACATGTATTGAATTAGTTAGCAGATGGTTTTTTAGTTTTATATGTATAATCTCCCAAAACTTAGATTGTAACCACGGTATTCCTCCGCCATAAGTGAGGGTAAGTAATAAAATAAATAGACCATTTGCCTATATGAGATGATAGATGATGATACAAATAGTACATTTCAAGGAAGAAATTTTATAAGGAGGGGAGAATGTAATAACCTAAAAAATTAGAAGGGTTCTTGTCAACAAACATAGGGGATTCGTTGATGAGGATACAAGAGGAGCTTATCAACGAGGACAGGTTTTGTCGACAAGAAGATACCGAGAGGGGGTTTATAGGGGTTTGAAATTCGTCGATGAGGAGAGAAAGTTCGTTGACGAACTTCTTAAAGGACTCGTCGATGAATCCGAGGCTATAAATAACGAAAACCCAGGTTAATTAGCAGAATTTTGGCATAAAACATCCTCTCTCTCTCTCTCTCTCTCTCTCTCTCTCTCTCTATCTCTCTCTCCCTCTCTCTCTAAACGTCTTTCTCTCCTTCTTTCGTCGATTTCGGCCTCGTTTCTCGTCTGATTAAAAATCCAAGGCCACCACGACGCTCCTAGTGAAGTTATCTACAAGACTGCTGGAGCTGATCATTGGTGGAAGTGGTTTGAAATTCATCCCAAATTTAGGGTAAGGTGTTTTATTCAGAATATGCTTTCCTTGCAGTTATAGGAAATGTTGTATGCAAGAAAATACTAAAGTTTTGTTCTGGGGGATGTCATTTTCAAGATGTTAAGTGGAGAACCCTACGGGTGTAGGGTTAGAGTATTGTAGGAGCTTTTTAGGAAACTAGGTAAGGGAAATATGCTATGCTAGGAGATTTGACTATGTTAACAGAAATTTTACAGTTGCATTTATACCAATTATTATGTAGTTTTTATAGAATATGAGATTATAAAGTATGTGTGGCCTGAGTAGATATTATTTGATGTAAAATTTTATACAGTTTTCCCAATATATGATGTTATATAGAACATATAGATATAGCCAGATATTCACATATATTATATAGATAGATGCATGAACATATACAGTTTTATTTAGATAGTTTCACATATGGATATATATATATATACACAAATGTTTATTTAGATCAGTATATATAGTAATTACAGAATATTATGTTTTCCTAAATGCCATAACATTCAGAGAATACAAACAAATTACACAAATAGAAAGTACCGACATATTACACAATTATAACATCAAGATGCTACAGATATTACAGTATTTACAGTACAGATTAATTGTATTATGGTTATTTTGGAAACAATGAAAATAGTAAGAAGAGTGTAGTATATATGTATATAGTATCAGATCCCTGTGGAAAGATTACCAACAGATACAGTTTGCAGAGCACGATACAGTTGCTATATATAGAATAGAGTGCAACCACATATCTCAAATGGTATGTGGGTACCGTCAAATTGTGCTCAGAAAGGATGCAGCTCCCCAGTTCATTGGGTTGAGGGGGCCAGTTTGACGAGGTAATAGCCAATCCCGAGCATAGGAGTGGATGCAGTTTGGTCAGGCTAAGGTAGTGTAGAGTATGATGACTTACCTGGAGGGCCGACCAGAGTTAAGTCCCGCCTACGGGCTGCACAATCCTGTCATGAGGGGTCAAATCATGACATACAGAGTCCTAGGGAAAGAGCACAGTTATGTATATGTATATGTATACAGTTTATAGAATTTGTTAAATATAGTATGGTATTAGCAGTATGAATGATAGAAAGTTCAGGTGATACCAATATTTTAAGCTACTATACATGTGATATACGTGTTTTACAAATTGTCCAGATCATGAAATTTTAAATATTATTATTATAGTTATACGACTCGGCGCCACACACTAGTAATATTATTATTGCACTTACTCAGTGTCGTCTCACCCCATTACTTTACCATTTTTAGGTGAGCCAGCTAGGCGAGTAGATCAGGATCGCGGATAGAGAGTTGACTTGGTTACCCTGGTTGTAGGGTAAGTTTGTGACAGGGTTTTGTATTTTTGGGGTAGGTGATACTAGAGGGAGTTGTTTTATATGGCGATGGTCTAAATGTACTGAATTTTGGTATTATATAGTATATATGGATGTATGACTTATGTATCTGCTGCGTAGGTATGGTTATGTATATATATATTCTTCTTTAAAAAAAATGGTGTAAATTTTTGAGGACGTTACATAATTAACAAATCAAATTGATGGCACATGAAGTAGAGCTTGAAGAACCTGAAGACTATATTATGTTGTATTTCAATTCATTTATCATTTGAGTCTGTAATAGTAAATAAGAAATGGTATATAATAATCAATGCATTACATGCATAATTAGATAGATAAGCTTAAAAAGACCTAGACTAACCTTAGGTTCCCCATGCAATGCAAAAAAGAGTGTCATATTAAAATTAAGTTAATTATAATAGGAATAGGGACAACATTATAAAGAGAAAAGGACCAAAAAAGGCAAAATTGACATGTTCGATCGACCGAACTCAGTTACACTAAGATCTTTGGTCGACCGAACCTCCCTGGGTCAACATGTTGACCCTTCAGTCGACCGACCAGAAATATACAGGCAATGTCCTAGTCAACCGAACCCCCATGTGGGAATTTCCAGTCGCCTGGTTGACCAAACCTCCTAGTTCAAAATTATCTGGTCGACCAAACCGCACAGATTTGGAAAATTGCCTTCCACTTGGTCGACCATCTTTCTAAATCAAAATAGTCCTGGTTGACCGATCAAGTACACTCGATCAATCGAACCTTAAGTATGGTCGACCGGTGCTCTCAGGTTGGCGAATTTTACCAAGGTTAAAAATGTTGTTATTTTTATTTACCTCACTTAAACTTTTTCTAAAATGACCAATATGTCCTGAATGATTATAATTCTGGGGAATTCTATATATACGCCCTCATTGTCAAAAATTAGGAACAAATTAGCAAAAAACCTCTGAAACTCCTAAATTCCTACTCTCGTTTTCAAGCATGCTACACTCATTCTTACTCACTCTTATTTCTAAAATTACTATGTAATTGTGCTTGAGAGTTCTTCTCATTAGGCTTACACTCTCACTTGTTTGGTGTTGATTGAAATTTATTTATCTTGAAAGTAAGCCCTAAGTGTTTCGAGGAGACTTTGTTCATAAGTCTTCCTTAGGAATACTTCATTGAGCTTTTGAATTTTGCATTGTCATTGCAATACTCAAGGAGTTTACATTGTGTTTTGGTTGCGAAAAATATTCTATGAATCATTTTCAAAATATCTCGTGTGCTTATCTTTGAGAAATATATTTTGAGATATTTGCTTGAGTGCTGAAGATCTTTATTGTTATATCTTTTGATTGATATCATCATCTTGACACAAAGATTAAATAATTTTTTACAAATCATTTTTGAATATCTCTTGTGGTTTATTTTGAGAAAAAATATTTGTTGAGAAATTTGAAGTGTGCTTGTGATCTTTATTGCAGCATTGTGATTAAGACTATTATTTTGACACAAAGATCCTATCACTTACACTCTAACGTAATGATTGCAATATTTGCATAAATCTTTGAGAGTAGACACTAAAACTACATTGAGCTTATCTTATCATATCATTTGGTAGTGTATTGATTACATTGGTACATAATTTGCTTAGTAGAGAAGCATATTGGTTGTACACAAATTTTATTTTGAAATCTGTTGTATTCTAGGCGTAACTTGAGGGGGCAGTAATCCAGCCCGATAAGGATTGTATGTAAAGGTTGAGGTCAGTCCTGTGCTAATTGACTTGGTTGTTTAGGTGCCGCTCCACCCGTTAAGTGAGCTTATAGTGGTAATCCTTGTGCTTGTTAGTCAAGGCGGGGACGTAAGCAGTTTGCTGAACCTCGATAACATTTCTGGGTATCATCTCTATTTACTACTTTATTGTGCATGCTTAGCTAAATTAATTGTGTAGTTTAATTTCTGCTGTATATTTATATTAAGTTACTTTATCTGCACTAAATTGACCTTAGGCTTGCGTAATACTGCCGTTAAAGGATTGACCTAGGGGATAAAATTTGAAAATACCAATTCACCCCCCTTGGGATTACGGTAAAGCTAATATTGAGTTTCAAATCTTTATATTGATTATATTGCTAAAGTATATAGTTTTTATTGTGTACAATTCTGCTTGAACTAAGAGTGTTCTTATAAGAACCAAAGATTGTTCTTGTTCTTCTTGTTGTTTTTGACTGTTCAAGATTGTTGAATAGTTGGACAACCAAGTGTGGGGTATCGCTTGGAGAGGAGGGCTCCATCCTACTTGAAGGAGTGTGTAAACGGTTTGCTTCACCTAGTTAAGGGAGCAGTATTATGAAATCCTTGGGTGGTTTTCCTAAGGCGAGGACGTAGGCGGGTATATCTGAGCCTTGTAAAATATCGGTGTCTTTCTCTTCCCTAAATCTCTTTAATTTTCTGCATATATAAATTGCGTGGATGTTTACTTAAGTGTTAGAAATTAAATAGTTATCGAGAATTGCGGAAACCTTGATTAAAGGGAGTTAGTTGATTGCGGAAACCTTGATTAAAGGGAGTATGTTGATAAATATCAAAGCTCATTAACATACTTAAACTCAAATAACTTATTTGATATCAAAATCTGAATTTTGGAAGCTTGCTGAAATTTCTATTTTGTTTCATATTGTGAAATCAAGCTTACCTTATTGATTGGATTGATATATTGAAAAAATGAATTCTAAATATTGAAGTTTTGACCTTTATCATCATTCATTAATAAATACTAAATCTTGGATTGAATGTTGGTCATTGCAAATAAACTGTACTTGTGAAGTTGCTAATAAATTTAATTGTATTGTTAATTGGAGAGTGTGATTGTAATTAATTTAATATGAAAGGGGTTATGTTAAATTAAAGTTTCCAAAGAAATTTTATAAAAACCCAATCCACCCCCCTCGTGGGAGTACACCTTACTTCTCAACAAGCTTGTTGCTACAAATAACGTAGGAGAATTCCTACTGTTACATTGGAGCAACAAAGCTTACAAAGAAGGGTAGTTATCGACGCTCCAGTTTTAACCAAACCCTTCTAAGAAGACCCAGTATCATAAAAGTCAACTTTGAGTCATGGACAAAATCCCATTTTCAAAATTAAGACCCCGAATTCCCTTTAAGTAGTTCAAGTTTCATTAATTTCACTTTTAAAACTCAACTTGTATAATCTTAGCATAGTTTTCCTTAGTTGCAAAATTAATCTCTTTTCATAAGGTTTTGTGAAATAAGTCCTCTTAATTTCAAAATTGAGTCCTTTTGACTTCGGTCAGTCGAGTTCCTTAAAAAAAATTTTGAAACCGAGTCTTGCAAAATAGCATCTGTCATATCTTCAAAGCCAAGTTGTTAGACTATGTTTTTAGTTTAGTTGCAAAATTAATCTCTCATTAGTTGAAGTCCCATTATTCCAATTAGGCTAGGTATTGTGTCTTAAGTCTTGAAAACCCAAAAATTTGAGTCCTTGATTTTAATCTTGAAATTAATTTCTTTGAATCAAAATTTGAAGTTTTCAAAATTTAGTGCTTTGCTTTGATTAGGATGAAAATTGAGTTTTCTTTCTAGAAATTATTATCTTGAGTCCTTCAAAATTTGAAATTGAGCTTTTATATCCTAAGTTTTAAAATTGGGTTTTTTTTTTTAAATTTTGAAACTCATTATTTTATTAAGGTCTTAAAGTCATTCATTATTATCAAGTTTTTCTTTTGAAAAAAATTGGTCAACTGTGAGTTGGGTTTTGTGGGTCAAAATTAAAAATGTTTAGGGTCATTGAAAAGGGAGGGGGACGTGGCAAAATGACCTGCATGCATAGGAGAAAAAAAAAAAAAAAAAAGGTGACATACAAAAGATGCAAAGTATAGGGAGACAAAAAAAAAATATATGAAAAAGAAATACATACAAAAACAATGGTGTACAAATAGGTGTTGTAGGGAAAAGGATACATGGGTACATCCAGTACAGGGAGCTAAAATCCAAAAATACAGGAAGTTAAGAAACCAAATGAAAATGAAAATACAGGGAGTAAGAAAGTTAGTACAAATCATAGTTGCGGTACAACGGGAGTGGAGGTACATCAACATACAAAAAATAATAATAAAAAAACCTGAAAGAAAACAAAAAAGAAACAAATTCCATGCCCTCCATTCAAGGTCTACCACCTAGACCTTCCAGTTTACCTATGCACAAAAAGCAAGAAAATCAGTTAACTGAAATTCAAGAAAAAAAAATGCAAAATTTAAAACTACATGTGTAGTTTGTTAAATGGAATAATTCCCTACCAGCTCAGGGGAATTTTGTTGGAGGGGAAAGGAATTGGTGCCAATTGAACCCCCAACCTCCCTATAAATAGTGAGGCTCACAGTGTAGCAGGGAGAGAGGCAGAGCACCAAAGAAACTTTGTAGAATTAAGGAGAGAAAAGAAGAATTTGAGAATTAGAGAAACTCTGTAAAGATTGAGAGTCACGAAGAGGGATAAGAACCATAGAGATTCTGTTGAAATTGAAAAGAAAAAGGGGAAGCTCTACAAAAAGTTTGTGCATAATTGGAGAAATTAGAAAGAGTGCAGAGAAACTCTGCAGAAGCAGAGAGCAGAGAAAGTGGAAGGCAGAGTTTGAATGCTCACTCAGAAGTAGACTACCCTCAGAGCACACGACACATTCATACTACTAAGCGAGATAGACACAAACAGAAGCAAAAGAAAGGAAAATAAGAAAAGAGGAGAGAAAAGAAGCTAAGGTAAAATTTATGAGTCCCCTTCCTATTTTGTTTAATTCATATAATGCTACTATAGGTGAACTGCAAGTGCAGGCATCCCCGCTTTTCCCTAAGTCTCAGTTTCCAACCCGAACCCCAACCTTGAATCTAAGTTTGGGTTTGAATCCGTTTTTAGAAACCACCCATACCCAAATTGAGGTCTGAACCCCCCATCCAAACTCCTAACCAGGTGACTCATACGATCATACCCGAACCCCCTGACCCGAATTTAAGTTTGGGTTCGAAGTCACCTAACTCAACCAATGTGCGTGTCTGAAGAGGAAGCCCAGTGCTCATTTTCGAACCACTAAACCAACCCAACTCCTCGTTTTAAAATAAAAGAAGCCCATTCATTTTAAAATTGAACACAACCCATTTATAAAATAACCCAGAAGCCCAATGAGATTTTAAAACCCCCTGGGCCTTGTTTTGATTTTAAAAACCAAGCCTATTCCAACTTTATAAGCCTGACCCATTTTGTAAAACCTCACTAAGCCCATTTGTTTTAAACCCAAAGCCCGTGTTAAACATCTTGAACCCTTGTTCTCTGTTTTAAAATCTAGCACTAGGCCTCGTTTTTGAAAACCACCCAAAGCCCATTTTAAAATGTGAAAACAAAAGTGTAGTCCCAAGAGGGGGAGGGGGGTGAATTGGATTTAAAAATTTCTTTTACTTCTTTTTAATGAATTCTTGACTTCTTGTTGATTTACCAAATACACAACCAATACCTAAAATAATATCCAATCCACAACCACATACCAATAAAGTACTTAAACAATCAAGTAATCAATCAATCAACAAAATCAATCAATTTTTCCAATCAACCACAATACACAAACTAAGATATAAGATTTAGCTTTTGTTTGTTTGCAGCCCTTTTTATATGAAAGTTTGATTCAAGCCCTGCGGTATTGAATTTGCTTTCTCAAAATGATTTTCAACAAAACATCCAAATTCTTCCCAAAATTCAGAATTCAATTAAACTCTTAGTTAATTTATCTTTAGGTGTTAACCACTTAACGTACTCCCTTACGGTTTCCGCAAAGTATGGATCACCCCAAATCAGAATTAAACTTTAAGTTTACTTGATTTCCAAATTTACATAGTATATATGATTAAGAAATTAAATCATCCACACAGATTATATATGTTGAAAGTAAAGAGAGTAATGGAAAGAGAGAGTGAGACCACGAATTTTACGAGGTTCAACTTATAACCAGCCTACATCCTCACCTTTGGAAAACCACCAAAGGATTCCACTAAATCAGTTCCTTTTTCGGGCGAAATAACACCGTTTACACACTTCTTTAGTAAGCTAGAGCCCGCCTTTCCAAGTGATATCCCCTCACTTACTCACTCCTTCAATTAGGCTAGAGTTTGCCTCTCTAAGAGATATCCTCATGCTTAGCCAACGATCCAAATAATCCTTGAATCATCTAAGAACACTGCAAGAATACAAAAGAGTAGTTGCGTACAAAAATGCTCTCAAAATAGAGTAGATTAGTACAAATTCAACACTAGGTACTTCAATAATTTAAATACCAATAAGAAATAGAATTAAAACTCAAGTATAGAATTCACCAAGGGTTCTT
Organism: Malania oleifera; assembly: GCF_029873635.1. Taxonomy (NCBI): domain Eukaryota; kingdom Viridiplantae; phylum Streptophyta; class Magnoliopsida; order Santalales; family Ximeniaceae; genus Malania; species Malania oleifera. The sequence goes on from NC_080425.1 coordinate 29,708,345, forward strand.
TAGTGATTGATAAAACTCAGTATGAGAACCATAGGTTGATGTTTCAGCAATAATTCAGATGACTTCCCCAAGAAAAAGTATGAGCAATAGAGAACTTTGAGAGATATTGAGAGACTTAAAGCAAGTATGCTATGTATTTGCTCGTATGTTAATTTCTTGGGATTAAGGTAGTATTTATAGGCTTTTTAGGATTAGTTTCCTTATTCCCCAAGTTACTTGGAGTGTCCCCCAAGTTTTTATAACGTTTACAATTGAAAAACTAATTTTTAGAATTTTCCCGTTAAGTTCAAAAATTTGAAATCCCGTGGAGTTAGTCGGCTGGATAGGCGACTGGGTAATGGTTTTCACAAGGTTAGTCGGTTGGACAGGAGACTGACACCTTTCTATCTATTCATAATTTAACCCAAAAAAATGTCAGTTGGTTGGCTCGACACAGTTCAAAAATGGTAAGTCGGTAGGGCATGTCAGTCAGCTGACTGATTTCAGTGCAAACTGTCAGTTGGCTGGGCAGTTTATCCACTCTGATGTTTTTGTTAGTTGGCTGGCCAACCTCAATGTTTTTCTGGTCAGTTGGCTGACGAGTCCACTTTTTGGTTTTTCATTTTTAGCTTTTCAAAATTAGTTTTGCCCTCTTGATTTGATCTTTCATAAAACATTTTTTGGGGTTTTAAAATAGGTATCTAAGTCCATAAATATCCCCTAAAGAGCTTCAATCATATTTCAAAAGGATATTTAAAATATGAAGGACTTACATAAAGACTTCTAAAACTTTGAACATTCTTGGTGCTTGAGTCTTCCTACTTGTCTTTTCTTTGGACTTTATTTTGCTTTGTTTTCTTTTGTCTCTCTTGTTTTTCTTCAAGCTTTGATATACTTTCAAGCTCTCTCAAATATACTTCAAACTTTAAAATATCATCTTGAAAACCATGCTTTAAGCTTCATATAATCGACCTTCTTTGAAGTATAAGCTTTTAGCACATTCTCTTTCTTAAACCTTGAAATATCATTACTCAACAAATATGTTAAGTTTCACTTGTTTGTTTGCATCAAAATAGGATGTTAAGCCTTGTAAGGCCAACAAAATGAAACCCTCTAGCCCATTTTTAAATCACCAAAAGGCCCTCTTGTTTTAAAGTACCCGAGGCCCAAGTTTTAAAATATCTTAAACCCATTTTTGAAAAGTATCAAAGCCCCAATAGCCTTTAAAAGCTGGCCTAACTTTGAAACCACTCGAAGCCCAAATTAACCCAAATCACCCCTCAACCCACACCCGCTTAACCCCTCATGTGCCTGAGCCTACATGGTTCATTCAGGTTCACCCGAGTCATCACTGCTCCCCTGGGTTGACTCACATGAGTCAACCCAAACATCACTCGCCTAGTCAGAGACGAGTTGACTCACCTCCATCTTCAACCAGCCCTAACCCAAAAACTGAAATGCTAATGTTTCCAATTAGAAACAGATCCAAATGTATAATTCCAAGCTTAGTCAAGCAACACCATCACTTACAATAACACATCACTAACAATTTCAAAATGAAAACAAGCAAAATAAAAATTAAGTAAAAGGAAAGAAATGCTTATTTATCGAGTTGCATTCGAGAATCAGGTGCTACTCCTTTGAAGTTTCAAGTTTTTCGAGCTCAGGGAGAGCTCAAATCTTCTAGTCTGCCTAACTATGGTCAGAAAGTTTGCAAATCTTTGTAAAAATCAGAAAGAAAATATCATAGAGTTTGAGGAACAAAAAGTGAAAGGAGGGGTTTTGGTAACTCGAACAAGGATGAAAAGAGATCTCGTAGGAAAGTAGAGGGAGTATTAGAGAGTTTGAATATTGATAAGGAGAGAGCAAGGGGAGATCTTGAGTTTCACTCGTGCAGTTCCAGTGGGTAAGGATAGAGAAAGGATTAAGTTTTTTAGGGTTGTAGATAGGATTTTCTAGAGAAGGAGGGAGTAGGAGAAAGTGGAAAGAGATGTAGGTTGTAGAGAGCAGAAGAGCTGGGAGTTAGGGTTTTCCTTCTTAGGGTTCAGAAGGACAGAGAGACCAGCGGATAGGATTCTGAGTGCCTGAGCTGCAGAGGGTTGAGAGTTGGATTTTAGGGTTTCACGTGTAACAGGAGAATGAGAGAGATAAAAGGCTGGGGAAGTTTTAGGTCTTTGAAAGTTGCAGAGAGGGGGTGTTGGAAGAACTAGGGTTTCACAGAAAAAAGAGAAGAGAAAAGTGAAAGAGAGGGTTTCGAAATGAGAGAGTGAAAAGAGAGAAGAGAAAGTTTTTTTAGTTTCGATATGTCCGCTCTCGGAGACACAGGATGGTGACATGTGGAGCAGTGTCGTCTGCCCATCAAAAGGACTATGCGAGCAGATCTTAGCCATACATATTGTGTTTTCTTAAGATGATGTAGATGCATGCCACGTCACCTATCTGTTTGCCACTATCTTCCACCATTCGATCTGAGCACCTGCACACGGTCCAGATCTCACCATGTCAGCAATCGTGACGCCTTTCGCCTTCACCGTTGGATCTCTGCTGTACATCAATAGTCACGATCACCCTGTACCAGGCGCCTCTTTTATCGCCACTCCTTCCACCTAACCATTGATGCTTGGTGCCTTGATCGCTTTTCTTTCAGACGCCTCATGTGGCCTCTCTATTTCCCTCTTATCCTCGCTCCTTTTGAACAGCCACGATAAGGCCACGTGGTCAGTCCGAACATCTCCTCAAGCTCTTCTCGCCATGCGACACGTGGTCCTAACTCGGACCTTAAATTGGTTTCTCTCGGACTGGTCAAAGTTTGACTGGTCTTCCCCTGAATCGGCTCTCGCTGGTTCTTCTTATTTTATTTTATTTGCTTTAATAATTTCAAAAATCCATAAAAAATCATAAAAATGTCAAAAAAAATCACAAAAAAGTAAGGAGAAAATTCTAAAAATATTTTTGACTCAATTTTTGTTATTTTTTCTTTATTTTATTTTTTATTTAATTAAAAATAGGGAAAATCACCAAAATTTCAGAAAAATTAGAGAAAAACTCCAAAAAATATATTTTTGAGGTTGAAGATCATTTTTGATACTCTTTTGAAGTATAAAACCTCCCAGAATAGTATTTTCCTACTTAGAAAAACCCCTATGAAATTTCAAAATACCGAGACTGTATTTTGTACTCTATTTTCTTGATTTTTCGATCCCAATGATTTAAAAAAGAAGCATGAGCTCTTCGGAGTACGATATGCTCCGATTCTAAGGGAATACTTACATGGTATTTATTTTTTGCATTTCTTCACAATTTTTGAATGAGAGTAATTTTAAAGGCTTATTAAATAATTTTCGATTAATTAGGTACCCTTTGTAAGAACAGGCGTGTGGGGGGTGCTAATACCTTCCCCTCACAAAACCGAACTCTCGAACCTGATTATGGTAACGCAGACCGGTTCTTCCCTTAATTGGGTAGTGATCAAGTGTTCTAACCACACTCCAAAAGGTTAGTAGCGACTTCATCACACCATGTTTTTCCACGAAAATATCATTTTAAAAATCACCTTTTAAAATCCATACCTCGTCTAGTTCACGTTTGGGAACGTTGTGACACAATACCTTCATGTATTTGTCACTTGTACCTATACTAACTTGATCTGTAAAGATAGGTTAAACTTGGAATTATAATTAGGTTGATATCATCAAAATACATCAAATATAATTATATAGCCACTAAGGCTAACAATCTCCCGCTTTTTTATGATGTCTAACATATTGAGTATTTATATAATCTTTGCACTTAAATTTGTACCTATCATAGCTTGATATGTAAAGATTAGTTTACCTAGAGCCCTAATGGGTTGTTATCATCAAAAACTAACCATTTGGGTTATATAGCCACTAAGGCTAACAATCTCCCCCTTTTTGAAAATGACAAACCATTGGTGTTCTTACAAGATAAAATTGCGAGTTCCCCCTTAATTTATGCATATTGTTGAATAAGATGAAAATTTTACTCCCCCTTACTATATGCATATAAAGCATAATTAAATTATTTAACTCTATATTTCATATTCATTGGAATTGTAACATGCAATTATTAGAAAGTTCACTTAATATTAAGCAGCAAGCAGCAATTTGAAACATTTACTGAACTTTCATTTTAAGCAAAAAATTTGAAGATTTCATTAAGAACATATTGAGCATCATTACAGATTTGTACATGAAATACCAAAAATTATATACCTAACAATTTTTTATACTACTATACCATTATCAAAATAATCTCCACATATATAACAACCAAATACTTCCCATATTCATAACAACACATGACAAGCAGCAATTACAACAAACGTCCCCCCCTTTGATCATCATCAAAGAGAGAGGTCCTAGTAATTTTTCCTAAAAAGATCAAATATACTTGCTAAACTAGATTCTATGTTATCAAGACGAGTGGTCATCCCTTGCTCTAGTGAACTAAGGCATGCATTAACTACCTGTTCTAGAGAATTGAAATGTGAATCCATCCTTTATTCCATTGAATCTATGTGTGCATCGATCCCATCAAGGCACTGCCTAAGATAGGCATTAGATGATCCACTAGCCTCAAGTGCACCCATATCTTCATCAGGGATACCGTTCTGTTCTGCTTCTGTGTCTTCTTCTTCCATATCTTCTTCTACCTTGTCAACTGGAGATCTTGCTGGTTGATCCTGCTTCAACCAGTTTAAAGATCTCTCATCTTGGATAAAATGCATCCGGTGCAGGGTGGTTTCAGAATAGAGATCCTCATTTGTAGGTGTTTCAGCTAGTGTACCTATGAATACCACTTTGTAATGCAAGAAGATGCATGTAAGCAAGCGATCAAATGGCAAACACCCATTTTTTATTTTCATATTATCTTCCATTTTTTGAACAATGATAGAAGGGAGGTCAATTCAATGACTGTGCTATAAGTAGAATAATGCAAAAATGTCTCTATGGGATACCGTGTCCCGCCCACCATGACTTGGCGAGATATTGTAACTAATCATGTGAAGTAGCATACGGAATTCAATAGTAAGGTCTTTGGCCTTTGGTTTAGCTACCTTTGGGATGAGTGGATTTATCATTTATAATTTAAGTGCTTTGTGGGTATTAAACCATTCCTTATAAGTGGGCCAAACCTTGTTTGGGAGACTCCCTACATTATATCTTCTACAAGATAAAATTGCAACAAAAATGGCTTCATTCAAGACTATATTTGCTTCCCTAGAATAGGTTGAATGAGAAGAAGTGGATGGTTCAAAATTTGCATAAACTTCCATTACAAAGTTGGGATAAATGGGCGCAACCTTGGACATAAGAAATTCCCAATCTATAGCCCTAAATTTTTCAATGAACATTGGAAAATTTTCTTCAAGAAATTGTGAGGGCACAATCTTGCTACTTACAATGTTTCTTTTGGAGATGTTGGTTTTGAATCAATGGTTAGCTTTCATAGACACAAATCTCTTTCCCCATTCCTCGGAATATTTTTGAATGTGCTCTTGATATTGAGGAGGAGTGGAATCCCGTTGTGGTGCCTTATCTTGCCTTCTTGAGGATCTTTCTTCACCTCTCTTATTCTTGGGAGCCATTTAAATGCAAGATTTCTATGAGAGATTGAATATTTGGGAGAGTTCTTGGCCGGGCGAGAGGAGAAAAAACGAATTCTAGAGTTAGGGCTTCGTAAAATGAAAGGGTTTTGTGATTTACAATCTGACCCCCCCCCCCCCCCAACTAAAACCGTCGACGGTTTAAGACAAAACCAAAATAGTAACCCTCTCGGGTAAGATTTCGTCGACGGTTTTCCTTTATTTATCAAGGGTTTAGAGCTAATAATGAAGTATGGTTAAAGACCCTTATAAATGATTTTTCAATAGCGCAAAAATAAGAGTACTTAGAAGAAATGTTTCTTCTTTTTGAATCAACCATAAGTTGGTGAATGCTTGAAGACAAATTGCATTACAAAACATATTGATGCCCATGGTTGAGTGTGAGTTTCTTATGTAAGAATGGATTTTTCATTTGGAGAACCCATTATTTCTTTGATTTGTTGATTCCATTGAAAGATACAAATATTTTCTTTTCATGTTTGATTCTCAAAGCGATACTTAACCAAATTCAAGTGAGTTAAGGATATGATCTAATCATTTCATCACTTGGCAACCAGATGCTTCCATTATTGCCACTGCATAGGACAAATTTTTCTCTTATGATTTTGTCAATAGTTTTACCATAATCTTTATCTTTCTTACCCATTTCATTTGCTGATATGGTGACCTATGGATGACCTCCAGATGTCTAGTTTTGTTTACAACTATTTAATAGGTACACGTGGAGTTATTCGAAGAATACTTAAATACTTTTAGTACGAGAATACCTTAATTCGTATTTTGAAGCAAGTTCAAGTCCAGTCCCCCCATTTCATGATATGATCTAATCATTTCATGAGCCCAACATTGATTAGGCCTCCCTTTGACATAGGTTTTATATTTAATTTTTGAAATGCAAGTATGCTTTGTCCCCCCATGATTTGTAACCCATGATTGTTTCCCCCATGCTTTGTTTCCCCCATGATTGGTAGCCCATAATTGTTTCTTCATGCTTTGTTCCCCCCCTGATTCCCCCCCCCCCCCAATGCTTTGTTTCCCACGCTTGTCCACCCCAAGTTAAGTCTATATATACCTTTTCATTGTAAGAACAAAGGGAGTTGAAGTTGAATATAGAAGAGGCATTTCTTTGTTTGAGTGAGTAGTGCGGGGCTACAACATTCTCTCCAAAGATCAAGTGGTGCAAGACCACTAATCTATCCAGTGACTCCATCAGCCCCTCCTCCTTCTAACACTCTCATGGCCTCCATCAACACCACACGGCCACCACCAACATACACCCACACGGTCACCTCCTCGACACCCCATAGTTGCATTCGTCTTGGTGTTTCAAAGCTTATACGAAGGTTTTACGGTGTGATCTAAATATGTGTGGAACAATGTCAAGTTATGCAAATGAATCTCTTGTTTTATTTTGTGAACCATTTCTAGTAGTTTAAAATCCCATATTTGAATAACCCGTTTGAATCCATAGATTGTAATATTAACACTTGTTAGCTAAAATCAATTGTGAGAATATTAGCTTGTTAAACTTGGAACTTGTAATCTTGATTTTGAAATTAACATCTTCTACATAATACTATATTCCTTGATCAGTATATACTTGGGACTTATTTTCTGGACAAACACATACACCTTTTCAAAATTCCAACAATGTGTGAAAGATAACATGATTTATTGTGTTTATGTTGGTTAATGAAATTCTTAAATCAAAGTGTTTTGAATGTATGTGCTTGTATAAGGGTTGAAACCGTAGGACATAGGCCAACCAATCCCGTCCTACATCATCTTAGTATCAAAGCCTAGGTTGAATTAGGCAAACCCTCTAAGTCCCAACATCTTCATTTTTCTACTATGGAAATGATATGCAATTGTCTTGATCAAAAACTTCCAAAATTTAATAAGTTTGAACATAAAAGTTGTGGGAGATTATCTTAGCTTTCTTTTGATATCAATATCGTCATATTTAGAGTTCTTTAGAAAAAGTTATGCCCCAAATAATGAAGGACGTTCACGGTAACAGCTTGCAAGATTTTAGTACTGTCTGAAACAGTCGACAGTTTCAGGAAAACAATCAACAATTTTGCCTAGAACAGCCCACCTATGTTTTGAATTTTGGATATTTGGAACTATAGTTTGATTAGGTTTATGGAGAAAACCTCCAAGGAGTAGGATTGTGTTTTCTATATGGCAACTAGAGTCGAGAATCGTTATCATGGTCATAGGAATGTTATGGATTGTGATATACTCTTAGATGACCTACAAGACCAAGTCCATGTCTTAACCCAAGACTTTACCAATGCACTTGAAAGAATTGAGAGGCTCAAAGTTAGTTTAGCTACTAACCCACCTCTGGAAAATTCAGGACAGCCCCTTGAGGTTGACAATGAGCTTGCTTCCCATCACTCTAGGGAGCAAAAACACCCTCCAAGAGAAAGGACAACACCTCTAGAATGACCTCCCATTCCTCCCCCACAAAGACCAAATGCTCCTTGAAGGTTCCAACATCATGACCCTTATGTTCCAAACTGGAATAATGAGGATTATAATGAAGAAGGTTTTCAACCAAGGAGACAATATCGCAGGGAAAATCATGATCTGGATATGGATGTGATGAAAAGAGTAAAAATTGAAGCCCCTACATATGATGGTCAAATGGATCCAAATTTTTTTCAATATTGGTTAGCTAAAATGGATTCATACTTTGATTGGTATAAGATGAATGACCCACATCGGGTGAGATTTGTGAAGATGAGATTAACCAGGTAAGCAAAGCTTTATTGGGTGAATGTCGAAAGACAAGAAACTCACCTTGGTCATAGGCCTATATAACATTGAGATTCAATGAAAGAAAGGTTGAAGGAAGAGTATGTCCCAATTTCCTATAGGGAACATCTCATAGATCAACTCTATAGCCTTATACAAGGAAATTTGAGTGTGACTGGGTACATGAGAAAATTCGATGAACTTTCCATTAGGATTGGTGTGGAAGAAAGTATTAGCCAACAAATTTCTCGCTTTATGATTGGTTTGAACCTGAGTTGAGGAAAGAGTTGTTTCCCTATCACTTTGACTCACTTGAGCATGCATTTAATTTGGCACATGACTATTAGCAAATGAGTAAAGCTCAAATGGCAAGGAAATTTAGAATCACCTCCAATGACACTTACCCAAGAAAGGCCACATCATATGAGTGGATAAGACCCACCAATACGGGTCAAGTAACTTCTAGAGGTAGCAATCCAATCATCCAACAACCATTGGACAAAGGAAAGGAACTCATGAATGGGACCTCAAAGCAAAATTCTAGGAATGATGTGAGCTACAAGGGTCACAAGAGAGGTCTTTTTGCTAAGCAATGCCCAACTAGAAATTTGGCAATTGAAAAAGCAGATGAAGAGGAAGATTAGGGAGAAGAACAACCTTATATCCCTAAGGAAGTTGGAAGTGAGGATGAGTTGTCCATCGAGGAAGGTGAAAATTCTAATTTGAATGTTATGAGATGCATCATGGTGACTCCTCGAGAACAAGAAGATTGGTGTCGCACTTCTATTTTCCATACTTACATCAAGTGTGGGAATAAGTTGCAAAATGATTATTGATGGAGGGAGTTGCACGAATATAATTTAAAAATCAGCTTCAGAAAAAATTGAATCTAAAAGTGGAACCTCATCCCCAACCCTACGAAGTTTCTTGGTTAAATGTAGCAACCATGCCCATAAGCCATAGGTGCTTAGTCCCCATCAAAATTGCGGACTATGAAGATGAAATCTAGTGTGACGTTCTTCCTATGGATGTTGCCCATATTCCATTAGGAAGACCTTGGCTGTATGATCTTGATGTTGCACACAATGGTCCTACCAACACCTATATCTTTAGGCGTAATGGGAAAATAATTATCTTAAGTCCTTTAGAGGTTAAAAAGGACAAGCAAGACAAGAAAAAGAAAAAATTGAAAGGAAGAGAGAAAGTCGGAAATTCTTTGCATGTTCTAAGAAAAAAGCAATTCAAGCAAGAAAGCAATAAGAAGCAGGTTGTCTATCTTGTGGTAACCAAGGAAAATGACTCCTCTACTCTTGAACACGAGACACCACATAAAGTGTCACCCATACTTGCTGAATTTAAGGATGTTATCTCTGAACCTCCGAATGAATTGCCTCCCTTGAGAGACATTCAACATGCAATAGACCTTGTTCCTTGTTCTAGGATCCTCTTTACCCAATTTTCCTCACTATAGGATGAATCCTAAAGAACATGAGGAACTGAAAAGGCAAGTTGATGAGCTGAGAAGTAAGGGATTTATTCAAAAAAGCATGATTCCATATGCATGTCCCGCCATTCTTACTCCAAAGAAAGATGGAACTTGGAGAATGTGCATTGATAGCAGAGCCAATAATAAAATCATAGTCAAGTATAGATTTCCCATACCCAAGATGGATGATATACTGGATCAAATCGTTGGTTCCAAGATTTTTTCAAAAATTGATCTTAAGAGTGGGTACCACCAGATAAGAATAAGACTTGGTGATGAATGGAAGACAACATTCAAAATTAAAGATGACTTGTATGAATGGTTGGTGATGCCATTTGGTCTCACTAATGCAACTAGCACCTTTATAAGAGCGATGACTCAAATTTTGAGACCTTTCATTGGGCATTTCCTTATTTTCTATTTTGATGACATCTTGATTTATAGCCAAACAAGGAAAAAAACATCTAGTTCACTTAAGAAAAGTGTTTGAAGTGCTGAGAGAGCAAAAATTGTTTGAAAATTTGAAAAAGTGTACCTTAATGACTCCTCAGATAATCTTTCTAAGATATGTTGTATTTAAGAGTTGAGTTTCTGTTGACCCTGAGAAGGTCAAGGCTATCTAAAATTGGCCTACTCCTAGAAATATTCATGAAGCCAGAAGTTTTCATGGGTTAGTCACATTCTACAGGAGATTCATTAAGAATTTCAATACCATCATGGCACCCATTAAAAATTGTCTTAAGAAAGGAGAGTTTGTGTGGCCCAAAGCTGCAACCAAAGCCTTTTTAGACATTAACCGGATGACTAAAGCCCATGTGCTACACCTCACTAATTTTCAAAAACTGTTTGAAGTTCAGGTGTTGGCATATGAGGAGCTCTTAGCCAGGAAGGTCATGCTCTTGCATTCTTTAGTGAAAAGTTGAATGATGTCGAGTTGCTTTACTCCACCTATGATAAAGAAGTCTATGTTGTAGTGTAATGACCTGGAGAATTTTAACTATTTAAAATAATAAGAAAGATAATAAAAAGGAAAAATGGAAATAGAAGAAGAAAAAATTGTAAAAGGGTAACAGGCAGGTGCTCATCAACGAGAAATCTTCTAAGCCTCATCGCCAAGTATGCATGTCTCGTCAATGAGGATTAACTGAGAGGGTTTGAGATGTTCTGAAGCTCATCGATGAGCTCATGGCCTTGTCAACGAGTGTTCTTTGTGGTTTGTTGACGAGTCTTGTCTTCTCATCGACGAGTCCACATGGCAAGATCGAATATAAGAAGGTTTGGGGAAGCTTCCACACGAAGAAAACTTATTTTTGTTCATTTCTTTCTCTCTTTAAAAGTTCCCCTGCCTTCTCTCTAGCTTTCCAGCCCGGATTCAACCTAAATTGATGATCAGAGATCGCTACGGTGTTCTAGGGAAGATTATCTACACATATAGCGTATCAGTTTTCTAAACTTGCCTTTTTGGGAAATGCTCCTAAGTTGAGGTAAGGGTTAGGATTCCTAGTTTTTGGGTTTTTAAAGGTTTAATTGAAGTTTATAAATTGAGAAATTGCTAAAATATTCGGTTGTTTGGGGTTTATCTCATTAAACTAGGGTTTTGAACCAGGGTCCGAGTTAGCGTCACATGCATCTTTTGGGGATTCCTATTGACGTAGTTCAAGGATTCATGTAAAGGGAAATTTATATATTAAATTAGGTTTTCATGAATTAAATGATAATGGACTATGTCATATATATGTATATGTGTTTTCATGTGGGTATAAAATGCCAACCAAGTCAAATATGTTTTTTGAGCTTAGGGCTGCTTAATTAGCTATGTATATGTGAAAATGAACTCATGAAAGTGGGAAATATTTTCAGGATAATTATGTAAAAAATGAAAGGTATATTTTTAGTATGTAAACATTAAATGTTAGTTGGTTTATTTTGCAGGTAATGTATGAATTTTACTGCAAAATTGTGTGGCATGAGTAGATCGTAATGCAGTATAAACATATGTTATATGTATGAGATACAAGCTATATCAGAAATGCATTGATAATGAAATGTTATAAGGATTATGTTGCTTGTATTTGATAATGCAACCATGTATACAATGACAACTAAAAAGAACAGAAGACTAATTGATGACAGCTAAAAGGAGTCGTGTTAGCAGATTTAGCACATATCTATGTGGACTAGCTAATGTATAGCTAAAGAAGCTATAATATGAATGAATGAAATGACATGAAATGGAAATGTGAATGAAATGGATATGAAATGTGAAATGTGAATGATGTAAAAATGTGAAAGGCTACGTAAAATGAAATGCTAAAGTTATGAACATCAATAGATATGGATGGTTGAATAACAACAGATAGAATAATGTATTAGGGTATTATTAGTACTTATGCTAGTAGAACATGTTACGTTAGGGCAGGGCAAACTCTTCGCCTGAGGGCTTGCTGAGAAAGGCGAGTACGCTAATAGTATCAGATGTAGCAATAGGCTGCATAACGCTCTAGGGCAGAGGGAAAATATTTGTATGGGCGGGTAGATTTCCCTATTCTTGGGGGCCTTTGCTGGTAAACTTTTGCATAAACTGTGTGAGTACGAGATTAATCTATCACTTGAGGGCTTACTAAGTAAGGTGAGTGCCCTAGTATGTTTCAGTTGTGACCTTTGGGTTGCCTAATGTATCAGAGTAGAGGGATACTACTTGTATGGGTGGGTAATCACCCCTATCCTTGGGTAGTATCATGAATAAATACTTTGCATGTCTTTGAATAGGATCAGAAAATGATTTCAAGAATTATTGTTAATGGTTTGCAAATGATGTTAATATGTTATTTATGAATCTCATGTTAGCCATACATTGTTTTAATATATATTATTTTCCCTTACTGAGATGTGTCTCACCCGAATATAAATTTATCTTTTTCAGGACCTCCACGAGATCGAGCTTAGAGAGCTCGAGTTGGATATAGCATTTTGGGTTATAGATAGAGAAAGGGTATAAATATTTTGATGATATTTGGGATGTAAATATTTTATGTTTTTAAGTTTTCTGAGATATGGATGGTTGTGGAACATACTGGTGTTTATGATTACTGAATGTTTTTGGGGATATGTGTATATATGAGAATAAAGGTGATGAATGGTTATTATGGATAAAAATAGTAAACTCTGGTATTTATTTTTATGATTGAGGATCATAGTTATGTTTTCTGTTGCATACATGGTATTTATTTATGGATTAATAGGATTTTATCAAGTATAATGCGTCGGACCGGCTTTAAGGATTTGAGGTGTTACATGTAGTCCAATTTTTGAGGCACTAGAGACATTACTTACTCCCACAAGAGCTTGCACTCTTTTCTAATCACTAGACCCTTAGATACCTAAGCACCCAAAGGAAACTAAATCATAGGCATGTAAAGTGGGTTGAGTACATTCAGCAATACACTTTTGTGCTCAAACATCGAGGCGATGTTGAAAACAAAGCTGCTGATGCCTTAAGCCAAGTTGTGGCAACTTTGCAAACTTTAGAGGTGAAGGTCATAGGCTTTGAGAGTACTAAGAAAGAATATTCCCAATGTTCTGATTTCTGTGACATCTTTTCTGACCTATTACAAGGACTTTCTAGATCCCATCTCAATTTTGTGATCCATGGTGGATTCTTAATTAGAGGAAATAGGTTGTGCATACCCTCTACATCTCTACGTGACCAATTGATATGAGAATTACATACAGGTGGTGCTGTAGGTCACTTTGGTAAAGATAAAACCATTGTTATGGTAGAGGATAAATTCTTTTGGCCTAGCTTAAAAAAGGATGTTGCTATAATTGTATCTTGTTGTGGTACATGCCAAATTGCAAAGGGTAAGAAACAAAATATTGGATTGTATACTCCCTTACCTGTACCTCATACCCCTTGGCAGGACATTAGTATGGATTTTATTTTAGGACTCCCTAGGACTGTCAAAAAGAATGATTATGTGTTTGTTGTTGGGGATAGATTCTCTAAAATGTCACACTTTATTTCATGCAACAAGACACATGATGCATACAAAATTCACACTATCTTCTTTAGAGAAGTTATAAGGCTGCATGGTCTTCCCATGACCATTGTTTCTGATCGTGATGTAAAATTTGTGAGTTACTTCTGTAAAACCTTGTGGGCAATGTTAGGTACCAAACTCCAATTTTTGAGTGCTTACCATCCCCAAACTGATGGGCAAACTAAGGTAGTTAATAGGAGCTTAGGTGGCCTATTAAGATGCCTAGTAGGTAAAAACATAGATTCGTGGGATTTGTGTCTTCCTATGCATGGCTGAATTTGTATTTAATAGTTTAGTGAATAGAAGCACATGATTGAGTCCTTTTCAGGTTGTCACTGGTTACCAACCTAGGAAGCCTATTGATCTTATCCCATTACCTCCACAGGTTAGAGTAACTGAACAAGCTGATGCTTTTGTTAAGCACATACATAACCTACACTCTAAAATAAGAATGAAAATTAACTTGAATAATGAGCATTATAAATCTAGTACTGACATACATCGCATGTTTTAAGAATTTTCTGAGGGTGATATGGTTATGGTCCGTATTTGTTGTAAGCAGATTCCTATAGGAAAGGTAAGAAAGTTGCATGCTAGAAAGATGGGTTCTTTCAAAATTTTAAAGAAAATTAGTTCTAATGCTTACATGCTTGATATTCCAATTGATTTTGGCATAAGTAATGTGTTTAATGTTGAGGATCTAACCCCATTTCTTGAAGCATCTCCTTTTGTGGATCCATCTAATACTAACTTGCAGGTGATTCTACTCCATTCCCCACTCCTCATGAACCTAAAACCCCGAAATTGCCTTTACCTCCACTATTACCCATACCAAAGAACTTTGATGAGATTGAAAAGATCTTGGATGACAAGAAAACGTTTACATGAGTAGGATCATATCGAAAGTTATTGGTCAAGTGGAGAGGCAAGCCACTTTCCGAGCAAAGCTGGATACTTAAAGAGGACCTCCTTTATCTCAACCCGGAGTTGTACTCCTAATACATCACTTCTCATTCTTCAAAGCAGAATTATTTTGGGCCCAGGAGAGATGACGGGGATCAACCGGCCTTACCCATTTCATTTGCAGATGTGGTGACACGTGGACGACCTCTAGATGTCTAGTTTTGTTAATAACTATTATGTAGGTACACGTGGAGTTGTTCGAAGACTACTTAAAGACTTTCAATACGAGAAGACCTTAGCTCATATTTTGAAGCAACTTTGAGTCCAAGATCTATGTGGGCCTCACATTGCTTCATGGGCCCCACACGAATTGGGCCTCCCTTTGACATATGTTTTATATTTAATTTGTAAAATGCAAGCATCCTTTGTCCCCCTCCCCCTCCCCCTCCCAATGATTTGTAACCCATGATTGTTACCCCCATATTTTGCTCCCCCCGCCCTATGATTTGAAGCCCATGATTGTTTCCTCCATGCTTTGTTCCCACCATGATTTGTAACCCATAATTGTTTCCCCCCATGCTTTGTCCCCCCCCCCCCCCAATGCTTGTCCTCCCAAGCTAAGTCTGTATATACCTTCTCATTGTAACAACAAAGGGAGTTGAAGTTGAATATAGAAGAAACATTTCTTTGCTTAAGCTTGTTCCTCTCACCGTAAATCCTTCATACAAACTTTGAAACACCAAGACAAACATAGCAAGTGTAAGGCTGCAACGTTCTCTTTGGAGATCAAGTGGTGAGAGACTACTAATCTATCCAGCAACTCCATCATCCCCTCCTCCATATAACACTCTCACAGCCTCCATCAACACCACACAACCACCACCAAGATAAACCCACACGGTCACCTCCCCGACACCCCATAGCTATGTTTGTCTTGGTGTTTCAAAGTTTGTATGAAGGATTTACGGTGCGATCTAAATACGTGTGGAACAACATCAAGTTATCCAAACTAATATCTAGGTAAATTTGGTACTTGTTTGAATCCTTGTTTTATTTTGTAAACCATTGCTATTAGTTTATAATCTCATATTTGAATAACTCGTTTGAATCCATAGATTGCAATATTGACACTTGCTAGCTAAAATCAATTGTGAGAATATTAGCTTGTTAAACTTGGAACTTGTAATCTTGATTTTTAAATTAACATCTTCCGCATAAAACTAGATTCCCTGATCAGTAAACGCTTGGGACTTATTTTCTTGATAAACACACACAACTTTTCAAAATTTCGACAATGTGTGAAAGATAGCATGATTTATGGTGTATATATTGGTTAATCAAATTCTTAAATCAAAGTGTTTTGAATGTATGTGCTTGTGTGAGGGTTGAAACTATAACGACCCAAAAAATTTTAACTATTTAAAATAATAAAAAAGATAATAAAAGGAAAAAGGGAAAATAGAAGGAAGGGGAAAAGAAATTTTAAAGGGTAATAAGCAGGCGCTCATCGATGAATTGGTTTTTCTCGTCGACAAGCAATCTTCTGAGCCTCGTAGCCAAGTTTGTATGTCTTGTCGATGAGGATTAACCGAGAGGGTTTGAGTTATTCTGAAACTCATCGATGAGTTTATGGCCTTGTCGATGAGTGTTCTTCATGGGATCGTCGACGAGTCCACATGTCTTGTCGACAAGGCCCTGCCTATAAATAAAAGTTCTTTCAATTTTCAGTGAGGAAATTTTGAATTTCTCTCCTTCTCTCTCTCTAACCACAAACCCTCTGCCTTCTCTCTTCTATTTCAAGCTAGATTTGACCCGATTTGACTATCCAGAACCACCACGAGGTTCGTAGAATCGTTCTCTGCATAACTGTAGGAGCTGATCATTGATTTGATAGGTTTGGGAAACATCCCAAAATTAGGATAAGTGAGTTATTTTGGGGTTTCCTTAACAAATATTGTTATTTGGAGCTTAGGAAGTATTATATGGGTATTTTTCTAAGATTTGAGTAAGTTGGAATTTTTGGAATACAGGGTCTCGTTTTGTTGATTTTAAGCAGGAATTTCGAGGAGTAGGTAAGGGGAAATCTTTTATAACAGTATTTTTATTAATTTTAAACCGAGTAATTTTTGATATAAATTCTACATATTTAGGTAATATTTTCTGAATCGTACAACTATTATAAATATTTTTTTTAATTATATATTACATTGGGAAAAATCGTGTGGCTTGAAACCATTTTTGCTAATTAAATGATTGTGAGTACTTTGGAATGATGAATCATTATGTTTGCAACTACTGCTGGGTTGCGAACTCCGTTTGGTTGAAAATAATGGATCATTGTGTATACCATGGTAGTTGTGTGGATGTGTTGTGTGATTGGTTTTGTTATTGGTTTGTGTTGTGGTTCATGTAAATTGCGATATAGCGTTGGCAGTGGCATGAGGAGGTCATTATATGGGCGTTTATATTGGGAGGTAAATATTGGCAGTGGTATAAGGAGTTTGTTTACCTATTTACCATGAACAAGGTGGTTTGTGTTGCGTCTTGTGTGGACCAGTCCTGTGTGGACATGTATGATGTGTGATTGATTAGTCTTGTGTGGACCAGTCCTATGTGAACATGTATGTCGTATGGTTGATAGTCCTATGTGGACGTGTATGTCTTGTGTGCTAGAGTGCTATATGGACAATTACATTTTGTGTGGATATAGACCCTGTGATGGGTATGATTGAAGACTGTGTGGATTATCTTGTGTGGATTGATTGTGGTATGCATATATGTGTGGATTTCTGTGAAATGATTATTGTTCGTTGTGTGTGACTTTAATTAGTGAAGTACTTATAGTAAAGTAGAGTACTCCACCCAAGGGCTTTTTGAGGAAGGTGAGTACCCTGGTAATTATTTGTGGATACCAGAGTAAAGGGAAGCCACTTGTATGGGTGGGTGACCTTCCCTATTCTCGGAGACTTTAATAGGATACATAACCTGAGGGCTTACTGAGAAAGGTGAGTGCCCTGGTGTTAGCACTAGAGTAGAGGGAATCTACTTGTATGGGTGGGTAGACTTCCCTATTCTCGGGAATTATGTTAGCTTTACCGTGATCCCAAGAGGGGGGGTGAATTGGTATTTTTAAATTTTGCCTTCTAAGTATTCCTCCTAGCAGCAGTATGTTCACAAGCCTAGGGTCAATCTAGTGCCAATGATGTAAATGTGCCAGAGATCAGATGAAGCAGTTTAAACAATCACACAAGTATCAGAAAGCAGTAAAGAGAAGATGACACGCGGATATGTTATCGAGGTTCGGCCAACCGCCTACGTCCCCGCCTTGGCTAACCAGCACAAGGATTATCACAATACCTTGCTCACTTAAACGGGTGGAGCGTCACCTATACAAACCAGGTCAAATTACCACAGGGCTGACCTCAACCTTAACCAGGTCAATTAGCGGGGCTGACCTCAACCTTTACACCAATCCTTACCGGGCTGGATTACCACCCCCTCAGGCCACGCCTGGAATCTCTCAGATATACAATCAAAGGTACAATACAATTGTGCTTTCAAGTAAAGCAGATATGTACCACAAATGCGCACAAACACAAACACCACAAGTGATTTAAAATGTAAGCTCTGTGTGGTCTAAAATGTCAATCTCTCAACTATGTTTTCTATCAGTGTAACACGTACGTGAGAGTGTCAATAATAATCTGTGCACTTCAAAATATTCAGTCAAGAGTGTTCACACAGAATACCAAGCAAGCCTCAATATTATCAATCAATAGAATGTGTATGTGCTTGTATTGCAAAGTAGATAATCTTTGTTTTCGGTAAATGATATATATTTATAAAACTTGTACAAACAATACCACAAAGATTTATATATCACACACACACGAATATCCTTTCCCAAATATATCAATATGAACACCACAAGATATTCAAATATGTTTGAAAGTATTTTTGCAATCTCCAAACAAAAATGAACTTCCTAAGATATTGCAACTAGAGTGCAATACTTGGGATGTCACAAAGAGTCTTTCTTAGGGCAGGCTTATTGGCAAAGCCTCCTAAGAAAACTTAGGTTATGCTCTCAAAAATCGATTCAAATACACAGCAATATGAAGAGCTAACCAAAAATAAAAGACTCAATACACTTACAAATGATTTGGATAGATGAAGAGTGTAAGCTTGAGTAGGTTTTCAAAGTAATGTAAGTAGTAGGAGGCAAATATGAGTATTTGGCTTGAGAGAAAATTTTTCTTAATTTATTTGCTAATCCGTGCTTAATCCACCAAATGAAGGAGTATATATAGACATACCAAGAATTTTGACCGTTGGGGACTTATTAGGAATTTTCAGAAAAGATTAATGACACTTAAGAAAATTTAACCCTGTTTAAAAAATTTAATCGCGGTAAAAAAATCAGGGCAACCCGAGAGGTCCGGTCGACCAAAAGTAGCTCGGTCGACTGGGACTCAAGTAGCTCGGTCGACCGAGGGCATTTTGAACTAAGGGGTCGGTTGACCGGGTAAGGGCGATTTTTGAAATCTCCGAGTTTCGGTCGACCGAGGCCTTTTTGAACTGCACGGCTCGGTCGACCGAGTTGTTGGGAATTCTCCCGAGGCGCTTCGGTCGACCGAGTTGTTGGAGTACAAAAGTGGTCGGTCGACCGGGGGGTCAAATAGTTGACTCCCAGGTGGTTCGGTCGACCGAGGTCAAATGACCTGTAAGGGGTCGGTCGATCGGGACCGGGTCAAATAGTTGACCCGGACCGGTTTCGGTCGACCGGGCCAATTTGAACTGTTTGACTCGGTCGACCGAAAGTGCACCAAGTGTGCATTTCGGTCCCGAATTGACCCAACTCAATCAATTTTAAGTGCCTAATAAACATATGTGCATATGTGTGTGTAATAAGGCCACTTGGGGTCCAATTTTGAAGACACTGAAAAAGTCCGATGTCGGTCGACCTTCGGTCGCCCGAAGGTACACTCTAAGGTCTTTCTATGGTTCGGTTTGAGCTTACAAAGTAAATCATTCATGTGATGTGTGTGAGCTTATTACAAACCAGTACCCTAATTACTATTACAGACAGCCTAATTACTATTACAGACAAAATTCACTTAGAGATATTACAATTGGGAATATGAAATTGTCTTCAAGCTTTCACGTGCCCTTGAATGTATGTTAGTATAAACCTGCACATGAACTGGATATTTATTAAATACAATTGAGTTTGTCATTATCAAAACCAGGGTGTGACCTATAAGGTCAACAAATTATAAGTTAAAACAATCATATAAGTGGGCAGGTGATTGTGTGACAGATAAGTTGACCATGGTGTGATTTGAATGTGTTATTTTGGCTGTTATTGAATTATGAATGCATTTGTATGAATATTTTAATTATATATTAAACACTTCAGCCACACACTGTTGTAAATTTTTTCTTCCTTACTGAGAGGTGTCTCACCCCATCGATGATTTAATATTTTCAAGTTATCCAGGTGATCGAGCTTAATTAGCTCCAAGGCGGGGTAGTTTTTGTGAGTTGAAACGGATATGTATTATGTTTTATGTTTAGTATATTTTAATTTTGGTTTTGTATTTTGAAGAATGAGATTGTAATTATATGGATCTGCATATGTAAATATAGAACTCTGGTATATTTTGTTTGAGGTTATTTAATTAGTTCCACTACGTGAGTGGTATCAGAGACACGTGTTGGTCTCATAACACTCCGAGCCCCATGTGGCAAGTCCGAGGTGTTATAGTTGGAATTAGAGCATAAATGTCTAGCGTACTTTATGAGGATTAATACCAGGGCATAGGTTTGAGTTGAATGAGAGTAGGAATGGGTAGATTAAGGTGTTGAAAGAAGTTTGAGTTTGTTTCTTAGCTTGGAGGCAGAAATCCCTTGACAGACTTCTGCGATTTTCTGAATCAGTCGACGATTTCAGAAAACCACGGTAAATCCATTGACGGCGATGTTTATGTGTGGAGAAACTGAAATTTGGAATTTGAATTTGAAAGTTTAGATGATTGTAGATAATTGGATGTTGAATATTTAATTGAGGATTGGATATTAAATTGGTTTCATGTTTTATGATTATGTGAGAGATATATTAAGATGTGGAGATTATAAATTGCCTCTGTTGTATATTTATATTCAAGGATGGATCCAAGAGGCAAATGCATGGATGAAGGAGGAGGAAGTGAGTTGGGAGCTTCCAGGGGGGACGATACTGACACCTCTCAGCTGTTACAAGGGATAGCTCGTCACGTTAGGGAAGAAATGAGATGGGACTTCGGGGGAACAAGCTATCCACTAGTGCACCAAGGTTGCATGATTGATCAATTCACCCACCTGAAACCTTCATACTTTGAGGGTGACACTAACCTAATTAAGGCTAAGATGTGGATGCAAGAGATGAAAAAGATACTGGAAGTGTTGAACTACACTGAGGAGCAGAAGGTTCTTTTCGCTACCTTCAAATTAGCCGGAGAAGCTAAACGGTGGTGGCATGCAATGAAACTGTTGGAGGAACAGCAAGCGGTACCTATAGCAATGACCTGGGGTCGTTTCAAGCAGGTCTTCTGTTAGCCTTACAAGGTTTAAAATCTTGTTATCTTGTTATCTTGTTTTGATGCTAACAATCAAGTGAATTTTAATGTATTTGTGTGAGTAATGATATTTCAAGGCTTATATATGAGAAAGCAAAGGTCAAAGTGCTCAAGAGGATCAAATGAAGCTTAAAAGAGTCCAAGCATGGATTTGAAGATGATATACTAAATCTTGAAGAATATGAAGACATGAATGAGTTGTTGAAAGCCAAGGAATACTAAAAGATCCAAAGAAAGGCAAAGTGATAAAGCTCAAAGTTTGAAAGCTTGAAGAAAAGATGGAAGCTTGAAGAAACAAAACATGAAGACTTAAGAATGAGAAAAGTTTTAGAAGTTTTCATGTAAGTATTTTAAATGTTTAAAATATCGTTTGCAATATTTTGAAGCTCTTAGGTTAACTTCTTGGACCCAAATATCTTTTAAAATATCTGTAAAATAATTTTATAAAGTCAAAAATTATTTTAAAAGGGTTAGAATCATTTTTGGAATAAAAAGCACCAAAAAGGGTTTTTCTGTTTGCTGTCAATTTTGATACAGCCATATTTAGATGTATTTTTCACTATCAAAACTTCATTATTTTAAAAAGTAATGAACAGTAAAGTTTTATAATTTTCTCTTAGCTTTCTTTTGACACCAAGAATACCTAATTTGGAGTTATATATAAAAAGTTATGGCTAAAACACTGAAGAGGGGTCACTGCTGTCAGTCAACTAAACACTGTTCACGGGAGGGACTTCAGATGACTTCAATTGACTGAAGATTAAGTTTAGTCAACTAAGATTTTCTGGACAGAATATACAATAGGCAGTAGCAGTTCAGTTGACTGAACTTATGACTTCAGTCAACTGAACACTGTTCAATGGGCAAAAAAAATTTTTCTCATGTTTTAAAATATAGCCGTTTGAGCTCTAAACTTTCTAAAGTTTTGGGAAACTCTCAAAGGAAATTTTTGCAACATGGAAACAAGTTTGAAAACCTATAAATACATGGTTTTGCAAATCAAAACATATTCAAGAATTGAAAAATCTTCTTGTAAAGCTGAAAGCACTCTTGTTCTTCCAAAAGCTCTCTTGCTCACTCATTGCACATCTATTTTGGTGAGAAATTTTGAAGTGCTAATTATTCCTCCTTTGAATTCCTACTTCTAATCCTCTTCTAAGAAGGATATTGGTGAATTCTACACTTGAGCTTCATTGTATTTCATATTGGTATTTTACATTCAAAGTATATAGTGCTGAAATTGTACTAACTTGCTCTTTGAGGAGTATACTTGTATGCAAATCTTATCTTGTGTTTCTTATAGTTCTTTGACATTTCAAGGGTCGTTTGGATCGTTGGCTAAGCAAGGGGACATTGCTTAGAGAGGCGGACTCTAGCCTATGTAAGGAGTAACCGAACGAGGGAATATCGTTTGGAGAAGGCGGGCACTAGCCTTAATCAAGGAGTGTTGTAATCGGTATTGTTCCACCCGTCAACAGAACTGAACTAGTGAACCTTTGGTGGTTTGCCAAAGGCGAGGACGTAGGCTGGGTATAAGCCGAACCTCGTAAAAATCTCCGTCTCATTCTCTCTTTCCCTTACTCTTTATTTTCAGCATATTTAAATTGTGTGGATGGTTTAAAATTTGGGAATCATATAAACTATATATATTTGGAAAATCAAACAAACTTAAGGTTTAATTTTGATTTGGGTTGCAGAAACCGAAAGGGAGTACGTTGGTGACACCATATCTTGTGGAAACCTTACGGGAGTACGTTACTTGGTTAACATCCCAAAGATAAAATTACCAAAAGTTTATTTGAGTTCTAAATATTTGGAAAAAGTAATTTGATTCATCTATACAGGGCTTTACATCAGCAAGCATAAATTTTCATTCATTACAGGGCTTGGTTCAAATTTGGCAAATATAAACAAACAACCATCTTGAGTTGTTATATTACCAAAGTGCTGAATACTTTATATCTTGGTTTGGTTGTTTGTTGTTTGACTTATACTTGGAAAATAAATTGATTGTTTGGTTTGAAGATTGCATTTAATTGATTGGTTGTTTAATTAAGTTGTTGTGTGATTGGTGAAATTGAACAAATAAGTTAAAGAATTGGTTAAGTGTTTAAAGAAGTTAAGAATTCTTAAAAGAAGTTAAAAGAAAGTTTTAAAAGCCAATTCACCCCCCCCCCCTCTTGGGAAGCTATTTCTAATTTCAATTGGTATCAGAGTGGGGTTATAGTAACTCTTAAACTAGTAGCTATAAATAGATCGTAATGGCTAACGTAGGCGTAGCTCCCTTTGGAGAGGGACAATCTTCAATTAGGCCACCTATCTTTTGTGGTTTGAACTATACCTTCTCGAAAAAGAGAATGCAAATATATCTTCAAACTATGAATTGGAAAGCATGGGAAGTTGTCATGGAAGGTAACCAAATTCCCACTAAGATAGTTGATGGAAAACAAGTTTCCAAAGAGAAAAATGATATGACCGACCTAGACTATAAGATGCTACAAGTTAATGCTAGTGCTATGAATGCTTTATATTATGCCTTGGATGCTAATGAATTTAATAGAGTAATGGCTTGCAAATCAGCTAAGGAGATATGGGATAAGCTAGAAGTAACATATGAAGGAACAACGGATGTTAGGGATAATAGGGTTGATATGCTCACAAGCGAGTATGAAGCCTTTAAGATGAACCCGGATGAATCAATTACAAATATGTTTACTAGGTTCACTCACATAATCAATTCCCTAAATGCCTTAGGAAAAACTTACACTACTTATGAGATGATAAGAAAAATTCTAAGAGGTCTTCCCTCCATATGGGAACCAAAGGCTACTGCTATCACGGAAGGTAGAAATCTGAAAAATACATCCTTAGATGAGCTTATAGGTTCTCTCCTCACATACGAAATGGCAATGAATGAAAAGAGTGGAAAAACCAAAGCCCAAGAAAAAATAGCCCTTAAAACCTCACAAGAAAACTCTAGTAGTGAAGAGATGGATGAAGATGAAGCAGCCTTTATATCTAAAAAGCTAGCAAGGATACTAAGAAGGAGAAACAAATTCAAGAGAAGAATTCAAAAATCTGAATCAGATGAAGAAGAAGAAGAAGTTAGTAAGAAATCAAAGAATAAAACTCCTACTTGTTACAACTGCAACAAAGCTGGACATATCAAACCGGAGTGTCCACTACTAAAGAAAGAATCTAAGAAGAAAAAGAAGAAAGCCATGAAAGCCACTACTTGGGATAGTACAAGTAGTTTGGAGAATGAAATAAGTGACCAAGAGGTTGCTTACACGTGCTTTATGGCATGGGATAACGAAGAAAGCTCCTCAACTAAATCTTCAAATAATTCTTGTAATGATGAATCAAGTGATGAGGGTATGCCATCTTATGATGAACTTCAAAATGATTTATTCAAAGTACATAAGATGCAAAGCAAATAAACAAAATACGTCATTGAAAAATATGAATGAAGGAATAATGAAAGAGTTAGAATCCTTTAAGACTGCAGAAAGAGAAAAAGAGTCTAGAATCAAGAAAATGGAAAGTAAGAATGAAACTTTGACAAAGGAGTTAGAAGCTAAAAATCTTGCTGAAAAAGAGAAAGACTTGAAAATCAAAGAATTAGAAAGCATGAATGAAAAGATGATAGAAGACCTTTGATCCTTATCCATTACCATATATGAGAAAGATATGTATATTTCTAGATTAGAGGATAGAATAAGAAAATTATCTCTAGAGTTAGAGAAATTACAAAAGAAGGTTGATAACAAGAAAGAGAGAAAACTTTAAGAGTCAAATTGAAGATAAAGATAAGATCACTCATAACTTCACAAAAGGAAAGGAAAATTTTGATAAGATGATTGGCTTACAAAGAATGCCTCTAAATAAAGAAGGCATTGGTTTCAATGGAATTGAAAATAAAAAGAAAAAGAATTCTTACATGAGATATTTCTTGAAAGAATTCAAAGACTATACTTACACATCTTCTAATGCCTACACAAACATCATATGCTATCAATGCAAGAAAAAGGGGCATATAAAGTTTGAATGTTCATTTAAGAGGAAAGGTGTTAAAACCAAGCAAGTATGGAAAATAAAAGAAACCTTCCTTCAAAAATTCTCCGAACCTAAGAAAATATGGGTGCCAAAAATGAAATAGTGACTTCACACATATATAAAATAGTAAATGGCACTGTTGGCCAAAATCTTAGGATGTTTTTTTTCTCAAGGCATAACTTAAGGAAATATATAGAAAATATCAATTCTGAGCTTATTATATAAGCACCTTGATGTTATATGTTACATGCTTACTTGCTTATGTTATTTGCCGATATATGATTACGCGTCAAAACTGCGTAATTGGGCATCTTAACCCGGGCTTTACGGTTTATATTTTTAATTAAATGTCTAAAATTATCCAATATTTTAATAAAATGCCAAAATCATCATTCTTGCACTTTATTGCACTATTTATGAAGTTTTGGTAATTTTGTCGCAGGAAAATTCCCGGGAACCAAAACCGACACCTGTTCGTATTTCATGCATAACTTTTCCGTCTGAGCTCTGATCGAGACGATTCAAATTTCTAGAGAAATAGGAAAGGATTATAGAAAACTTTCATGTTTTGAGTTTTATGAGATATGGGATCCAGAAGAGCAGAATTTGCAATGAACAGAGAACAAAAAAATATAATAATTCGGGTCCTCTAAATGGGTCAAATCTCTAATCCGGGTCTAGGGCTTTCCCCCCTATCCTTAAATATCCCTCTCTTCCTCCCCCTGCACAGGCAGCCCCCATGGCTCCCCATTCTCCTCTTCTCCTTCTTCTTCTTCTTCTTCTTCTTCTTCTTCTTCTTCTTTAGTTTGTTTTTTTTGTTCTTTTCAATTCTGCTTCTCTCCCCTTGTCTCTCTTCCTTCCCTTTGTCTTTCCTCCCTCACTCTCCCCCTTTCCTCTGTTTCTCTTGGCCTCCTCTGCCCTCTTGCAGTACGGCCAGCCTCCTCCACCATCTTCAGCAGTCCCCAAGCACAGCAGAACACTAGCCGACTCCATAGCAGGACCACCAAAGCGCAGCAGCAACTTCTCCAGCACAGCAGCAACTTCACGGCTCCGTGGATTTGTTTCTCTCTCTCTCTCTTTTCCTTTCTTCCTTTTTTTTATTTACTTTTCTATGAATCTTGGAATATTGAAGAAATTTTAGTTTTTTTTAATGTTATTGGAGTTTTCTTTCTTTTTGTTTAAGTTGAGTATTGTTGAGTATTTCATTATTGTTAAATTAATCTCTTTGTTTATCTAATTGATAGTTATTTTAATTTAGCATTCTTAATTAAATTCAGATATTTTTTTTGTCGAAATTGGATTTAGTTAGGGTCTATGATTAGTAAAGGTTGTGTTTTTATTGTGTTCCGTTATTGTTTATGTCTTTTAAATTTCCGTTGAGTTCATGTTTACATTTAAATTGTGAGTCTTGATTTGATCTCTTAATTGTGCTAAAGGTTCGATTTTTAGTAGGTTTTGTTTTTTTTTAGTGTGTGTCTAATTTAGTTTCCATTGTGTGTTTTTAATTCCATGTTCTAGGTTGCCATTTTTAATTAACGCGTGTCCCAATGTTTCCTTGAGTAGATTAGAGTTTCCGTTTTTGCTCTCAATTTCATTGCATGCTAGGATTAGAGTTTTGTTTGTTTTGTGTTTAAATTGTGATTGTGGTTGTGTATTTTTAATTCCATGTTTAAGGTTTCCATTTTTAGTTAGTATGCTCTAGTGTTTCCTTAAATAGATTAGGGTTTATTATGGTTATTTAATTCCGTGCGTGCTAGTTTTAGGAATTTAATTTGTGTTTTCATTTAAGTTTCCACAATCTTGAAAATCCGAATCTGAACCGAGTTTAGTGCATTTTTGTTTTCGATTGGACGAACGTGAAATTGAGATTAAAATGCATTCCCTGAGGAGACAATCTAGCCCTTAGGCTTAATATTACACGATGTAACTCCTATACTTGGGATAGCTTTCGAGCTGCTCATTTTTCGAGTGAGTCAAGTTTTTGGCGCCGTTGCCGGGGAATGTCGGTCTTAGTCTCAAATTTGCGTTTTTCCCGTCATTTTTGTTAGTTTTATAGAAAAGAAAAAAAATAGAAAACAAAAATAGAAAAAATTTTGAGTTTTGAAAAATGGCTGCACCTGCACCGCGCACGATAATGGACTTTTTGCAGCTTGAATATGCCACTGCATCCTCTTCCACTATTTTTCCTTATGATGAGCTTAATTTCATGATGCAGCGCGGGAGGACATCACTACTACCCGAGTTCTATGGGACGGAATCTGAGTGCCCATATCAGCACTTAGCAGAGTTTGAATTAACCTGCAACATGTTTTTCTCTCATGCTAGAGCTGACGAATCTACTAGACTGAATTTATTTCTTACTACTTTGCAGGATAGGGCACTGAGTTGGTTTCATTCTATGAGACCTTATTCTATCACTAATTGGACTGATATGGAGCGTGAATTTCTGCATGCATTTTGTCTCTCACAGAAAACTCAATTTTTGCAGAAACAGATTCTTAATTTTGTGCAGCAGGATGACGAGACATTTCGGGCTTGCTGGGAGCGATTCAAGGATCTACTAAGCACTTGTCCACATCATGGGTTCGACTCATGGAGGTTAGTTGACTGTTTTTATACTGCTCTTACCCCTAATTGCAAGTGTTTTGTCCAGACTATGTCTAATGGAGAGCCCGTCAACGAGGATCCAAATCAGGTATTATCATTCTTTGATTACTTAGCTGACAATGTCCCACAGTGCAACACACGATACACTCAGGCACCCATGACTGCATATCCTATCAGCACAATTAGTGGTAGTGATGCATATGAACCACCAAACTGCCCGGATATTCCTCCGCCTCAATACCAGCCACCACAGATCTCTCCGAGCTGTACGCCGTCAGAATTTCTGGAGGATAGCATAACTCAGATGGCGAGTATGCTCCAGCAGTTCATGCAAACTCAAGTCAATCATAATAATGAATTGCGGGACACCATTAATGCGATAAGCACACAGTTGGACATCTTAGAAAACGAGAAAACACTCGCAGAACCTCAGCCTAGTTCTCAAAAGTACCAACAACCGCAACAACAAATATATGATGTTTCTCTTGAGACAACAGAGGCCATCATCACCTTCAGTAGCGAGAAAGACGACCCCCAATCTAAAATGCTCATCGTCAGACAAATAGTTGTCCCAGCACCGGAAGTTTTTGCTGAAATATATGAATTTAAAGAAAAATCAGAGGAAACGAGCCCAAAAGCGGAGCATTTAGTTGATGAGGAGACTGATACTCATACGGAGTACCAACCTGTGGTACCTCATACTCCGAGCTCAAAAACCATGGAACCGTCACTCCCACCTAAATCAGATGTTAAGGAGCCTAATGTGGAGGTAGACTCTTGCAGTGGTATGATGATATGTACACCCGATAAAGAGGGTGACCGATCTGGTGGGCATATAATTTTCAAAGAACCAGGTAAAACCTTTAATGTTAATGCTTCTGAAGAACTGCAGGTAATTATTTCGATCACTTTCTCTCAACCGTTAGTTCATAAAGAAGCACATTTCCTAGACACAATGTTGAATAAAGACCCTTTCTTATCCACACACGAGGGTCAACCTGCACACGTATTGTTTGGTATTTTGACATGCATTTATTCATTTGAGGCTGATTTTCGTGCAGGTATGAAGACTGATTCACTGTGGCGGCTTAAATTTGGAGACCCGCCGATGCAATTTATATACCTGCGGCCACTAGACGAAATTCCTCCAGAGCCTCCACCAAGACAATTGTGATGTTTTTCTTTTCCTTCTTTTCCTTTTATTTTATCTTATTTTATTTTTAGTTCGTTTTCAGGTCTATTTTCTCATAGTTTGATCTTTGTTTTCCATTATTTCGCCACTCAGGTACGCCTTACTTTTCCCGTCCACAGTATTTTCTATTTCCCCTATGCTTTCACATTGAGGACAATGTTCCACTTTAGTTGGGGGGGATGAGCATTCACATGTGACATTGTGCACGTACACGTACTGGGTTTTAAAAACAAAAAAATCAAAAAAAAAAAATCAAATAAAGAGAGAAAGAAAGGAGGAGCACTGAGGAATTACACTGCACTATGTCATGCTTAACACTTTGTATACCCTTCGCATACTTGCATATAACTTATGAATGACACACTTGAGTCAATCATGCGTAGTTTCTCTCTACATGATCTTATGACTCCATGAAGAATTAATTGGTAGTACATTCGTGTTAATTTGGCTATATAATTTCCTGCATTTACATGGCATCTCACGAGGCTGAATAAACACATTCACGTGATTCATTGCACTTAGGGTTTCTGTGAGCATTGAGAGAACACCCGTGGCGACTATGACACCTTGTGAGATATCCTTGAGCTATTTATCGTCCTTTTGAGCGTTAATATTAAATCAGAGTTCATAGAACTCAATTCTATTTTTTTTGGATGATTTCTTGTACACTAGTCTTTGTTTTTGATTTGCTAGTCTAGAGGTAACACCTAGTGGGGAGAGAGAAACTTAGGTCTTGTAGCCTACTTAAAATGTGAAGGCTGAGCCACCCCTAGAGATAGACTTAATTCATGAACTCCTATTCGAGCTCAATTCCCATTGATGGTATGAAGATTACAAAAGAAGTGTTATGATTGTCCTAGTTGATCAAGAAAAGACAGAAAATAAAGAATGAGTAGAAAAAAGAATAAGCAATACACATGCGCATGAAATGAAATGTCAATGCCGATCCAAATACATATCACAAAAAGTCAAGGACGACACATGTTTTTCCACGTATGAAGATTCTTCAACCGATTAATGCCTCAGATGTATTCACGACAAGTTTGTGAATGTGTTGATCTAGGGTGGTCTCGGTTGGATATGGCGAGTAGGTAAGAAAATGCTAGGGTGAAGGACCCAACACCTCATAGATAGGCTAGATCCTTTCCCGACTAGTCCACTCCATATACTTAGCGTTGTTCCTTTTAATATATGGGATGTTTGATAGTGACACTCCTCCTCACATATGATGAGTGAACCCATTTCTTTGAATGTTCTTGAGGGTATACCAGTTAGGCCGAGTCAAAGCGACCGTTCTGTAGGTGTCCACTGGCGTCCTAAGTGTACCGAGTCACACACATCACACACACCTCGAGAGTTTACCTGTTTATACTCGAACTTATATGATTGCATTAACTCTGAATGTGCACTGATTAACTTCATGTGAGTATACTACTCTTAAATGACATATAAATGATGAAACTTGCTTAAGTGACGTGCTTTGGAGTTGTGTGTACTAAATATGAACAAGCCTGTGTGAAATTCAGTAGTATTCTTGTATGTGAAGTGGTATAGTTATATCGTATGTGCACTGATTTCATGATTACCGGAGTATGTAGTTGTAGACACCACCCTGAGATTCATTCACGTCATTTGCTAGAGACTAGCAAAACGTTAGTTGGGGGGTGTGATTACGCGTCAAAATTGCGTAATTGGGCATCTTAACCCGGGCTTTACGGTTTATATTTTTAATTAAATGTCCAAAATTATCCAATATTTTAATAAAATGCCAAAATCATCATTCTTGCACTTTATTGCACTATTTATGAAGTTTTGGTAATTTTTTGTCGCAGGAAAATTCCCGGGAACCAAAACCAACACCTATTCGTATTTCATGCATAACTTTTCCGTCTGAGTTCCGGTTGAGACGATTCAAATTTATGGAGAAAGAGGAAAGGATTATCTACAACTTTTATGTTTTGAGTTTTATGAAATATGGGCTCCAGAAGAACAAAATTTGCAATGAATAGAGAACAAAAAAATATAATAATTCGGGCCCTCTAAATGGGTCAAATCTCTAATCCGGGTCTAGGGCTTTCCCCCCTATCCTTAAATATCCCTCTCTTCCTCCCCCTGCACAGGCAGCCCCTATGGCTCCCCATTCTCCTCTTCTCCTTCTTCTTATTCTTCTTCTTCTTCTTCTTCTTCTTCTTCTTCTTCTTTAGTTTGTTTTTTTTGTTCTTTTCAATTCTGCTTCTCTCCCCTTGTCTCTCTTCCTTCCCTTTGTCTTTCCTCCCTCACTCTCCCCCTTTCCTCTATTTCTCTTGGCCTCCTCTTCCCTCTTGCAGTACGGCCAGCCTCCTCCACCATCTTCAGTAGTCCCCAAGCACAGCAAAACACTAGCCGACTCCATAGCAGGACCACCAAAGCGCAGCAGCAATTTCTCCAGCACAGCAGCAACTTCACGATTCCGTGGATTTGTTTCTCTCTCTCTCTCTCTTTTCCTTTCTTTCTTTTTTTTTATTTACTTTTCTTTGAATCTTGGAATATTGAAGAAATTTTAGTTTTTTTTAATGTTATTGGAGTTTTCTTTCTTTTTGTTTAAGTTGAGTAATGTTGAGTATTTCATTATTGTTAAATTAATCTCTTTGTTTATCTAATTGATAGTTATTTTAATTTAGCATTCTTAATTAAATTCAGATATTTTTTTTGTCGAAATTGGATTTAGTTAGGGACTATGATTAGTAAAGGTTGTGTTTTTATTGTGTTCCGTTATTGTTTATGTCTTTTAAATTTCCGTTAAGTTCATGTTTACATTTAAATTGTGAGTCTTGATTTGATCTCTTAATTGTGCTAAAGGTTCGATTTTTAGCAGGCTTGGTTTTTTTTTAGTGTGTCTAATTTAGTTTCCATTGTGTGTTTTTAATTCCATGTTCTAGGTTGCCATTTTTAATTAACGCGTGTCCCAATGTTTCCTTGAGTAGATTAGAGTTTCCGTTTTTGCTCTCAATTTCATTGCATGCTAGGTTTAGAGTTTTGTTTGTTTTGTGTTTAAATTGTGATTGTGGTTGCGTATTTTTAATTCCATGTTTAAGGTTTCCATTTTTAGTTAGTATGCTCTAGTGTTTCCTTAAATAGATTAGGGTTTTTATTATGGTTATTTAATTCCATGCATGCTAGTTTTAGGACTTTAATTTGTGTTTTCATTTAAGTTTCCACTATCTTGAAAACCCGAATCTGAACCGAGTTCAGTGCATTTTTGTTTTCGATTGGACGAACGTGAAATTGAGATTAAAACGCATTCCCTGAGGAGACGATCTAGCCCTTGGGCTTAATATTACACGATGTAACTCCTATACTTGGGATAGCTTTCGAGCTGCTCATTTTTCGAGTGAGTCAATATGCTATATGCTACATAAGTATGACTTGACTTGACTTGACTTGACTTGACTTATATTGATAATTTATGGCTCATTATATTGCAAACTTGAGCATCAGCATGAATCTTGATATAAAATTAATTTTTGACTATGCATGCTAATAATGAATCAAGTGGATAAATTTGTCTTGTGTTGCTCTTTATGTTGGTATCCATAAGCTATGAATGATATTTTTGATATCCATGAACTATACATTATGTGATATTAAGCTTTGGTACCTATAAAGTATTTTTTGGTATCACATGTTAAAAATTTCATCTAAAAACTCACTTGGTATCACAAAGTCAAATTATTTCTGAGTATGATATTGGTATTTGATGAGTGTGTTCATGAGAACATACAGGATATGAATCAATATATGAAGCATGAATAATAAACTTAAAAGCATAATTGGTATCAAATCTGAATGTATTGAATTCAGGGGGAGTGTCATGAATCATTAATTAATTGATATCATGAATTAAATTTTAAATTTTAAATTGGTATCAGCTGGTATCATCAAATTAATAAATGCTGTGAGCTACACACTGCACATGCTATATTGAAAAACAATAACTTGAGTGTGTACATATGTTTGGAATACATGGTTATTGATATGCTTAAAATGATTTGTATTTGATCATTTCTTTTCTTTTTGTCAAAAGGGGGAGAAGTTGTGAAGCAAAAATTGAGCATAAGTGATAAGCATGATTGATGAAATTAATATTGATTTTATTAAGATGAAGCTTATCGAAAGGGGGAGCCTTTTTAAGTCTTACTCACATTTTTGCCTCCTTGTTTGTCATCATCAAAAAGGGAGAGATTGTTGGCCTTACAAGGCTTAAAATCTTGTTATCTTATTTTGATGCTAAAAAAAAAGTGAAATTTAATGTATTTGTGTGAGTAATGATATTTCAGGGCTTATATATGAGAAAGCAAAGGTCAAAGTGCTCAAGAGGATCAAATGAAGCTTAAAAGAGTCCAAGCATGGATTTAAAGATGATATACTAAATCTTGAAGAATATGAAGACATGAATGAGTTGTTGAAAGCCAAGGAATACTAAAAGATCCAAAGAAAGGCAAAGTGATAAAGCTCAAAGTTTGAAAGCTTGAAGAAAAGATGGAAGCTTGAAGAAACAAAACATGAAGACTTGAGAATGAGAAAAGTTTTAGAAGTTTTCATGTAAGTACTTTAAATGTTTAAAATATCGTTTGCAATATTTTGAAGCTCTTAGGTTAACTTCTTGGACATAAATATCTTTTAAAATATCTGTAAAATAATTTTATAAAGTCAAAAATTATTTTAAAAGGGTTAGAATCATTTTTGGAATAAAAAGCACCAAAAAGGGTTTTTCTGTTTGCTGTCAATTTTGATACAGCCATATTCAGGTATATTTTTCACTATCAAAAATTCATTATTTTAAAAAGTTATGAACATGAAAGTTTTATGATTTTCTCTTAGCTTTCTTATGACACCAAGAGCACCTAATTTGGAGTTATATATAAAAATTTATGGCTAAAACATTGGAGGGGGGTCACTGCTGTCAGTCAACTGAACACTGTTCACGGGAGGGACTTCAGATGAATGAAGAGATGACTTTGGTCGACTGAAGATTAAGTTCAGTTAACTGAATATTTTCTGGACAGAATATATAGTAGGCAGTAGCAGTTCAGTTGATTGAACTTATGACTTCAGTCAACTGAATACTGTTCAACGGGCAAAAATTTTTTTTCTCATGTTTTAAAATATAGCCATTTGAGCTCTAAACTTTCTAAAATTTTTGGAAACTCTCAAAGGAAATTTTTGCAACATGGAAACAAGTTTGAAAGCCTATAAATACATGGTTTTGCAAATCAAAACATATTTAAGAATTGAAAAATCTTCTTGTAAAGCTGAAAGCACTCTTGTTCTTCCAAAAGCTCTCTTGCTCACTCATTGCAAATCTATTTTGCTGAGAAATTCTGAAGTGCTAATTATTCCTCCTTTGAATTCCTACTTCTAATCCTCTTCTAAGAAGGATATTGGTGAATTCTACACTTGAGCTTCATTGTATTTCATATTGTTATTTTACATTCAAAGTATATAGTGCTGAAATTGTACTAACTTGCTCTTTGAGGAGTATACTTGTATGCAAATCTTATCTTGTGTTTCTTATAGTTCTTTGACATTCCAAGGGTCGTTTGGATCATTGGCTAAGCAAGGGGACATTGCTTAGAGAGGCGGACTCTAGCCTATGTAAGGAGTGACCGAACGAGGGAATATCGTTTGGAGAAGGCGGGCTCTAGCCTTAATCAAGGAGTGTTGTAATCGGTATTGTTCCACCCGTCAACAAAACTGAACTAGTGAATCCTTTGGTGGTTTGCCAAAGGCAAGGACTTAGGCTGAGTATAAGCCGAACCTCGTAAAAATCTCCGTCTCATTCTCTCTTTCCCTTACTCTTTATTTTCAGCATATTTAAATTGTGTGGATGGTTTAAAATTTGGGAATCATATAAACTACATATATTTGGAAAATCAAACAAACTTAAGGTTTAATTTTGATTTGGGTTGCAGAAATCGAAAGAGAGTACGTTGGTGACACCATATCTTGTGGAAACCTTACGGGAGTACATTACTTGGTTAACATCCCAAAGATAAAATTACCAAGAGTTTATTTGAGTTCTAAATATTTGGAAAGAGTGATTTGATTCATCTATATAGGGCTTTACATCAGCAAGCATAAATTTTCATTCATTACAGGGCTTGGTTCAAATTTGGCAAATATAAACAAACAACCATCTTGAGTTGTTATATTACCAAAGTGCTGAATACTTTATATCTTGGTTTGGTTGTTTGTTGTTTGACTTATACTTGGAAAATAAATTGATTGTTTGGTTTGAAGATTGTGTTTAATTGATTGGTTGTTTAATTAAGTTGTTGTGTGATTGGTGAAATTAAACAAATAAGTTAAAGAATTGGTTAAGTGTTTAAAGAAGTTAAGAATTCTTAAAAGAAGTTAAAAGAAAGTTTTAAAATCCAATTCACCCCCCCCCCCCCTCTTGGGAAGCTATTCCTAATTTCATCTTCTATGACTGATACTTTACCACCATCACTAGGAATGTAAAGGCAGAAGAATTTTTCAGCTTGACTTAGGGGGTGCCTCACTGTTCAGCATTATGCTACTAAACTTCTGGAACTCTCCTAGTTCGCACCTTCCATGGTTCCACATGAATACCAAAAGGCTAGGTGGTTTGAAACGGGTCTGAATTAGAGAATTCACGAGCATATGCCATGTTTGCGGATTCAGGGTTTCGCAGAATTGGTGGAGAAAGCTACTATTGCAGAGTCGAGTCCGCAAAGAGGTATAGAGGCATCAAAACGAAGGAAGAGGCCTGCGTCTCCTTATTCTCAAGCAAATGTCAAACAAGGGTCATGGAGGGGAGACAAAGATGCCGCAGGTTAGGGGTTGGAAAGAAATGATCGAGAACGACAGGGGGATTCGTCATGCCCCCACTGCCCTAGGTGTAATTAGCGGCATTAGGGAGAATTCCAGAGTAGGGGTGTCATATTCTATAGATTCGGAAAACATGGTCACATAGCCTAGGAATGTCAAGAACAGCCAAACAATGCACCAGCTCTGAATCAGAACTAGAGGAACAACCCAGTGCCTCGCGGCGGCGGTGCCCCGGCACGTGTCTATATGTTGGGTACACCTGAGGAGGACAACACTAAAGGCCCAAGTAATATGTTTATGCTAGCATGTGTATTAATTTTGTTTAACTTTGTACGATTCGGTGTTGTATATGTTTAAAATTGGTTGAAATGTATGAATGTGTTTAGTTAGCTTTTTGATTGTGAAAATGGGTGATTAACGAATTTCGAGGACGAAATTCTTTTAAGGAGGGGAGAATGTAATGACCCGAAAAATTTTAACTATTTAAAATTATAAGAAAGATAATAAAAGGAAAAAAAGGAAAATAGAAGAACGGGGAAAAGAAATTTTGAAAGGTAATAAGCAGGCGCTCGTTGACGAACTGGTTTTTCTCGTCGACGAGCAATCTTTTGAGCCTCGCTGCCGAGTTTGTATATCTTATCAACGAGGATTAACCGAGAGGGTTTAAGTTATTCTGAAACTCGTCAACGAGTTCATGGCCTTGTCGACGAGTGTTCTTCATGGGATCGTCGACGAGTCAACGTGTCTCATCGACGAGGCCCTGCCTATAAATAAGAGTTCTTTCATTTTTCAGTGAGGCAATTTCAAATTTCTCTCCTTCTCTCTCTCTAACCACGGACCCTCTGCCTTCTCTATTCAATTCCAAACTAGAATCAGAGAATTCACGAGCATATGGCGTGTTTGTAGATTCAGGATTTCGCGAAATTGGTAGAGAAAGCTACTGTTGCAGAGTCAAGTCTGGAGAAAGGTACAGAGGCATCAAAATGAAGGAAAATTCCTGCATCTCCTCGTTCTCAAGCAAATTTCAAATAAGGGTCATGGAGGGGAGACAGAGATGCTGCAGGTCAGGGGTCGGAAAGAAATGATCGGGGACAACAGGGTGAGTCGTCATGCCCCCACTACCCTAGGTGTAATCAGTGGCATTGGGGAGAATGCTGGAGTAAGGGTTTCGTACGCTATAGATGCGGAAAACATGGTCATATAGCTTGAGAATGTTGAGAACTGCCGAACAATGCACCAAATCCGAATCAAAATCAGAGGAAAATCCCGGTGCCTTGCAGCGGCGGTGCCCCGGCACGTGTCTATATGTTGGGTACACCTGAGGAGGGCAACGCTAAAGGCCCAAGTAATATGTTTATGATAGCATGTGTATTAATTTTGTTTAACTTTGTATGATTCTGTGCTCTATATGTTTGAAATTGGTTAAAATGTATGAATGTGTTTAGTTAGCTTTTTGATTGTAAAAATGGGTGATTAACGAATTTCGAGGAAGAAATTATTTTAAGGAGGGGAGAATGTAACAATCTAGAAAATTTTAACTATTTAAAATAATAAGAAAGATACTAAAAGGAAAAAGGGAAAATAGAAGAAAGGGGAAAAGAAATTTTAAAGGGTAATAAGTAGGCGTTCGTCAACGAATTGTTTTTTCTCGTCGACGAGCAATCTTCTGAACCTCTTGGCTGAGTTTGTATGTCTCATCAATGAAGATTAATCGAGAGGGTTTGAGTTATTCTGAAACTCGTCAATGAGTTCATGTTCTTGTTGACGAGTGTTCTTCATGGGATCGTCGACAAGTCCACGTGTCTCATCGACGAGGCCCTACCTATAAATAAGGGTTCTTACATTTTTTTAGCAAGGAAATTTTCGATTTCTCTCCTTCTCTCTCTCTAACCATGGACCTCTACCTTCTCTCTTCGATTTCGGGCTGGATTTGACCCAATTTGATGATCCGGAACCACCACGAGGTTCGTAGGATCGTTCTCTACAAAACTACAGGAGCTGATCGTTTATTTGATAGGTTTGGGAACATCCCAAAATCAGGGTAAAGGAGTTATTTTGGAGTTTGCTTAACAAATATTGTTATTTGGAGCTTAAGAAGTATTAAATGGGTATTTATTTTAAGATTTGAGTAAGTTGGAAATTTTGGAATATAGGGTCTCATTTTGTTGATTTTAGGCAGGAATTTTAACAAGTAGGTAAGGAGAAATCTTTTATAACAGTATTTTTATTAATTTTAAACTGGCTAATTTTAGATATAAATTCTACATATTTAGGTATAATTTTTTGAATCGCACAGGTATTGTAAATATTGTTTTTAGTTATATATTACATTGGCAAAAATCGTGTGGTTTGAAACCATTTTTTCTAATTAAATCGTTGTGAGTACAATGGAATGATAAATCATTGTGATTGCGAATACTGTTGGGTTGTGAACTCCGTTTGGTCAAAAATACTGGATCATTGTGTATACCGTGGTAGTTGTGTGGATGTGCTGAGTGATTGGTTTTGTTATTTGTTTGTGTTGTGGTTTATGTAAATTGCGATATAGCGTTGGCAGTGGTATGAGAAGGTCGTTATATGAGCGTTTATATTGGGAGGTAAACATTGGCAGTGGTATGAGGAGTTTGTTTACCTATTTACCATGAATAGGGTGGTTTGTGTTGCGACCTGTGTGGACCAGTCCTATGTGGACATGTATGTTGTGTGATTGATTAGTCCTGTGTGAACCAATCTTGTGTGGACATGTATGTCATATGGTTGATAGTCCTGTGTGGACGTGTATGTTGTGTGTACTAGATTCTTGTGTGGACAATTACATTTTGTGTGGATATAGACCCTGTGTGGGTATGATTGAAGACTGTGTGGATCATCTTGTGTGGATTGATTGTGGCATGCATATATGTGTGGAGTTTTATGAAATGATTATTATTGGTTGCATGTGACTTTAATTAATTAAGTATTTATGGTAAAGTAGATTACTCTACCTAAGGGCTTGCTGAGGAAGGCGAGTACCCTGGTAATTATTTTTGGATACCAGAGTAGAGAGAAGCCACTTGTATGGGTGAGTGACCTTCCCTATTCTCGGAGACTTTACTGGATACATAACTCGAGGGCTTATTGAGAAAGGTGAGTGCCCTGGTGTTAGCACTAGAGCAGAGAGAATCTACTTGTATGGGTGGGTAGACTTCCCTATTCTCGGGAATTATAAGTTAAAATAATCATATAAGTGGGCATGTGATTAGGTGATAAAGAAGTTGACCATGGTGTGATTTGAACACGTTATTTCGGTTGCTATTGAATTATGAATGTGTTTGTATGGATATTTTAATTATATATTAAATACTTCAGCCACACACTGTTGTAAATTATTTCTTCCTTACCAAGAGGTGTCTCACCCTGTCGATGATTTAATCCTTTTATGTTATGCAGGTGATCGAGCTTAGATAGCTCCAGGGCGGGGTAGTTTTTTTGAGTTGAATATATCATAACGGATATGTATTAAGTTTTATGTTTAGTATATTTTAATTTTAGTTTTGTATTATGAAGAATGAGATTGTAATTATATGGATCTGCATATGTAAATATAGAACTCTGGTATATTTTGTTTGAGGTTATTTAGTTAGTTCCATTGCGTGAGTGGTATCAGAGACACATGTTGGTCTTATAACACTCTAAGCCCCACATGGCGGGTCTGAGGTGTTACAGAAACCATAAGACATAAGTCAACCAATCCCGTCCTACATTAGATAGGTTAAACGTGGAACTACAATTAGGTTGATATCATCAAAATACATCAAATATGATAATGTAGCCACTAAGGCTAACAAATTTGTTAGAGCTCCCAAAAAGGTTAGTTTTGGGAGCCTATAAGAGTGGGTTGGTTTTGGGAGCTTGGGAGAGCATCTCAATTTTTTGTTTGATACCTTTATAGATGCCCCCTTTTTAACAACTTGGTAACTTGAACCAAGCTGGTGAAAGAAAATTAGATTCCCTCATGTGGCTTTTATAACTAAGGTGCCATCAATCATTCATTTGACCTTGGTCTACCCTGTAATTCTCTTTTACAGATTTAATGAAATAGGCTCTTAACCCTAATTTTTGGAAAGTTTTCTAAGCATTGGATGATCCCTTGTGTAGGTTCATTTTCCCTCTGGAGAGTTTCTTTGCTTGGTTTTATTTCCTCCTTTAGGGAGTTCTTCTGGTCCTCTAGGCTTATCAGGTTGTCTTGGATTAATCTAGCCTTCATTTGGGAGGTCTTCATGCCTCTACGTATTTATTGGATGCCTTTGACAAATTTTACTTCCTTTTAGGAAGTCTTAGTGCCTCTTGGGTTTGGTAGGTTTCCTTTGGCATAACGAGCCTCCACTTGGGAGGTCTTTGTGCCTCCTCGAGTTAGCAAGTTGTTGCTAGCAAACTGACCTCCTCTTGGTAGGTCTTTGTATCTCGAAAGCTTAGCAAGTTGCCTTAGGCAGACCTTGCCTCCACTTGGGACGTAACAACCTGCTTATCTTATCATATAATAAAGCATGATAAGTAAAATAGTCAACCCGAACCCGTGGGTAATGGGGACACCTGTTAAACACAGCAGAACCTAGGAAGCAGTAAATGTAAATCACAATCTCATAACCACAAAGTACATGATACCGGAGTCAAATATAAACCAAAACACGGTGTTTATATACAAACTCCCAAAAATACAGAAAGTATTTCTATGATCCCACATCAAAATCTCCTGATCCTAGTTCAAACTTACCCTCCTAGTGGGGTAGCACAACTAACTCAACAGCAGCCTCGATCCGCCGGTCTTTCTGGGTTTCCTGAAAATTATTTAAAGTTTGGGGGTGAGACACTTCTCAATAAGGGAAAATAAACTAAATACAGTTGTGTGGCAATATGAATATTTTATGCTATAATACATATGCAGTACATTTAATATGCTGGAAAACATTCATCATATCATATTGGAATAATCATATACTTTCATAATTTCTAATAATTCATATCGATCATGAAATGTCTGATATAACTGATAATACGAAAATTACCCAAGATGAATAGCTAGTTGATGTCATGTATTACCCCTTATGACGGGTTGTGCAGCCCGAAGGCGGGACCTGACAATGGCTGGTCGACCACTACCGAGTCAAAAATGTCTGTAAGTACGATGGGCCCGCCACACCCTGGTCTGGACTGCCAAGTGAACGTCTACAACTCTACATTGAAGGCCACATCGACTATCCATCTCCCACCCCCTTGTAGGGCTGTTAGCATAAGTCTGAACTTAATATCTGATCTGTATGGCAACGATATCGTGCCCTTGTAACTGAACTGAACTGACATCCGAGTTCTGATAACATATAATACATGATAATATACAGTTTAACATAAATAGATTAATAGCATTTTTTGTAATAACATAATGCATACTGCCTTGTACCGATTACTTTCATATCTGTGGCCTTGCACCAAAATCATACATATACATACGGCCATGCGCCGAAATCATATATCATACACGGCCTTGTGCCGGCTATCAATCACGGCTTTGCACCGAGTATTTCATACATATCATTCTGAATAAATAATTCATTTATCATGTATTTCAAAAACCATAATGTACTGCATTATTTCATAATCTCTAAAAACATGCTTTATTCTTAAAATTATCATAACATAACATAACACTTTTCATGTAAAATAATATTCACGCCACACAATGCTAAATAAACCATACATTCCATTCTAAAATCATATTTTCTGACATTTTATACTATTATATATATACATTTCAACATAATAGCAGTATTTTTCCAAATATGCATTTTTACCAATCTTCTCATATATATTTACATGCTTCCTGAAAATAAATTTGTTGATAAATAATAATATAATTTGCATAGAAAATAGCTGTTTTAGTTTTTTCCCTTACCTGATATTGAAAAGAAACCCCCTAAAATATCAGTCCTGCACTCGCAGGATTCCCTATTCAACTCCCTGAAAACAATAACTCTTAGAACTAAACTTTAGTATTTTTCCGTGAATATTATTTCTTATAACGATTGGAAGACCAAATTTTGCATAAAAATTCTTACCTTAACTCAGGGATGAATTCCAACTCAATCCCACCAACGATCCGCTCTGGCAAACTTGGAGAGAACTTCTCCAGGAGGGTCGTGGTGGCCTCAGATCATCGATCCAACGAACGACGGAGCCAAAATCAAAGAGAGATGAGAGAGAAACCGTAGATAGGAGAGAGTGCAGGTTTGAGATTCGAAATTCCGCTGAAAAAATGAAGTTTGGCATTTTTATAAAGTGGCCTTCGTTGACGAGCCACATCACCTCGTCAACGAGGTCAAGAAGACTTCTCATCGATGAACTCTCCCCCTCGTCGATGAAATTCAGATTTGCCAAAAACATCCTCTCGATGTCTTCTCATCGACAAAGCGTTTCCTCCTCAACGAGCCTAAAACACAACGTCATCGACGAACGTGAAGTCTGCTGCTGCCTTTTTCCTATTCTTGTTTTCCTCTCTCTTCATTATTTAAATACCATTATTCTTCGGGTCATTACATTCTCCCCTCCTTACAAAATTTCGTCCTCAAAATTTACTATTCATATAACTCATCATCCCTTAAAGGTAAAATTGTCTACTTATTTTATTACTTACCCTCACTTATGGCGGAGGAATACCGTGGTTACATTTCGAGTCCTTGGAGATTACATATACAAAAGAAAATTTCTCCCAAAACTAAAATACTACTTACTAACTAAAGTATTACATGTACCTGCAAAAGAAACATTATACAATCATTTACATTTCCTTAATCATGACTGAATCCCGAGGAACAATTATGGGTATTTCTGTATTATCTGTTCCTCGAGCTCCCAAGAAGCCTCTTCTATCACGTGATTCCTCCATAGAACCTTTACCAGAGGAATCTTCTTATTACGTAGTTCCTATTCTCTTTTATCCATAATCTGCACTGGTACCTCCTCATAGACTAGCAAATCACTGATCTCTAATTCACCATAATTGATAATATGAGAAGGGTCTGGGATGTATTTCCTCAGCATGGAAACATGGAATACATCGTGCATCCTGGATAATGCAGGTGGTAAAGCTAACCTGCAGGCAACCGGCCCTACTTTCTCTAGAATCTCAAACAGACTGATAAACCTAGGGCTAGATTTACCCTTCCTTCCAAACCTCATAACCCCTTTTAACAGAGCTATTTTCAAAAATACATGATTACCAACGTCGAATTCCAAATTCCTGCGGCGATTGT
This sequence comes from Malania oleifera, assembly GCF_029873635.1. Taxonomy (NCBI): domain Eukaryota; kingdom Viridiplantae; phylum Streptophyta; class Magnoliopsida; order Santalales; family Ximeniaceae; genus Malania; species Malania oleifera. Next base: position 29,751,734 of record NC_080425.1, read on the forward strand.
CGACATAACTCTTATGTCGGCTCTGAGCTGCACTGATCTTATCTCTGATGAGCCAAACCTTATCGTACGCTTGTTGTACAAGCTCTGGTCCCACAACTCGCCGCTCACCCATCTCGTCCCAATAAAAAGGAGATCGACATCTCCTACCGTATAAAGCCTCAAATGGTGTCATGGCAATGCTGTCCTGATAATTGTTATTGTACACAATTCCACCAGCAGCATGAGCTAAGTCCAACTACCCCCAATATATAATGCATATGCTTGAAGCATATCTTCCAATATTTGTGTCGTCCTCTCAGTTTGCTCGTTTGACTAAGAATGGAATGTCGTGCAAAAGGATAGCTGATACCCTAAAGCTTCCTATAGGCTTCTCCAGAACCGTGATGTGAAACGCAGGTCTCAATCTGACACTATGGACACGGGCACTCCATGAGAACGGACTATCTCCTGGATATAAATCTCTATCAAACGGTTAAGGGAGTAGCTAATCTTGATAGGAAGGAAATGGGCAGTCTTAGTCAAATGGTCTATGATCACCCAAATTGCATTTAGTCCATGCAATGTCGATGGCAGCCCTAAGACAAAATCCATAGATATGTGGTCCCACTTCCACTCTATGATAAATAGCGGCTACAACTGACCTGCCGGCCTCTGGTGCTTATCTTTTTCCTTCTAGCACATCAAAAACTGGGCTACATACTCGACGAATTCCTTCTTCATACCACTCCACCAATAAAACTCTTGTAGATCCCTATACATTTGCATACTATTGGGATGAACTGTGTATAAAGATCTGTGAGCCTCCTCCAAAATAGTCTTCCTGATGTCAAGATCATTAGGAACACATAATCTGGAACGGAACCATAAAACTTCATCATCTATAATGCAGAATTCCTCTCCCTAACCAGTTTGTACCCTAATCATCACCTCTGCTACTTCTAGGTCATCCTTCTGAGCGGGTTTAATTCTTTCTTGCAGGGTAGGCTGTACTACTAAACTAGCAATACATATTGAAGGATCACTCTCCACCAACTCTATGCTGAGTCTCTCCAGATCCATCCGGATTGGATACTGGATCTCTATAGCTGCTACCACTGGTCTCGCAGACTTCCTTTTCAACGCATCAGCTACCACATTTGCTTTTCTTAGGTGATAATTGACGGTACAATCAAAATCTTTAATTAATTCTAACCACCTTCTCTCCTTTATATTCAATTCCTTTTAGGTGAAGAAGTATTTTAAACTCTTATGATCAGAGAAAATTTCGCATCGTTTGCCATACAGATAATGCCTCTAAATCTTCAATGCATGTACCACTGCAGCCAATTCAAGATGATGGGTAGGGTAGTTCTTCTCACACTCTTTCAACTGTCGCGACGCATACGTCACCACCCTGTCATGCTGCATCAATACACAGTCAAGTGCCTTCAAGGACACATCACTATAAATAACATAACCCTCACCCCCTGACGGGATGATCAGCACTGGTGTTGTGACTAGTCTCTGCTTCAATCTTGGAAACTCTGCTCACAGCTGTCATCCCATTCAAATATAACGTTCTTCCTAGTCAGTCGTGTCAGAGGTCCTGATAAAGCTAAGAATCCTTCAACGAAATGACGGTAATAACCAGTTAACCCCAAGAAACTCCTAATCTCCTGGACGTTCCTCGGTCTAGCCCAATTCACTACTGCATCAATCTTACTGGAATCCACATAAATTTTGTCTCCATAGATAATGTGCCCCAAAAACACAACTTTCTCGAGCTAGAAGTCACACTTGCTGAATTTTGCATACAACTTCTTTTCCCTAAGCATCTACAAGAGCTGCCTTAAATGTATCTCGTGCTCCTCATAGCTCCTCAAATAGACCAGTACATCATTAATAAAAACAATAACAAACAGATCTAAATATGGATGAAAAATCTTATTCATCAAATCCATAAATATCGCAGAAGCATTCGTCAGACCAAATGGTATAACAAGGAACTTGTAATGCCCATACCTGGTCTTAAAAGTCATCTTCGATACATCTTCTGCTCTTACCTTTACTTGATGGTAGCCTGACCTGAGGTCGATTTTAGAATATGCCCGTGTACCCTAGAGCTGATAAAACAAGTTATCGATACGGGGTAGAGGATACTTATTCTTGATGGTCACTTTATTAATCTCCCTATAATCTATGCACATCCTCATAAACCTGTCTTTCTTCTTTACAAATAGTACTAGAGCTCCCCACGGAGATACACTAAGTCGTATAAAACCCTTATTAAGTAAATCCTGTAACTGATCTTTTAATTCTGCCAACTCTGTCAGCGTCATTCGATACAGGGCTTTAGAAATCAGCGCTGTACCTGGAAGTAAATAAATAGGGAAATCTACCTCACGATCAAGTGGCACACCTGGTAATTCATCTAGAAATACATTTGTAAATTCTTTCACTACTGGAGTATTGACAAGTTTCAATTCATTCTCCGATATTTCTTTCACAAAGGCTACAAATCCCTAATAACCACTCAGGAGCAACCCCCTCGCCTGAACAGTTGAGACCATCTGAGGTAGAGATTGCACTCATGACCCTGTAAATTTGAATTATGGTTTCCCTGAAGGTCTGAATATCACTTCCCTTGCACGGTAGTCTATAATGGCAGAGTTAGCTGCTAGCCAATTCATGCTGAAAATGATATTAAACCCATGCATATCCAGCACCACTAAGTCAACAGATAAAATCCTCCCCTGAATATCAACTGGACAACCACGGAGTACCCTACTACACCTCACCGCTGACCCGGTCAGTGTAACCACTAACAATTCAATATCTAACGATTGTGTTTTAGTCCCACACAATTTACCACACCTCGCAGATACAAATGAGTGTGTGGCCCATGAGTTAAAGAGTGCAATAACTTTAAATAAAACATATTAACCGCACCTATCACCACGTCATTGGCTGTCTCAGCATCACAAGGTGTTAGAGCAAAAATCCTGACTGGAGCCATGTTCCTCTACTAGCCTCCACGAGCGCTTGATAGCCTCCTCAAGCAGGTCTAGGATCAGGAGCAGCACCAATCTGAGCCTGAAAATTCCTCATCATATGCCCTGGCTCCCCACACCAATAGTAGATACCTCGCCTGACATGACACTTCCCTCGGTGTCTTTTCCCATAAGTCGGGCAAGCTGGAAATGGCCGCATCCCCTAGAAACCACGATTCCAGGTCTTCTACCTCCGATCTCTATAATTGCCACCTCTCTTCCACGAACCACGACCGACTCCCTTTTAGGAACCCAGAAGGTGTGGATCTCTTCTTCTGTCTCTACTCCTCAGCCTCCATCCGCTCCCCAACCTTTGCTATAGTGGCCCTATCTACCACCTCAACAAAATCGTGTAGCTTCAGTATCGACACCTACTTATATATTTCTCTCCTTATACCTCTTTCAAACTGCCGTACCTTTTTCACCTCATCTAGAATAATGTACGGGGCGAAGCGAGATAGCTCGATGAACCTCACCGCGTACTGCTGCACTAATAGTTGTCTCTATTTCAAATTCAAGAATTCCTCAATCTTAGCTTCCCTAGACGAAGCTAGAAAATAAATGTCAAAGAATATCTCCTTAAATCGCTCCCATATGATCTCCATAGGTACTGTCCTCTGTTGCTCTAAGAGTTTGACCGCCGCCCACCATCTCTCAGCCTCTCCAATCAATCTATAGGTAGCAAACAGCACCCTCTACTCTTCCGTACACTGCAACACTGTAAACACTTTCTCAATCTCCTACACCCAATTTTCAGCGACTGCAGGATTAGTTCCTCCTGAGAAAGCCGGAAGTTTCATCTTAATGAATTTCTCGATCGAGCTACCATGGCCTGCCAAAGGACCACCCTGTTCCCTCGAGCTCCTAGCAATTTTTGCCATAACCTGTTGTACCACGCTGCGTAAAACTACATCTGAATCACTACCCGCAGCGCCTGAGGGTCCAGCACCCTCATTCCCACTGGCATAGGCACTACTGGCACCAAGATCCATCTTGAAAAACAAATAACTTAACTTAGAATCCTATCACCATAACATATCATCCAACTAATATAATATTTCCTTAATTAATTCATCTCTCCTTATCTTAATTCAAGATTTAATCCTACAACCTAGATATCCAACCTAACGATAGTTTACCATGACTTTCCTGAAATTGTCACCCCAATAAAATCACACAAACCATCACAGAAGTCCTGCATCTAGACTACAAAACTAGACCTCAAATTCCCTTATTTTAAACTCTAGTATTATTACTGCTTCATTCTAGAGTCTACAGAACGTAGCATCCTAGGCTCTGATACCAAACTATAACAACCTGCTTATCTTATCATATAATAAAGCATAATAAGTAAAATAGTCAACCCGAACCCGTGGGTATCGGGGACACCTGTCAAACACAGCGAAACCTAGGCAGTAGTAAATATAAATCACAATCACATAACCACAAAGTACATAATACCAGAATCAAATATAATCCAAAACACGGTGTTTATATGCAAACTTCCAAAAATATAGAAAGTATCTCTAGGATCCCACATCAAAATCTCCTAATCCTAATTCAAACTTACCCTCCTAGCGGGGTAGCACAACTAACTCAATGGCGGCCTCGATCCACCGGTCTTTCTGGGTTTCTTAAAAATTATTTAATGTTCGGGGGTGAGACACTTCTCAGTAAGGGAAAATAAACTAAATATAGTTGTATGACAACATGAATATTTTATGCTATAATACATATATAGTACATTTAATATGCTGGAAAACATTCATCATATCATATTGAATAATTATATACTTTCATAATTTCTAATAATTCATACTGATCATGAAATGTCTGATATAACTGATAATACTGAAATTACCCGGGAAGAATAACTAGCTGATGTCATGTATTATCCCCTATGACGGGTTGTATAGCCCGAAGGCGGGACTCGACAATGGCTGGTCGACCACTACCGAGTCAAAAATGTCTGTAAGTACGATGGGCCCGCCACACCCTGGTCTGGACTGCCAAGTGAACGTCTACAACTCTACATTGAAGGCCACATCGACTATCCATCTCCCACCCCCTTGTAGGGCTGTTAGCATAAGTCTGAACTTAATATCTGATCTGTATGGCAACGATATCGTGCCCTTGTAACTGAACTGAACTGACATCCGAGTTCTGATAACATATAATACATGATAATATATAGTTTAACATAAATAGATTGATAGCATTTTTTGTAATAACATAATACATACGGCCTTGCGCCGATTACTTTCATATCTATGGCCTTGCGCCAAAATCATACATATACATACGGCCGTGCGCCAAAATCATATATCATACACGGCCTTGTGCCGGCTATCAATCACGGCTTTGCACCGAGTATTTTATACATATCATTCTGAATAAATAATTCATTTATCATGTATTTCAAAAACCATAATGTACTGCATTATTTCATAATCTCTAAAAACATGCTTTATTCGTAAAATTATCATAACATAACATAACACGTTTCATGTAAAATAATATTCATGCCACACGATGCTGAATAAACCATACATTCCATTCGAAAATCATATTTTCTAACATTTCATACTATTATATATATACATTTCAACATAATAGCAGTATTTTCCCAAATATGCATTTTTACCAATCTTCTCATATATATTTACATGCTTCCTGAAAATAAATTTGCTAATAAATAATAATATAATTTGTATAAAAAATAGCTATTTTAGTTTATTCCCTTACCTAATATTGAAAAGAAACCCCCTAAAATACCGGTCCTGCACTTGTAGGGTTCCCCGTTCAACTCCCTGAAAACAATAACTCTCATAACTAAACTTTAGTATTTTTCCATGAATATCATTTCCTATAATTACAGGAAGACCAAATTTTACATAAAATGCCTTACCTTAACTCAGGGATGAATTCTAACTCAGCCTCACCAACGATCCGCTCTAGTAGACTTGGAGAGAACTTCTCTAGGAGTGTCATGGTGGCCTCAGATCGTCGATCCAGTGAATGATGGAGCCGAAATCCAAAAGAGAGGAGAGAGAACCTGTAGAGAGGAGAGAGAGAGAGGGTTTGAGCGTCGAAATTCTGCTGAAAAAAATAAAGTTTGGTCTTTTTATACACTGGACTTCGTCAACAAGGTCAAGAAAGCTTCTCGTCGACAAACTCTACCCCTCATCAACGAAATTCAAATTTTCCAAAAACATCCTCTCGGTATCTTCTCATTGACGAAGCGTTCCCTCGTCAACGAGCCTAAAACACCACGTCATCGACGAACGCGAAGCGTTCATCGATGAAGTTTGTTGGTGCCTTTTTCCTTTTTCTGTTTTCCTTTCTCTTCATTATTTAAATACCATTATTCTTCAGGTCATTACATGGGAGGTCTTTGTACCTCTTGGCCTTATCAGACCACCTTAGGTAGACTTGGCCTCTACTTTGGAGGTATTTGTTCCTTTTAGGCTTATGATGTTGCCTTGGACAAACTTGGCCTCCTCCTAGGAGGCCTTTGTGCCTTTTGGGCTTATCAGGTTGCCATTGGCAAACCTAAACTCCTCTAAAGAGGTCTTTGTGCCTTTTGGGCTTTGTAGGTTGCCTTAGGCAAACCTGGCATTCTCTTGGTAGGTCTTTGTGCCTTTTGGGATTATTAGGTTGCCTTAGGCTGACCTGACCTCTCCTTGAGAGGTCTTTGTACCGTTTCATCTTAGTAGGTTGTCGTTGGTAGATTGAACCTTCTCTGGGGAGGTCTTTATGTCTTTTGGGTTGATCAGGTTGCATTTAGCAAGCTTGGCCTCCTTTTGGGAGGTTTTTGTGCCTCTTGGGCTTAGCAGGTTACCTTTGGTAGACTTGGTCTCCACTTGGGAGGTATTTGTGCCTCTAGGGCTTATTAGGTTGCCATAGGTAGACTTGGCCTCCTCTTGGGAGGTCTTTATGCCTCTTAGGCTTATCAAGTTACCATAGGTAGACCTGGTCTCCTCTTGGGAGGTCTTTGTGCCTTAAATGCTTATTAGGTTTCCATTAGCAGACTTGGCCTCCTCTTGGGAGGTCTTTGCGCCTCTTGAGCTTAGCAAGTTGACTTAGGTAGACTTGGCCTTCTTTTTGTAGTTCTGTGTTCCTCTTAAGCTTATTAGGTTGCCTTAGGTAGACCTAGCCTCCTCTCGGGAGGTCTCCATGCCTCTTAGGCTTAGTAGGTTAACTTAAGTAGACTTTGTCTCTTCTTGGGAGGTCTTTATACCTTTTGGGCTGAACAAGTTGTCATCAGTAGACCTGGCCTCCTTTTGGAAGGTCTTTGTGCATTTTGAGTTGATCAGGTTTCCATTAGAATATCTGGACTCCTTTTGGGGGCTCTTTGTGCCTTGTAGGCTGAGTAAGTTACCATTGGCAGACTTGACTTCCTCTTGGGAGGTCGTTGTGCCTTTTGGTTAAACAAGTTGTTTTTGGCTGACCTAGCCCCCTTGTGAGAGGTCTTTGTGCTTCTTGGGCTCAGTAGGTTTCCATTGGTAGACCTAATATCTTCTTGAGATGTCTTTGTGCCACTTGGACTAATCAGACTGCCATTGGAAAACTTGGCCTCCTCTTAGGAGGTTATTGTGCCTTTTAGGCCGACTAGGTGACCTAACCTCCTCTTGGAAGGTCTTTGTGCCTCTTGTGTTGATCAGGTTTCCATTGGTAGACTTGACCTCCTCTTGGGAGGTACTTGTGCCTCTTGGGCTAATCAAGTTGTTGTTGGCAGACCTAACCTCTTCTTGGGAGGTCTTTGTGCCTTTTGTGCTGATCAGGATACTATTGGTAGATCTAATCTCCTCTTAGGAGGTCATTGTGTCTCTTGGGCTGATTGTTCATTGCTATATGTAGTCATAACTATGGAGCATTGACATCTACAATTAAATATGCAACACTAATATTTATAATCACATATGCACAACTAATATTTACAATCACCTACGCATAATTGGCATTTACAAAGCTAAATATTCTTAAAGGAAAAGGCTATTTAGTTCTAATCATAATTTTTTTTCTTCAGGAGATCGACATTCCAAGTATTTCTAAGCATTATGCCTCATCCATTCTCCAATTTGTAAGTTCTTGGTTTCACCACCTCTACAATTTTTTCTAGACCATCCAATTTCATCCTCTACTTCTATAACTTGGTTCTGCTATGGTGAAATCAATGCTCTGTAGCATGAGGTTTCCTACGTCGAAAATCCTCTCCTTGACCTTGGAGTTGTAATAATACGATACTCTTTGCTTGTAAGTTGCATATATGATCTAGGCTTTCTTATGGACTTCTTTGATTATATCCAAGTCCACTTACCTCAACTTTTTTTTTTGCTCGTTAAAAAATTTTACTCGATGGCTTGGCTCTTTAAGCTCTATCGACACCATTGCTTTCTTATCAAAGGCTAAGTTTTGAAAGGTGTCTCCTTGATTGTTTTCTAGGGAGTCGTGTGGCCTACTAGTAAGGGTGCTCGCTGGTTCTGGAGAATCTCCTTGAGGATCCCTTCAATCCTCCTTTAGAATGAGGTGAATTGGTTATGAGTCACTGGTTTGGTTATGGAAGACTACCTATCCCCTAACTTTGAGTGATGCGGCGACGGGGTTGGTTTTCTTCTTTGGAAACAACTTTCTTCAATTTCATTAACAACATATCTAAGGTTGCAGTGACGTCTACGTTGTCTCCAGTAGAGTTTCCAATTTTTGCTGATGCTAGAAAGTATATTTCCCCTTTGGAGATCAATTAGATTGGAGATTAGTGAATAATCTCTCTCACTTCTGATCTGCAAAATCAGGAATGGGCTCTTAGGAGGTATTGGTGGCACTTGGGGGATCTCTCTTATGCCTAAGTTAGTCAATTGTTCACAGATCCAAGTATGTTAAACAGATTAAGTAAGAGAATGAATAGTGTGCCTTTCCCTTTTGTCCTTTGGCCTCTTTTCTCATAACTGTTTTGGAGACATGGGAATTCCACTCCAGACATGGTTAACTCCCTCCTTCCATTGTGGGAACATGAATTTCTTTGTAATAGTGGATGGTTAAGAGTTACCATCATAGGTACATGGGTTCTCTTATTGGATAGTTAAAGTAATTGATGTGTTAGACATACGAGGTCAGCTAAAGAGCTTGGTTAGGCCAGATCGATTTTAGACGAGTAGGCTTTCCTATGTAGGTTTGGTGAGCTCCCTAGCAAGTTGGTTTGTTAGAGCTCCCTGATAGCTTGGTTTGTTGGATCTCTATGGCAGGTTAGCTTTTGGAGCTCCTTGGCAGGTTGGTTTGTTAGAGCTCTATGGCAGGTTCGTTTTTGGAGCTCCTTAGCAGGTTGGTTTTTAGAGCTCTTTGGCAAGTTAGTTTGTTAGAGCTCCATGGCAGGTTGGTTTTTGGAGCTCCTTGGCAAGTTGGTTCTTAGAGCTCCCTAGTAGGTCAATTTTTAAAGCTCCTTGACAGGTTGGTTTGTTGGAGATCCCTAAAAAGTCAGTTTTTGGAACTCCCTGGCAAGTTCATTTGTCAGAGCTCCCTAACAAGTTGATTTTTCGGAGCTCCCTAGCAGGTTAATTTGTTGGAGCTCCTTGGCAAGTCAGTTTTTGGAGCTCCCTAGCAGGTTAATTTGTTGGAGCTCTCTGGTAGGTCAATTTTTAGAGCTCCCTGGCATGTCAGTTTGTTGGAGCTCCTTGGAAGTTCGATTTTGGGAGCTTGGGAAAGCAAGTTGATTTTGGGAGCTTGGGAGAGCAGCTTGATTTTTGTTTGATACCTCTATAGATTGTATAAAGTATAATATAAATTCTTATTAAATTTTGTTCAAATGCAAATAAATCCAAATCCAAACCTTAAATTTATACTTCCAAACACAATCTACATGTCTAAGGTGCACACATGATTATCTAAATTCATGCTTTAATTGCTAGATATGCCTCCCCTATACGATTAGGTGTATCTTGATGTCATTATATGTCCAAGGTATTCTAATATAACTTTTGTTATAGTAGCTCGTCTCCCAAAAAAAAAAATTCTCTTTTTATTCATATTAGAATTGTGAGTTCGAAAATTTAACATAAAAAGTTCGAATTTTAGCTAGTAAAATATTCTTAAATTATAATGCACTAGGAAATGCCATTAGCACTCTAAAAGAAGGACATCGTTGACTCTCCAGGCCTGCACATTTATTTTTTTCACTTTTAAATTTAAAATTTACTCCTATTTTTATAATTAAATGACAAATTTACTTCTTACTTTTTCTCTATTTGCTTGTAAAATAAAAATTAAGGAATACAATGGTTGTTTAATATTTAGAACAACAAATGTAGAGAATTATATATTTTTCAAAGTGCAATGGGCTGAGGTCTAATTAATTAATTGACACTGACGCAACTCCCCTGACCTTTCACTTTTGAGCCTATCTCAAAATGAAAAGTTGGTTAAACAATGCACGCACGCTAGTTTGAAAACTCCAGGAAAGTCCATTTGCCACTAAAAATAAAGTTTGAAAATTCTCACCAAGTCTATTCGCCACAATAAGAAATGTCGTATGGGAGCCGATGCCTCCATTGGTCATAATGAAAGGACATGATGTGTTGTGGGAATAGAAGAAATATCAAATTGTAAGGTCACATCGCTCAATGATGTTGATCACTCAAGCATAGCAACTTTTTAATGAAATCTTTTAAACGTATTATTAAGTTCGTTACAATCATTACTAAATAATATAAAATAAACATCTTCAATTTTTAAAATATTTTTAATTTCTAAAAAATATATTTGTTGAATGAAAAAATTTAAATGGGTGTTTTTTAACATTTTTGAAATTAATAATATACCATCATCCCGACCCGATTTGACTTTCAAATGCACGGCTAAAACGCTACATGCATATGGTATTTAACTATTTAATGATAAGTCATTCCAATTGACCCGGTCAGTGGCAATATCGTAATATAATTCAACATCAAGTGCACCTGTGCAGCACCCGCTCAATAAAAAGGCTTAAGCAGGCAAAACGCCGTGACGTCTTTTAATAAAGAGGGTGTCCCGTTCAATTTCAAGTATCGCCCGCAATGCAGTAATTGCAGAGATCGACCAGCAGACGCGCGAAACGATCTCTGGCAGCGTTCGTTGGAGGTCTTTAATCCCCAGGAAGAGGAGGAAAGGGGAGGTTTCAATCAATGGCCAACCAGTTAGGGAGCTTGGTACAGTCGATAAAGTCCAAAGTTCGAGCTCTGAAGAAGTCGAAGAAGCCTTACGTCAAGATGGACAAAAGCTCCAGCGTGAAGGTCGAGATCCGAAGTCGCAAGGCTCGGAAGCTCATCGACCAGACCCTCAAAGTCGCCGATCATCCTGGAAAGAAGAGCGTTGCTTGACCCTTTCTCTCTCTCTCTCTCTCTCTCTCTCTCTCGTCGATTGTGCTTTAGGATTTTGTCTTTGTGCCTCCGATTCTGTGTTTCACGGCGTCGATTCCGCCGGATCTCGGCCGCATCTTTCGCCGTCGCTAGGGTTTCGAACCGCTTCGGATTGCCTTGGGCTTGCATAAAATTAAGAAGGAATTCAGGTTCCGTTAACTTAAATTTCATCTCATGTCTATTGATTGTATATATTAATAACATGTTTAGTGATGAAGAACTTTAATTCAGTTATGTGAGCCTGCGATTGAGTTCTTTGTAGCGGATGGCGAAAATGAAAACACAGGATTTTTGTTTTCCTTTTTAGAAAGAAGAAAATTTCTTTATTAATTAGGAAGGAGTATTAAGGTGCAGCACTTGCGTACGAGACCTTGGCATGTGGGTCAGGATGGGACGGTTACGACGGTGGGGCCCACTTCGGTGTCATGGATGATTTATTTTTGGAGTTTTTTCTCGCCTTATTATTATTTTAAAATAAAATATTAAATAATACTGTAAAATTCTTTTTAATTTAATGCTTACCTAATCTCGCAATTTGATGTTGCGAAATTTACCACACGTCAAATACCTAAAAGTCTCGATCAATCAAATTTCGTAGTTTCGTCTTACGAGATTTAAACAAATCTTACAATTTAGTATTGTGAGATTGTCAAAAACCTAGAGTCATGGTCAATCAAATCTCGTAACTTATTCCTATAAGATTTTTGAAAAATCTTCATATTTAAAATCCAGTCCAATTCATGTTTCCAATTGGTCTGCCATGCATGCATGGTTCCTTCATTTTTGCTTCCCTTTCTTCCTTTTTTTAAATTAAAAATAAAAAATAAGAAAGACTTCAAAATATATATGCAAAGACTTCAAAATATATATGCTTTGCAACTCTCGCATTTCTAAATTTATATATGGTATATGGAAAGCATAAAAGTAAAAATTAAATCGACTAAAGAATATATATATATATATATATATATATATATATAATTAAAAATGCATATTTCTTATTAAAAAAAAAAAAGAGTTGACTTATTAATTTTTTGAAAGTATGTTTCATATTAATTAATCTCTTAAATACATATTTGTTCTTATTATATATATATACCATAATTGGCCCCAATCACTATCTACCCAAAATGACAAAAATTTCTCTATTTTAAAATGCATACAAAAGTCTATAATTGGCCCAGTATTAATACAAAAATTTTTCTATTAAATTTGTATATTTATAAAATTTTACTTCATTCTTAAAAATTTAAATTCAAAACCTAAAAGTTTGAAATTCAATTCGTATTATTAATTTAACACCAAAAATAGTAAAAAGTCTTAGTCATTAGATGAATCATTTTCTGTCAATTCACTCGATCAAGAATATTTTCTTTTACTAGATTATGAATTATTAAATTCTTCTTCACTATCCCATTTCAAATTATTTTAAACCTACCCTTACTTCATTTCATATTAGAAACAACGACTCACTCACTCCTCCTCACAAGTGTGTTGATGTGTTTACATCTCAAATGTTCAAACAATCAAATACGTTCATTCTTTATCTTATTTTCAATCGGTATTATGCCTAAATTATTGTTAGCTTAAATCTTATTATTTATCATTTAGCAAATCAAATATAAAACAAGTAATAAATATTTGATAATTGCACAACTTTCATTCACATATACATGTTGAGGAAAATGAATAAACATTCCCAATTATACATAAATAATACAACTATGTTGTACAAATAAAATGAAAATAATCAATGTTATACAAATGAAATGAAATGAATCAATGTTATACAAATAAAATGAAAACAATCAATGTTATGCAAATGAAATGAAAATAATGCTATACTACTCGGTGTCGCAGCGAGGTTGTTTCCGGAGTTGTGGTGGCTGTCGTCTGCGTCTGCCCTCTCCTTGTGGTCATCTGCATCAGGTGTCATGTCCCATCGTCGTCCTGTGTATGGATCATATCTGCTAAAAGGTATTACATAATCATCATCCATGTCAAGCGCACACAGAGAGAACTGATATGATGTCTTTAGTCGAGAACGAGGCGACATAGCGGATGCATCGACCTTCTCCCCACCGGAGATGTCGTCCAATAAAAATGATATTGATGGGGTGGCAGCAAAGTCAAATGGGGCATCACCCTATTTACGGGACAATCCCGCAATATCAGTTGCTAACGAAGGCGCATACGTTGCTAACAGACCAAACACGTATTCCGTATGTACAACCAGTGGCGAGGAGATGAAACTCACTAGACGACTAGAGTTTCAAAGTGAACTTACCCCATCTCCTCCTTTCATAGCTTCCTCCTCAACGTTCACGAGCAACGATAAGCCAGCAACGGTAACTTGCAATCGTCCGCCCTCTGCCCTCTACTATGCTGCAACATGTCTCTGATCTTTGTCTTTCTGCTCTCCTTGCTCTGTTGGCGAAGAAAATTAAAGGATAAAGGGCATGTGAATAGGCGAAATAAATCTCGTAGGACTAAGCTGCGAGATTTGCCACGCGTCAGCTCATGGGTCATCTCTGAAGAAAATTTTCTAATTTGGTCATGCGAGATTTACTTCCCCCACCTTGCCACGCATCACACTAGAAATGCTGCACGTTTAAATCTCGTAGCACAAAGTTGCGAGAGTACGTAAGCATTAAACTGGAAAAATTTATTCCAAATAGAATATTAATTAATATTTTATTTTAAAATAATAATAAAATGGAAAAAAATTCTTTATTTTCGTGTATATATATATGGGTTGTATTTTTTGGCGTCGGCGCGGCGTAGTGCGTAGGGCGGCGGACCTCTAGACCTAGCTTTAAATTGAGGAGTAGGCAGAGAATTAAATGGTAGTTGGCGCTGGCGTTTAATGACGGGTTGGAAAATGGAAGGACACGGCATATGCTCATCCACCGTTGCATGTCTATCATAAGGCGCTTAAGTCGTCACTCATCATCTAATCACGTTTTTTTTTTTTTTTTTTTTTCTTTTTGAATTAAAAATAAAAAAGAAGACAAATTAACTATGTTGATTTAACTGACAGCACATAATAAAATAACAAAATTAGAAAGTGTGATTTTAATTTAAGATTATTGGATATATTATACACCATTTTAATTATAGTAATGACTAGAGTATGCAATTCAAATCTCTTAGAAATGAAGAAATCATATTAAATTTCAAATGATTTTGAATGAAAAATAACTTTTTAATTTAAATTCTCTTAAAATTTAAGGATATGATTAATTGATTAGGATGTGACACGATAAGATTCCTAAGACATAAATATCTCTAAACTTACAAGTTAAGAACAAATTTATTACTTAAAAACTCTTATTATCCAATCATATTTCTTGCATAATATATAAATAAATAATAACTAATACTTTAAATTTTTTTTTTAATTTTAAAAAGACATTAACTCAACCAATTTGAGGCACATAATAATATGGTAAAATTAAAATGTGATTTTAATTTAAGATTTTTGAATTGCACCATTTTAATTACATTAATGACTACTATACAATACAAACCTCTTAACATGGAGAAATTATTAAGTTAGTCAGTCTAATCATATTATATATTATATTTAAGACAACCAATCATATACTTAAATTTTAAATGAATACTGTTTAATTTATAATTTTCTAAAATTACTTAAAATAATTCAAAATTTAAAGGTCTAATTGGCTGTCTAAAATATGAACTGATAAGATTCCCTAACTTAATAGTGTGGCGAGTGTTCGAACATATAAATTTTGTTCTAATATATATTGTTAGAATTGGTGTTTTCCCAAGAGGGGGGGGGTGAATTGGAATTTAAAACTTTTTCTCATAGGTTAATCTATCCTACAACAGTATATACACAACTTAGGGTCTGTCTATTCAATTTCCAAATGCGTAAATAAATATAATGTGAAATTTAAGTCATACGCATCATTTACCCATAACATACATGTGCAGTAAATATAAAGTGCGGAAATATAAATGAACACACGATATGTTATCGGGGTTCGGCCAACCGTGCCTACGTCCTCGCCTCAAGCTCGCAAGTAGGAGGATTCCACTAATAGCTCACTTAAGGGTGGAGCGGCACCGTTTACAACCAGGTCAAATTAACACAGGGCTGACCTCAACCTTAACTAGGTCAATTAGCGGGGCTGACCTCAACCTACACGCCTTAACAGGACGACGCACCTAGCTTTCCTAACCGGGTCTAAGCCAATCTGGGACTATTCTAAGGCTAGTCTCCCTCTTCAGGTCCGTGCCTGAAAATACAACCAAAGTGTATTACAATGAAATGGTACAGTGATTGTACTTTCAAGTAAAGCAGATAAGTACTCAAATTCGCGCAATAATATACACCACAAATATGATTCAATATGTAAGCTCAATGTGGTCTAAGATGTCAACTCTCAAATAGATTTACTATCGTTGTAATGAGTGCGTGAGAGTGCAAACCTAAATGATCTTTGTATCACAGGATATTCAATCTAAGTGTTCAAACAAAGATATTATCCAAACTTCATATATTTCAATCAACAAGTTTTCTCAATACATATATGTATATGAAGCTCTAGCAATGTATAAGTTTGGTTTGCAAAAGGATACTCAATCTTTGTATTCAGCAAGGAATATATGAATTAACGAATATTGCAACAAAGATTTTATCACACTAGCAAATATCTCATCAAATATTTTCAAGATAAAAACACAGTAGATATTTGAAAATGTTTTTGCAACAAAATGAAAATACCCTCTTCTTAAGATCTTGCAATGAAGGTGCAAGCTTAGAAGATCTAACAAGGTTTTCTTAAGAAATGCTTATTAGCAAAAGCCTCCTAAGAATCCTAAGGTTTGGTTCTCAAGAAAATCACATCAAACAAGTAGCATAAGGAGAGCTAACCTATTAAACAAAACACTCAATCAACTTACAAAATATGTAGGCAATGCTAGAAGGCAAGTATGAGTAGTTTGAGTAATAAAATGAGTAGTATAGGGTTTTTATTTTTCAGAGAATTCTTCCCTAATCAAAGTGGCTAATCTCTCTCTTAATCTTTGCAAATGAACTCATATATATAGCTATGGAAGGAAATCTGACCGTTGGGGACCTATAAGGTATTATTAGAAAAGTTTAATGACGTTTAAGGCATTTTAACCCTATTTAGAAAAATATTAACCACGGTAAAAATTAGACCAACCCGAGAGGTCCGGTCGACCAGAAATGGTTCGGTCGACTAGGACTCAAATGGCTCGGTCGACCAGGGGCATTTTGAATTGAGTGGTCGGTCGATCGGGTAAGGGTGATTTTCCAAAACTCCGAGGTTCGGTCGACCGGGGCAATTTTGAACTGAAGGGCTCAGTCGACCAGACCGTTGGGAATTCTCCCAAGACCCCTCGGTCGACCAGGTTGTTGGAGTACAAATCTGGTCGGTCGACCGGGAGGTCAAACTGTTGACTCCCAAGTGGTTCGGTCGATCGAGGTCAAATGACCTATAAGGGCTCGGTCGACCGGGCCTGGGTCAAATAGTTGACTCGAACCGGTTTCGGTCGACCGAGCCAAATTGAACTGAATTGGCCGGTCGACCGAAAGTGCACCAGTGTGCATTTCGGTCCCGAATTGACCCAAATAAGTCTATTTCAAGTGCCTAATACACATATGTGACATATGTGTGTGTCCTAAGGTCACTTGGGGTCCAATTTAGAAACACCAAGAAAGTCCGATGTCGGTCGACCGAATGTCGACCGAAGGTGCACCCTAAGGTCCTATCTCATCCATGGTTCGGTTTGAGCTTACATAGTAAATCATACATGTGATGTGCGTGAGCTTATTACAAACCGAATGCCCTAATTACTATTACAGACCAATATAAATATATTACAAAGAATATGATTTGGTCTTCAAGCTTTTCTTACTTTGTGCACATCTTGATTTTATCATTCTTGATTCCTACACAAAACCTCAAAACGTTCATTAGATACAATGAGTATTTGTCATAATCAAAACCGGGCGTGACCAATAAGGTCAACATATATGTAAATTCACTAATATCTAGAACTCTGCTTTTTTTTTTTTTTGTCTTGTCTACACACACACACACTCTCTCTCTCTTTCTCTCTCTCTCTCTCTCTCTCTCTCTCTCTCTCTCTCTCTCTTTGTGTACTTATTTGTCTTTAAGCTATATATATTTTTAGATTATGCATCGGGTATCCAGTGTCCATTTTACGGTCCACATGACTAATCCTGCGCCCCTTAAAGTTGACCCCACAACTCCAAAGGGAGGGTAAATTCAAGAGTCCAGGGGCAGAAACGAACCCGGGAGAGTTTGAACACCTGACCTCGTGAAAGGCACTCCCGCAGTCTGCACTACCACCTGGACCATACCCTAAGGGTTAAAGTTATGGGTTGAAACGGTCAATCTTTAAGCTATATTAAGCAATAAGAACAATGGTTTGATTCTTGCCATGCTTTGGAGAGAGAATTTTCACTCCCTTCATTGAAAACTACAACAAGTGGACCGTCTATTTGATCATGTCATTCTTGATAAATTGATGAGGCAAAATTTCTTTCTTTATCTCTTGTTAGTTATATGTGACAAAATTGATGAAAGGATGGTTTGCTGACATTCTTTCAATGATCAAGTCAAATCAGGATTAAGAGTGAGCAAAGTCTTTCTGCTTACTTGACTGTTAAGGAATCATACATGTAAATTTTTGTGCCTTCTTGCTTGTCCAATTCTCAAGTCTGTTGGCTCTTTTGTTATCCAAGTCACAAAATTTATCATCTTTTGTTATGAAGGAATTGTTTGTGCTTTTTGTCAACAAGAGCAAATGATTTACATGGGAGACCTTGAGTAGCCTTAGCCTGCTGTTGGGGTCTTATTTTGTTCTCTTAAGAAACTAATTGACCTAGAAAATCATATACATATTTCGTGGTCAAGTGCTAAGACAAAAACTAACAAGAGATTAAGTATAGAGAAATGATTTTCCAAGTGACTAAGTATTTTGTGTCCTGTTATGCAACAGAAGTACAGTTTGGCATGCTCAAGAAAAAGGACGCAAGTGCCAACTAAACTCTCAATTAACACTTCATTGCTCAATCACTTAACTTGGAGTTTTTTGGTGTAGCTATTCAAACCAAAAAGATAGCCACCATGTGTTAGAAAAGTAGGGGGAAGCTTTTTATGGGATTGTAAGGTTTGATCATATAAAATAACCCTTGGATATCAATGGGCCTGTTTGGTTTGTATCTTGACACTTAGCTGAGTATATAGAATCCTTAGATTCTAGACGAATCAAGGAGATTAGTAATAAAATCCACACATGATCTTGGGAGGTTAATTGACTGAAGAAGTGTTTTGGATTGAAAGCAAATATATTTATCAAGATGAGAAAACTTAAAGGAGTGATTGACTTTGACCATGTCGCGACGTCTCAGACAAACCAAACATGCATGGATGCAGCTGCGAGTTAGGAAAAATGGGGTGAATTTGAAAAGAATATTTTTGTGGAAAACATGGTATATGGAGTCGCCATTAACTTTTTGAAGTGTGTTTAGACCTAATTAAGGGTAGAATCGGTCTACACTACTATAATCGAGTTCAAGAGTTCGATTACGCAAGGGGGAGATATTAGCACCCTTTACACGCCCGTTCTTACAAACTATACCTAATTAATCGAAAATTATTCTAAAATAAATTTAATAAACTTTTGAAAATTACTTCCTTTCAAAAATCAAAGAAGATGCACAAAATAAAATACTATATAAGTATTCACTCATAATCGAGACATACCGTACTTCGAAGAGCTCATGTCTCCCTTTTAAATCATAGGGATGAAAAATCAAGAAAATAGTTTACAAAAATATACTCTCGGAGTTTTGAAATCTTTATAAAATTTTATAAATGAAAAATAATATTCCGAGAGGTTTTGAAATTTATTCGGGATAGAAATGATTTTCTGAGTCACAAAACATTTTTTATAATTTTTTTTTTATTTTTGATGATTTTTCCATATTTTTTTCGAATTTTTAAAATAACAAAAAAACAATTAAGCAAAAACAATGAAAATCAAGTCAAAATATTTCCAGAATTTTCACATGAACTTCCTGAATTTTTTTTTAATGATTTTTTTTTTGAAATTTTTATGAATTTTTATGGGTTTTTAAAAGTTTAAATATAAAATAGAATAAAAGGCTAAATCGATTTCATATCAGTTCAGAGGACTCAACCGGTTCGGAGAGAAAACCGGTCAAAAGGGATGGGTCAACATGTTTAAGGTTCGGTCAAGACCCATGCTAATACAACTTACGATCATATCAGGTATCGACGAAAAATTTAATCGGCACCAAAACATTCCTAAGAAAAAAATATAAACAAAGAAAAAAAGTAATAAATAAAAGTGTGAGAGGCTATGAGGGCAGACTCGCCAATGGAGACCATAGGATCACACGACGAACACCCAATTGACCTTTCGGTGTTAATTTGGTTACGACCATTTCAGTGAGCCCAGATTAAAGGCATGGATCACCCTAATCTCGGCACCTGCAGCCGTGTTGTCACGACCTGCTCATTTTTCCACGTATTTTTTTTTAATAATAATATCATTATAAAATCAACATATCCCACAATCCAGCTTAACAGGTCACCATCCATCTGGACCCATGAGTACCAGGGATATAACAAAACATACAGCAGAAGCCTACGCAATAGAAAATATAAAATCATATACATCTCATCATAATGTGCGTAACATATACTAGAGTACTACAACCACTAACTCTCAGTCTATATAACCAAAAAAAAAAATCTAGGGACAATTCCCTCAAAATCTAACTGTTCATACTAAAACTTACCCTTCCAAAGAGGGCAATCACTACTCTAGATTAGCGGAGCTTTTCCCGCTCTCCTATCAGGGGCTCCTGAAAAATGTATAAGATTTAGGAGTGAGACATCTCTCAGTAAGGAAAATAAACTAATACTAGTGTGTGGCAACATGAGTATAACGTGTTCTACATATACCATACATATCATATCCAATACTGTTTATCAAATTTAGGAAAACATATATATATAAATCAACATGGCAGAACATACGATATTTTTATAACATATCTCATCTCATATCATAATAATAATAACATAAAATAATTCCTGGAAGGTTAGCTGACTGTTGTCATGCATTACCCCCACATGAATGGGTTCTGTGACCCGAAGGCGGGACCTGACAAGGGTTGGCCGACCACTGCCAAATCAATAGTCTAATTTGTAGGTCTGATGGGTCTACTCAGACTAGTCCGTACACCAGGGGCGATAACAGTACACTTCTTAAAAATAACCACATCGATCATCCAATCTTACATAACTCCGTACAGCGACGTTAACACAGATATCATGATCACGAAGACCATGGACACATAGCAACGGTACCATGCAAGTGCTAGTCTAAACCAAGCCAACCAGGTTCTAATATCATATACATATACTGAAACCGTGATACATAAATATCTTATATCATTTATTTTCACATCAATCATATCATTTCACATATATACATGTATCATGAAAATCATTGGCCCGTACGCCGTTATTACACATTTTATCATAACTCGGCCCGTACGCTAGCTACACATAGCACAGCCCGTACGCTGGCAAATCACATAGCACGGCCCGTATGCCGACAAATCACATAACACGGCTCGTACGCCAGCAAACATATCCACATATATATATACAAAAACATCTCGGCCCGTACGCCGGTTTTCTATCATAAAAATTCACATCATCCACATTCTTAGAAAACAACATTACACAACATTTTTACTCATGCCACACAGTAGATTTTCCACATACTCAACATACGATCATTTTCACAATATTTTGCAAATATAAGACATATATATATATATATATATATATATATATATAATCATATAGTCATATACATTTTCCATAAATCAAATAATAACTATATATACTTATATATATATATATATATATATATATATATATATAAGCATTTTCCAAACAATACTAGTTTAGTTTATCCCCTTACTTGATTCCTGGGAAGCCCCTAATAAAACTGCCCCGCACCCACAGGGCCTCCTACAAAACACCCTGAAACCAATATTTGTCAAAACTAAACATCAGTATTTTTCCGCCTATATCATTTCCTATAACTACCACAAGGCCAAAAGAAAACTAAAAGGTTTTATCCTGAATTTGAGATGATTTCCAACTCCGATTCCCCGATGATCCGCTCCGGTAGATGTGTAGAGAACTCCGCCAGGAGCATCGTGGTAGCTTCGGATCGTCGATCCGGCGACTGGTGGGGCCGAAAATGAAGAGAGAAGGGAAAGAGAGTCATAGGAGAGAGAGAGAGAGAAGAGAGAGAGAGCGGCGAGAGAAAATGAGAAATATCTCGGTTTCCCGCCTTTTATAGGGCCAGGTTCATCGACAAGCCACGTCACTTCGTCGATGAACCTTTCATAAAATTCGTCGACGAGACCTTGTGTTCATCGACGAAATTTAGAGCACCCCGAACCGTCTCTCGGTATTTTCTCGTCGACGAAACCCTGTGTTCATCGACGAAATTGAAGACCTTCGTCGACGAGACCCTGTGTTCATCGACGAAGCCTGGCAAAATTCTGAGATTAT
Organism: Malania oleifera; assembly: GCF_029873635.1. NCBI lineage: Eukaryota > Viridiplantae > Streptophyta > Magnoliopsida > Santalales > Ximeniaceae > Malania > Malania oleifera. The sequence goes on from NC_080425.1 coordinate 29,773,808, forward strand.
GATTATTTAATATTTCTCCAAATTGCAATGTCGTCGACGAAGTCTACGACCTCCTTCTGTTTCTGTTTCTATTTTCTCTCCCTCTTATTATTATTAACATGCTATTATTCGGGTCACTACACGTGTGGTGGTGTGTGTTAATGAGTATGTAATTAGTGTGTGCATAAGTGTGTGTGTAATTGTGTGTATGAACGTGTGTAAAGACCGATGTGTGCATTAATGTGTGTAAATAACATGTGTAAAATGTGTGTGCATAAATGTGTATAAATACCACGTGTGAAATGTGTGTGGGAGAAATGTGTGTAAACAACATGAGTAAAATGTGAGAGTTAGTATATAAGTAAATGAGTTAGTACACAAGTTAGTTTATAAGTTAGTATACACGTAAGTAAACGAGTTAGTATACAAGTAAATAAATGGGTTAGTATGCAAGTTAGCATGAGTTAGTATGCAAGTCAGTATGAGTTAGTATACAAGTAAATAAATGGATAAGTGTACAAGTAATTAAAAGGGTTAGTATGCAAGTAAATAAGAGTTAGAGTGCAAGTAAGTAAATGTTAGCATGCAAGTAAATAAATGTTAGTAAAAGTTAGTGGGAGTTAGTATATAAATTAGTAAGTTGAGTGTGAAAGTGTGTGAAATGGTGTGTGAACAGTGTATGTAATGGTGTGTGAACAGTGTGTGTAATGGTGTGTGAATAGTGTGTGTTAGTGAGTTGCAATATCCAACTTAAATAGCCACTCCATGCAGCAACAAGATCTAATTAATCACCACTAACATGGCTACATCAAACCCAACTACTAACATCACATTAGTTTCAATAAACTGGATGCAACATGGAAATCAAGTAAATACCCTTCACCTTGGTGCCCGTAAGCCCTGACTTGCAAGAAAAATCAAGAAATCTGAAAAACCTTGAGCATCAGTTTCATATGTTCTGGGGAAAGATTAGCCGCAGTATTGAGGCCATTATACAAATGGCAGCATGTCACAGATGGTTGCGTGTTTTCCAAACACCCAAGCTAGAGACAACAGTAATTGTGATTACAAACACATAAGTTGCATGCTGTAAATGTTAATGATCATTTGGCGACGGAAAAGTGCATTCAAAATACCAACAGAGAAGCTAAACTAAGTTTCAGTGGATCCGGATGCAATACCAGTTTGCTAATGTCCGTATCATACTCCCCGGTTGTTCTAGTCTCGGATCCTTCCCTGTTGCAAAGTGAACCTCAAGGCATCTACGAGAAGTCACACCGGCATTTCATCAAACATCTTCCCTGCAAAGAGAGAAAGAAGTGAGATATAGAGGGAATCAAAGAGAGTTGCTGGCTTGTAGGAGCGCTTGGCGACGCTGCCGCGGTGATGGTGAACGGTGTGAAAGGGGGTTGTCGGAGCTGCGCCAAACGATGGCCGCTGGTGTTGGGTTGTACTGGAGGAACGAGAGACGACTGTGAATACTCGGCTGTGTAGGAGGCTATGGCTGAGAGGTGGCCGTTTGAGTGTGAGAGGAACTGTGGTCGCGGCAGGCGCTGGTATGCTGAGGTTGGTGGTGCTGACGAGGGAAGAGCTGGAGAGTGGGGAGTCTGCTGCGGAAAGCTCTGTCAGTGGGGTGGCCAGAGATGCTCTGCGGGAAGCTCTGTTCAACGACTCTGGGAACAGTATACAACTAGAGGTCCCATGATGGGCGCCGCAGCAAATGAAGTTGCTGCAGTTTAAGGAAGATCTGCGGCGCTGTGTGTGTTCTGCGTGGAGGCTTCCTGCGGCTTTGAGTTGTGGAAGGAGAGTGAGGGAGATGTATGCACGGTAGCCGGAGGTGACGGGGGCAGTCAGAGGTGGGGTCGCCGGTGATGGTCTGGTGTGATGCGACCGTGAAGAGGGTCCTTGGTATGATGGTTAGGCGAGAAGGGTGATGCTAGGAGAGGAGGGAGCAGGGGAGGCTCCTGCGAGAGGGGTTGAGTTCTTGGAGAGATGGACCTGGGGAGTGAGCTCGATGGAGAGCGGGAGAGAGTCGCTTTTTCTTGAGTTTTTTTTTTTCTTCTTTTTTGTTTTTGTTGCAATAATAATAATAATAATAAAATAAAAATTTGGCTTTTTTTTTTTTTTTTTTTTGTATTTTGATGCATTTTTTTTCCTTTTTTTTTTTTTTTTCTACTCTTGTTGTCCACTTTTATCTTCCTGAAAAGAGAGACCTGGCTTTGAAAAGGGTAAAATGTAATTCCCGAAAATAGGACCTGGGTTCCATTTAAAAAAAAATGTTCGAAATTCGATTAAAATGATCGGAACTCAATTAAAGCGTACCGGGATTCGGTTAAAACATCGAAACTCATTCAAAACATACCAGGATTCGGTAAAAACATCGGGACTCAATTAAAATATAGAGATTCAATCGGATCCTCTCAATCCAGAGATTCAAGTCAATTTTCAAAATATCGGGTCTCTTCAAGGTGACCTGATTAAAATTAGGATGTCAACAGACCATTAAAATGGAGTTGCCAAGACAAAAGCTAGACGCCAAATGTCAAAAGATCTAGAAAGATTAGTCTAAGAATATAAATGGAAGAAGGAAAAAAGGTTCTTTCACCCATGTCTCAACTAAGGACCATTTTATCTAGTCAACCTTTAAATTTTAGTTTATCATTTCATTACCAGACTGCCATAGTGTACTTCTTATTTATCCTTATTTGGTGCATTTTTTACCAGGTGCCTTACTTGGTGTCCCTAAATCTCTTTCACACATAAAAATTCCTAATTCATACGTTGGGAATCGTTGTCTTGCCACTCTTTTTTTCGTTGAACTTCTCATTTTCAGAAGTAAATATAGGTAATGAGTTTGATACACAATTTTGAAGAGTAACTCGTAGTTTTATTTATTTATTTATTTATTTTTTTGTGAGCTTTTAGAAGTTACAACTTTGAAATTATTTAAAAGTTATATATATATATATATATATATATATATATATATATATATATATTCGGACAACTATTTTTTACCATGGGTGTCCTTACTTTTTCGTTTTTCAAAAATTAAAAATTATGAAATCACTAATTATATTTTTAAAAAATATATGTCCATTTTAGTCATTTTGAGCATTTAAAAGCACACCGTATAATCCTTTTTTTTTTTATCAAGCTTTTCGTCCTCAGAACTCCTTAGTTTATTTTTTCTTAAGAGGGGCAATAAATTTTTTTTCAACAATCATAATAAGCTCAATTCATCTAGTCCTTTCTAGCACTTAATATCTATAGGGACCAAACTAAGCCTAAATTGCATGCCTTATGGGATCCAAATGCCACTAGTTACGAGAAATGCAAATAAGGGGCTGGAATTGTAGTCAAGGTGCTATCTAAATCACTTAGTGCAACTAATTACAACTATTGATGACAACTAACCGCAGTCATTTGACAAGTAATCTCGTGGTCATTTGGTTGATAACTAATTTCCTCTAGTCATCACTCATTAGGTTAAGGGGAATCAATATGTGTCTATACACATTCCAACGAGATGGTAACTATAATGCGGCCCATGTATGATTATTCAAAGTATGAAGTCAAGTGTATAATGGTGCAAAGTTTTGATAATCTTGCTTATCTAGAAATGAGGCTAAATAGGATGATGGCATAATACAAATCCATCCCAATTGTACAAAGGTGGATCGGCCACGTGCATGTTTCAATCTAGTCATGGCTACTCAAGCATTGTACATCAACCTAGCCACGTGCCGTACATTGGCCAGAGTTATAGTATGGGCATGTGAAAATACTTTGAAAAGGTGATTAATTATTTAATTGGAAAAAAACATTAGCTACGCATACTTATTTTGCACTAGCTCCTACTTTCAATGCCAAGGCATGAATTAACCATTTTGACCTAGGCCTAATCTAGCAACCATGGCTCCATAACAACACTATGGCCAATACTAATATCATGCACTATTTGGTTGTACAATCCCTTATCAAACAAGGGTCAAGGGGCAAAGATTTACACCACTACACCACTATTCAAGTCGAATCAATGCCTAGGGGGCAACAAAATCCTTATGTCATCCGTAGTCATAAAAAATTTTCAATTTTTTTGAAGATAATAATGAATTTGACCTCACTAATTGTGAAGATTATGAGAATAATTTGGTGGTAATTACATCAAAGACTGAGCATTAGATATCCTACCAAGAATTGTGAGGATTTTGCATTTGCATATTGTCCTATGGGCAATGAATATCTCATTGATTGAAAATACTTTGAGTCATCTAGTTATACAAGTTGATTCCTTGTGTTGAGGCCTAGAATATTGAGAAAGTCTTAATTTAAATATAGTAAGATCAATTGTTGACCAACCACATAATTAGCTGATCTGAAATATTTGAGTTTTCAAGATAAAAATAAGACATGAAAAATATTGTATAGACAGTTGATTGGTCATTAATGAGCAGTCAATCGGCTCTTTCCCCACCAAATTCATTCGCTCATGCATGAAGCAATTAGTGTCAACCCATGATCCGTTACGGGAATTTTTGAATAACACATATTTTTGTGTGATTGGTTGGTTTGTTTGGGTTTGTCATGTGTCCTTAATTGTTGACAGGTGTTCTACAACCGTTAGGACATGGCTAACTATCCTATCTCGCACATTATAGTTAAGTTGGTTTAAGTTTTGAATTTGAAATTCAAATTTTTTCCATTTTTTCCCCCCTCTTATGATTTGTTTATAAATAGGCAAACCCCAAGACTCCGTAGGGCTCACACAATAGTGGGAAAATGAAGGTATAGGAGAGTTCTAGGCCAGTGAATGTCCAATTGTTGATCCAAATTTTCATTCATTCATTCATACACAATTCTCTTCTTTCTCATTTTCTACCATTACCCCTTCATCTTCTTCTACCATTCCCTAACTTATTCCACATATTCTCCAATTGTCCTTTGAATAGGTCAATTTTAGATTATTTAAATTTCATGCATGTTTATTTTAAACGTTTTGTCATAATGCATGTTTAGGTTTGTTATTGAATAAGTGTTGTGCATGTGTATCTTATTGAATATAGTCAATGGAATGACATAAGCAGGATCTTGTATATCATAGCATAAGCAAATGCATATATGTGTTTTTGTAAAATAAAACGTGTTTTGTAAAGAGAGATGTGCATGATTTTCAAGCATTTATTTATGTTTACATGTTTGTAAATTTGACTTGCATGTCGTATAGGGAGTTAATTTGATTGGCATGTGTGCATAAAGAAATTCAAATCGTTGTGCATTTTTTTTTTTTTTCTTTTTTACAAAGTTGATTGCAGGCAATCGACTGCTTGTGAGTGGCAGGTCAACCGATGTTAAGTGAAGTTAGGTGGTTGACTGCTATTTAATCAGATTAGAATTTTAAAAAAAAATTGATTTTTTCTATTATTTTATGAGTTTTCTATTGCGTTTTAGCCTTTTGTAAAGTTAAGTGTGGTTGAATTGAGTGTTATGAATATTATATTTTGAATATTTAGTCGTTTTTCTCTTAAATACCAATTTATTTATTTAAAAAAATCATTTTCAAATACTATTTTCAAAAGTAGTTTCCAAATGAAATTTTTCGGAATAATTTTTTTTTTTATTTTAAAAAATCAAAGTTTTCTACAAAATCAAAGTTTTCTTTTTAATTTATAAATCAAAGGTTTAAAAAAATTTCCTAAATTTTGATCACTTTAAAATTTGTTTTTTTCTAAATTTTAAATTTTGTTTTTTTACAGTGTTTTTTAGGATGATTTTGGTTAAATCCAAATCAGATTTTTATAATTAGAAATCAAGAGAGTTCTCTAACAAATTTGGTATTTTCCACAAGAAACTTGAATATTTTTTATAAATTAAATTGTGTTTTCAAGGATGTTTTCCAAGCTAATTTTGGTTAGTTCCAAATCTTAGTTTTTTTTTTTTTTTTTTTTAAATTAGGATTTGAAAAAAGTTTTCCTAAAATTTAATCCTGATTTTCCAAATTAAGGGTTTTCCTTCAAATACACAGAAAATTTTTTTATTAAAAAATATTTTTGTGAACTACAAGAGGTTTGATCCCTAAGAAGGCTGTATAGGTAGCCTACTCTGAATAGGCCCAACCCAAATTTTAAAATAAAATCTTTTTTTTGTGTGTGTGCTTAATTTATTTTATTTTTATGTTTGTAAAGGAAATGAAGAGATAACAAAGTAGTGGAGGTCTCTTTGAGGTCATTCCTTAATTTGTATAAGTCTAATGAAATATCGATGGTTTGGAAAAAAATTTAAAAAAAATAATTTTGATGAAAATAAAAAAGTTACTAGAAATAGTCAATCGCATTTTAGATGCTAGTTGATTGAATTTTTCTAAGAGCATAAACGATCAACCAGATGACATGGGCAGTCAAACACTTCTTGTTTCTCCCTTATTTTTTAATTTTTATTTTACTTTTCAAAGATTAGTTTTTTTTTTTAAAAAATATATGTTGGGAGCACACACACATACACACACATTAGCACAATTACAGTAACTGTTCTTAGAATGGATGCTAATAGGGTGCATAATTGATTAATTATCTATTTTAATTAGTTTCCATTTAAAAAAAAAAATTTATTTTCTTTTATTTTTTACCTTTTAATAAAAATAAAGTGGTGAATCCATTTTTGATTTTTAATAGACTAGGTGAGTTAATAAACTGATAGAATGAATTTAAGCATTAAAATTAGAAGATATGTGCTCAAGACAAGAGAGGACACATCCAAGATCTAGAAAGATGTTAGAAGATTAGTTCCGTGGTAAATAGAAGAAGAAGAAGAAGTGTTTGTACAAACCTCTTAAATTGGAGACCATTTACTTTTATTTAGTCTATCTTTGTGCCATTACTAAATTCTATGAAAGCTAACCCTAGATATTATGTTGAGAACAAAATAGTATGAAACCCTATTTTTCCTATTACTCTTATCTCTTTTCTTCCACTTCATGGATTTTCACCTTTCTTTTACCCATTTTTGGTGATTTAGGATGGTTCAGAGTGCTTTGAGCGGTTTGAGGCATAGTACAATAAATTTGAGAAATCTCCTATTTATTTAAGATTTTTCTTCTTGTTTGTTTTAGACTTCTGAGATCTTGTGGAATTTTTGGGTACTTCTCCTAAGCTTTACTTGTGATTTTATTTCATTTAAAAATAAAAAATTCAAAAAATTAATTTGGTGTGTGAGTGCACATTTTGTGTGTGGCTTGGGAGCCCTAAAACAGTGCCATTTAATTAAGTTAAAATTTAGAAAAATATAACATGAGGGGTTGATGTGTCCCTAAAATGTACTATTTTAGGCCCCCATTTACATGTGTTTTGTCTTCATTTATCATGTATTTACCCTTTGTTATCATAGTTCGGAATTATGCAAGGTTTGTTCATGTTTTAGGAAAAACACGTTAAAACCAAGTAGTTAAGTAAAATGAGAAGCCAAAGGAGTATTTGGAAAGCACGAAACTCAAATCAGATGCTTAACCAAGCCCCTAGAGCCTCAATTCACCAAAGAAAAGAAGAGATAATTTGACCATGTGGTGCGACCAGAAACACAGGGGGGCAATTAGGTCATAAGCTGAAGATTCTAAGGTTCAGACTGAAAGAAGAATGCTGCAAGATTCGACCAAGTGCTTAACCAAGTGACCCAAAGTGTAACACCTCGGACTCGCCACATAGGGCTTGGAGTTTATGAGATCAAACACGCGTCTCTGATATGATTCACGCAGCAGAATTAATTAAATAACCTAAAAAAAAAAAATATATCAGAGTTCTATATTTACATATGTAGACTCATAAAATACAATATCATTCTTCGTATTACATAACCAGGTCCAATATATATTAAACATACTACTAAACACATATATGTTGTGGCATCCACTCACAAAAACTAACCTCGCCCTAGAGCTATATAAGCTCGATCACCTGAAAGACCTGAAAAGATTGATAAATTGACGGGGTAAGACACCTCTCAGTAAGGAAGAAATAAGTTACAATAGTGTGTGGTTGAAGTGTTTAATATAATTACAAAATACACAAATAATCATATTTCACTATCAATAGCAACTGAGAGAAAATGCACCCTTAAATCACATCATTGTCGATTTCTCTGTCACCCAATAACATGCACACATACATCATTATTTTTACTGATAATTCCAGAGAATAGGGAAATCTACCCGCCCATACAAGTAGATTCCCTTTGCTCTAGTGCTAACACTAGGGCACTCACCTTTTTTAGTAAGTCCTCGGGTTATGTATTCAAGTAAAGTCTCCGAGAATAGGGAAGGTCACCCGCCCATACAAGTGACTTCCTTCTACTCTAGTATCCACAAATAATTACTAGAGTACTCGTCTTCCTCAGCAAGCCCTCGGGTGGAGTATTCTACTTTACCATAAATACTTAAGTAATTAAAGTCACACGCAACCAATAATAACCATTTCACAAAGTTCCACATGTACACACATATCACAATCAATCCACACAAGATTTACACATTCCACATTCTCCCCCACACAGGGTCCATATTCACATAGAAAACAACGTCCACACAAGACTCTAATCCATATAAAATACACATCTACATAGTACTCGTCCACACAGGACTATTATAAATACAACATACATGTCCACACAGGATTGGTCCACACAGGACTATCAACCACATAGGTTATACAGTCCACACAGGACTAATCATCATACAGATTACAACACAAACCACCCTATTCATGGTAAATAGGTAAAATAAACTCCTCATACCACTGCCAGTGTTTACCCCCAATATAAATGCCCATATAACGACCTCCTCATACCACTGCCAAAGTTATATAACGATTATATCAGGTACGATATAACGACCTTCTCATACCACTACCAATGCTATATCACAATTTACATGAACCACAACACAAATCAATATCAAACCAACCACTCAAACACATCCACACATGTACCACAGTATACACAATCAAACAGTATCAACAACCAACTAGTATTTTCAACCAAACCAAATTCGCAGTCCAAACAGTATTCACAATCACACAATAAAGCATAATTCTGTAGTATTCGCAACCATTTGATTGTCAAAGTTGTTTTCATGCCACACAATTTTTCCCAATATAATATATATCAAAAATAGTATTTTCAATACCCGCATTGTTAAAAAAATTATTCCTGAATATATAGAATTTTATACCCAAAAATTAACTGGTTTAAAATTAATAAAAATCTATTATAAAATATTTCCCCTTACCTGCTCCTCGAGATTCTGCCTAAGATCAAACAAACACGAGACCCTGTATTCCAAAAATCCCAACTTACTCAAATCTCAGGAAAACACTCATTTAATGCTTCCTAGGTTCCAAATAACTATATTTGTTAATAAAACTTCAAAATAACTCACTTATCTTGATTTTGGGATGTTTCCCTAAAACCCTAAATCAATGATCCGCTCCGACAGCTTTACAGAGAACGATCCCACGAACCCCGTGGTGGTTGCGGATCGTCAAACCATGTCAAATCTAGTCTGAAATCGAAGAGAGAAGGCAGAGGGACCGTTTTCTAGAGAGAGAAAGTGAAGAACCCTAATTTTTCTCGTTGAAAATGAAAGCAAACTCTATTTATAGGCAGGGCCTCATCGATAAGACACGTGGACTCATCGAGGAGACATGTGGACTCATTGACGAGACACGTGGACTCATCGACGAGACACATGGACTCGTCGACGAGTCCTAGTACACTGTTCATGGACGAAATCGGAAGCTCATCAACGAAATTAAGAATATCTCAAACCCCTCGGCACCTCCTCGTCAACGAGTCATGTGCCCTCATCGACAGGTCAAGGAAGCAATCTCGTCGATGAGACCAATTGGTTCATCGACGAGTTCTCGCTGACCTTTCTTTAAAATATCGTTTTTCCCTTTTTCCTTTTATTATCTTTCTTATTATTTATATAGTTAAAATTTTCTAGGTCGTTACATTCTCCCCTCCTTAAAAGAATTTCGTCCTCGAAATTCGTTAATCACCCATTTCTCACAACTAAAAAGCTAACTAACCACATTTATACATTTCAATCAATTCAAACATATGCAACACTGTATTATGCAAGGTCAAACAATAATAATACCCATGCTAATGTAAACATATTACCTGCGCCTTTAGCGTTGTCTTCCTCGGGTGTACCCAACACATAAACACGTGCCGAGGCACCGCTGCCGTGAGGCATCGGGTTGTTCCTCTAATTCTGATTTGGAGCTGGTGCATTGTTTGGAGGTTCTCAACATTCCTGAGCTATATGACCATATTTTCTGCATCTATAGCATACGACACCCTTACTCCAGCATTCTCCCCAATGCCGCTGGTTACATCTAAGGCAGTGGGGGTGTGATGAATCGCCCTATCTTCCTTGATCATTCTTTTTCGACCCCTAACCTACAACATCTCTGTCTCCCCTCCATGACCCATGTCTGGCATTTTTTTGAGAATGAGGAGATGCGGACCTTTTCCTTCGTTCTGATGCTTCTGCACCTCTCTGCAAACTCAACTTTGCAATAGTAGCTTTCTCCACCAATTCCGTGAAATCTTGAATCTGCAAAGATGCCATGTGCTTGTGAATCCTCTCATTCAGGTCCCTTTCAAACCATCTCGCCTTTTGGTATTCATCTGGAACCATAGAAGGTGCAAAGTGAGGCACCCTTGAGTCAAGTTAAAAAATTCTTCCGCCTTTGCATTTCTGGTGGTGGCTGGAAAATGTCGGTCGTAGAAGACCTGCTTGAAACGACCCTAGGTCATCACTATAGGTACCGCTCACTGTTCCTCCAACAACTTCATCACATGCCACCACTGTTCAGCTTCTCCTACCAGTTTAAAGGTGGCGAAAAGAACCTTTTGCACCTCGGTGCAGTTCAACACTGCGAGTATCTTTTCCATCTCTTACATCCACGTATCAACGTTAATCAGGTCAGTGCCACCCTCAAAAGATGAGGGTTTCAGACGGGTGAATTGATCAATTTTACAGCCCTGGTGCACTTGTGGATAGCATGATCCCCCGAAGTCTCGTCTCATCTCTTCCCTAACTTGAGGAGCTATTCCTCACAACAAACGAGAGGTGTCAATCTCATCCTTGCTGGAAGCTCCCAACTCGCTTCCTCCTCCTTCATCCATGCCTTTGCCTTTGGGATCCATCCCTGAATATACATATAACAGAGGAAAATTTAGAATCTTTACATCTTAATATATCTGACATAATCATAAAACACAAAACCAATTTAATATCATTATCCTCAATTAAATATCCAACATCCAGTTATCCGCAATCATCTTAATCTTCAAATTCAAATTCCAAATTTCAGTTTCTCTACTTGGAAACATCATTGTCGATGGATTTACCACGATTTTCAAAAACCGTCGATTGATTCAAAAAATCACAGAAGTCCATCAAAGGATTTCTGGCTCCAGGCTATGAAATAAACTCAAACTCCTGTTAGTACCTTAATGTACCCATTCCTACCCTTATCCAACTGCAATCTATACTCTAGTATTAATCCTCCTAAAGTCTGCAGGACCGTTATGCTTTAATGCCAACTGTAAAGTTCTGGACTAGCCACATGGGGCCCGGAGTGTTATGAGACCAAATACGCATCTCTGATACCATTCACGCAAAGGAATTAATTAAACAACCTCAAAAAAAATACCAGAGTTTTATATTTACATATGTAGACCCATATAATACAATCTCATTCTTCATATTACATAACCAGGTCAAATATATATTAAACATACAACTAAACACATATCTATTCTCGTATCCACTCACAAAAACAAACCCTGCCCTAGAGCTATCTAAGCTCGATCACCTGGAAGACCTGAAAAGATTGATAAATCGACCGGGCGAGACACCTCTCAGTAAGGAAGAAATAAGTTACAACAGTTTTGTGGCTAAAGTGTTTAATATAATTACAAAAATACACAAATAATTATATTTCACTATCAATAGCAACTGAGAGAAAATGCACCCTTAAATCACATAAATGTCGATTTCTCTGTCACCTAATCACATACAAACATACATAATTATTTTTACTGATAATTCTCGAGAATAGGGAAGTATACCGCCCATACAAGTAGATTCCCTTTACGCTAATGCTAACAACGGGGCACTCACCTTTCTCAGTAAGCCCTCGGGTTATGTATCTAGGTAAAGTTTCCAAGAATAGGGAAGGTCACCCGCCTATACAAGTGACTCCCCTCAACTCTGGTATCCACAAATAATTACCAAAGTACTCGCCTTCCTCAACAAGCCGTCAGGTGGAGTATTCTACTTTACCATAAATACTTAAGTAATTAAAGTCACACACAACAAATTAAAACCATTTCACAAAGTTCCATATGTACACACATATCACAATCAATCCACAGAGGATTTAAACATTCCACATTCTCACCCACATAGGGTCCATATTCACACAGAATACAACGTCCAAATGGGACTCTAATCCATATAAAATACACGTCCACATAGGACTAGTCCACGTAGGACTATCATACATACAACATATATGTTCACACAGGACTAGTCCACACAGGACTATCAAGAACATAGGTTACACGGTCCACACAGGACTAATCATCACACAGATTATAATACAAACCACCCTGCTCATGGTAAATAGGTAAAACAAACTTCTCATACCACTACCAATGTTTACCCCTCAATATAAACGCCCATATAATGACCACCTCATACCACTGCCAACGTTATATAACGGTTATATCAGGTACCATATAATGACCTCCTCATACCACTGTCAATACTATATCACAGTTTACATGAACCACAACACAAATCAATATCAAATCAACCACTCAAACATATCCATACATCTACCATAGTATACATAATCAAACAGTATCCAAAACTAACCAGTATTTTCAACCAAACCGAATTCGCAGCCCAAACAGTATTCACAATCACATAATAAAGCATAATTCCATAGTATTCGCAACCATTTGATTGTCAAAGTTGCTTTCATGCCCCACGGTTTTTCCCAATATAATATATATCAAAAATAGTATTTTCAATACCTGCATTGTTCAAAAAGTTATACTTGAATATATAGAATTTTATGCCCAAAAATTAATCATTTTAAAATTAATAAAAATCTGTTTTAAAGTATTTTCCCTTACCTACTCCTCGGGATTCTACCTAAAATCAAACAAACACAAGACCATGTATTCCAAAAATCCCAACTTACTCAAATCTCAGAAAAACACTCATTTAATGCTTCCTAGGTTCCAAATAACTATATTTGTTAAGAAAACTTCAAAATAACTTACTTACCCTAATTTTGGTATGTTTCCCCAAAACCCTAAATCAAAGATCGACTCCGATAGCATTGTAGAGAATGATCACACGAACCCCGGGGTGATTCCGGATCGTTAAACCAGGTTAAATCCAGCTTGCAATCGAAGAGAGAAGGCAGGGGGACCATTTTCTAGAGAAAGAAAGTGAAGAACCCCAATTTTTCTCGTTGAAAATGAAAGCAAACTCTATTTATAGGCAGAGCCTCGTCGACAAGACAGATGGACTCATCGAAGAGTCCTAGTACACCGTTCGTGGACGAAACTGGAAGCTCATCGACGAAATTTAGAATATCTCAAAGCCCTCGGCAACTCCTCGTTGACGAGTCATGAGCCCTCGTCGATAGGTCAAGGAAGAACTCTCATTGATGAGACCAGTTGGTTCGTTGATGAGTTCTCACTGACCTTTCTTTAAAAATTATTGGTTGACCTAATTGGGTTTTTCAATCAGTTTTGGTGATAACAAACAAAGGATAATCTAACTTTGAATGGTTAAGTAATGATGTTTCGGGTTTGACAATAATACAAGGATCATTATGGACCATCAAGCTACATTCAATAACAAGTGATCCAAGAGAAGCTCAAAACAACACTAGATTGATCAATGCATGGGGAAACTAAAACCAGCTCAAGCTAAAGTCCAAGGGATTTTAAAGTGACCATGAAGTGGAAGATTTTAAGCTTAGAGTATAAGGTTTTAGGATGAGTAATGTAAGTACTTCAAAGTTGAATATCTATTGAAATATCATTTGAAGCTTTTTAAGGGAAATATATGGACTTAGAAACCTATTTTAAAACCCCAAAAAATGTTTTATAAAATTTTAAAGAAAGAGAGCAAAACATATTTTTGAAACAGAAAAAAAAAAAACAAAAAGTATACTGCTTAGAAGACTGAAGTGTTAACTTCAGAAGACTGAAGTTTAAGCTCAGTTGTCTAAAGAATTACTTCAGAAGTCTAAAGATTAAGTTCAGTCGTCTGAAGATTTATTGGTGAAACATAGAAACAAGCAGAAGCACATCAGAAGACTGAACTCTGACTTCAGTTGTCTGAACCCGAAACTTTAGAAGTCTTAACCCAAACTTCAGACGTCTGACCTTGTGTCCAGTTCAAAATTTTCAAAGCTTTAAGAAACTTCAGAAGACTAACCTCGAAGGTTCATTCGTCTGAACACTGATAACGGTCAAAATTTTTAAATATTTCAAATGTTTTAAATTGTTTTTTTGTGCTCCAAATTTTCCTAAAAGTTGGGAAACACTCCAAGTAATCTTGGGTAGCATGAAAATCATTTTATTGGCCTATAAATACATGGTTTTGCAAATTGAAATACACCAAGAATTGAAAAATCTGCTCTAAGTTCTCTTGCATTTAAAGTCACTACTTGCTCAACCAGTTGCAATCTGAAAGTGCTGATATTTTGAAAGTATTGATCATCAATCCCTGAGTTCTACATATTGATTCCTCATCTGGAGAAAAAGTGACTTAGTGAATTTTGATCTTGAGCTTCGAATTGTATTTCATCTTTGATATTTAAATTCTGAAGTATATTGATTTGAATTGTACTAATCAGCTCTGTGTGTGAGGACTCTTTGTACACATCTACTTGCTCTTTCCAGACTTGTTGGATCGTTGGCTGAATAAGGGAATATTGTTTGGAGAGGCGAGCTCTAACCTACTTGAAGGAGTGGTTGTAAAAGGTGTTGTTCCACCTGGTAAAGGAACTAAGTTAGTGGAATCCTTTGGTGGTTTGTCAAAGGTGAGGATGTAGGTTGTGGATAAGCCAAACCTCATAAATCTCGGCGTTCCTCTCATCCTTACTCTTTTTATTTTCTGCACCATATATTCTTGTGTATGCTAAGTGTAGGTTGCAGGACTTAAAATTCAAATTCAAAGAAGACTCTTGATTTTAGAAAGTAAGTTTTAATTAACCATTTGAGGAAACTTACAAGGGAATACGTTGGTCAATTTGTGGAAATCTTGATTAAGAGAAGCGCAATAAAATTCCATTCAAAATAGGGTTTGCAAACAACTACAGGGCTACTACCAAAAAGCAATAATTTCTTGAATGATTGATTGATTTTCATACTTTGGTTCGTTGGATCGTGCTTTTAATTTTTCAGTACTTTGTGGTGTGATTTGGTTGTGATCAAAAGCTGATTGATTTAATTTCTTTTTGTTGCATTAAAACAAGTAAGAAGTTGAAAAGATTTTAAATTTTTGATTAATCGAATTCACTCCCCCTCTTGGGAAAGCTATTCTAATTTTAATTGGTATCAAAGTCTAGTTATAGAAAATCTTAGTAAGAAGCTATAAAAGGATCTAATGGTACATATAGGAGTAGCTACCTTTGGAAAGGGCCAATTCTCAACCCGTCCATGAATCTTTTGTGGACATAACTATACTTTTTGGAAAAAACGAATACAAATCTATCTTCAACATATGGATTGGAAAGCTTGAGAAGTTGTTATGGATGGAAATCTAATTCCTACAAAAATAGTGGATAGAAAACAAATTCCTAAAGAGAAAAAGGACTTGACCGATGTAGACTACAAAATGCTACAAATAAATTCAAGTGCCATAAATGTCTCATATTGTGCTTTAGATGCTAATGAATTCAATAGAGTCATGGCCTATAAAACGGCTAAAGAAATTTAGGACAAGTTAGAAGTAACATATGAAGGAACAGTAGATGTTAGAGACAATAGGATTGACATGCTAACCAGTGAGTATGAAGCATTCAAAATGAATTTAGATGAAACAATCAACTAGTATTTATACTAGATTTACTCACATAATAAATTCTCTAAGTGCCTTAGGAAAGACCTACACTACCTATGAAATGATTCGAAAAATACTAAGAGGCCTTCCCTCCATATGGGAACCAAAGGTCACTGTAATTACCGAAGGTAGGAACCTTAAGGCTACCTCACTAGATGAACTTGTAGGTTCACTACTCACTTATGAAATGACATTAAAAGAAAGAAACCCTGAACCTAAGCACAAGATGTCCATTGCCTTAAAAGCTACTAGTGAAAGCTCAAGTGAAGATGAAAGTGAATCTAGTGATCTAGACCACGATGAATTAGCATTCATCACTAAAAGACTTGGAAAGTTCTATAGGAGAAATAAAAAGTTCCCTAGAAAGTTTTATAAAAGGAAATTTGAGAAAAGGGAACCTAGTAGGAAAGAACAAAAGTAAAAATGACTCTCCTATATGTTATCATTGTAAGAAACCATGACACATCAAGCCGAACTGCCCTTTACTCAAGAAGGATAAAAAGAAGAAGAAGGAAGCCATGAAAGCTACATGGGATGATTCAAGCTCAAGCGAAACGGAGAACGACTCAAGCGGACAAGAGACGGCGAATATGTGCTTCATGGCAAATGATGAAGAGGTAAATTCTTACTACTCCTTATTATCGAATTCTAGTAATGAATCTTGTGATGAATCTTGCGATAGCATGCTCTCCTATAAAGAACTACAAGCTGAGTTATTTGCCTTACATAAAAGATTTATCAAAATCTCCAAAAGAAACATAACTTTAAAAGAACAAAATGAAAAACTAATAAAACAACTTGAATCTTCTAAATCCATTGAAAAGAGAAAGAATCTCGTATTGAAAAATTAGAAGAGAAAATAAAAGATATGTCTCAAGAAATAGGCAAAATACAAGTAGATGATCTAAATAAAAAAGATTTAGAAATAATCGAACTTAAGAAGTCAATAGAGGATAAAGAGAAAATCATTTATAACTTTACGAAAGGTAAAGAAAATTTTGAAAGAGTGATTAGACAACAAAGATCGCATGGAAATAGAAAAGGAATCGGATATAATGGAAAAACAAATAAAAGAAGTAAAAACTTATTCATGGGGTATTTTGTTAAAGAAGCAAAGCACTATGCTCGTACTTCCTCAACCAATATACATGACCATACTATTTGCTACATGTGCAAGAATAAAGGACATGTGATGTTCAATTTCCTACTCAAAAGAAAATATGTTAAAGTTCAAGGTGAATGGAAAGTTAACAATGGAACTAGAAATAATCCAAAGAAAGTTAAGAAAATTTGGGTTCCAAAAACTAACACCATGAATCCTTCATTGTAGGTGTACTTTAGGACAACACCATCAAGGGAAAAGTGGTACTTGGATAGCGGGTGTTCAAGACACATAACCGGAGATAGGACCAAGTTCACCACACTAAAACAAAAAGATGGGGGATGTGTGACCTTCGGTGACAATGCCAAAGGTAAAATTGTTGGCATTGGTAAAATAGGTAAAGAACCCTCTCTTACAATTGATGATGTGTTGTTGGTAGATGGTTTAAAACATAATCTTTTGAGTATTAGTCAATTAAGTGACAAAGGTTTTGAAATAATTTTTAAGAAAGACAAATGTATTATTCAAAATCCTAAGAATGATGAAACCGTATTCACAGCTCATTGGGTAAATAATGTATATTGAATAAGTCTTGATAACCTAGTTAATCAAAATGTGACTTGTTTGGCTGCCATAAATGAAACTAGTTGGCTTTGACATAGGAAACTGGGGCATGTAAGCATGAATGTGACACCCCAGACCTGCCACATAGGGCCCAGTGCGTCAAGAAAATAACACGTGTCTCTGATACTATTCACACAGCAGGAATAATAAATATCTTCAACAAAAATACCAGAGTGCTATATTTACATGCATTGATCCATAATAATTACAACCTAATCCTTCATATTATAAATCCAGAATTAATACATATTAAACATAAACTAAATACATATCCGATCTACTATATTTAACTAACAAAACTACCCTGCCCTGGCGCTATCTAAGCTCGATCACCTGGATAACTTGAAAAGATTTAACATATGACGGGGTGAGACACCTCTCAGTAAAGAAGAAATAGTTTATAATAGTGTGTGGCTGAAGTGTTTATAATACAATTTAAAATATCCATCTCAGGTGTACACACAGTTCACAAGAAGACAGAAAACATGCCTATAATCACACAAGATCATTGTCCTTATCATCCAATCACATACTTATAACCAATCGGTATTTTAATGTTAGTTTTTCGAGAATAGGGAAATCCACCCGTCCATACAAGGGCTTCCCTCTGCTCTAGTGCTAATACCAGGGCACTCACCTTCCTCAGTAAGCCCTCAGGTTATGTATCTAGGTAAAGACACCGAAAATGGGGAAGATCACCCCGCCCATACAAGTGGCTTTCCTCTATCCTAGTATCCATAAATAATTACCGGAGTACTCGCCTTCCTCAGAAAGCTCTCGGATGGAGTAATCTACTTTACCCAAAATACTTAATTAATTAAATAGTCGTACACAACCAACACAATTGCTTCACAAAATTTTACGCATGCACCCCTATCATAATTAATCCACACAAGATCAAATCACACAACATCAATGTCCACAAAAGACTGGTCCATATAGGGCTGATCAAATCACATAGCATCAACATACACAAAAAATACAAAACAAGCACCTCGTTCATGATAAATAGGTAAACAACCTCCTCATACCACTGCCAATGTTTACTTCCCAGTATAAATGTCCATATAACAACCTCCTCATACCACTGCCAACGTTATATGACGATTATACCAGGTATGATATAATGACCTCCTCATACCACTACCAACGTTATATCGTCATTCATATGAACCACATCACAGATCAATCACAAACCTGACCAATCAATCATGTCAACGCAAATACCACAGTATATTCAATCATCCAGTATTATCAGCCAAACAAAGTTCACAATCCAACCAGCATATCCAACCAAACAAGAATTATAGCCAAATAACATTAAAAATCTCAATGATTTCATCAATCCACTAAGCTCATAATCATTTAATTGTCAAAATGGTCTCAACCACACAATTTTTTTCCCCAATTTAATACATAAATAATTAAAACAATATTTTCAATACTAGTTTGATTTAGAAAAATTATACCTGTATATGTAGGATTTTTACCCAAAATTAGTCACTTTAAAATTACCAAAAAGCTATTATAAAATATTTCCCCTTACCTAATTCCTGAAAAGCCTCCTAAAATAACCAATCCTGCACCCGTAGGGTTCCCCGTTCAACGCCTTGAAAATCACATCTCCCAGAACTAAACTTCAATATTTCTTCACATATAATATTTTCTACAACTAGGGTAAAACCAAATTTTACACAAAACACCTTACCTTAAATCTGGGATGAATTCCTAACTAGTCCTACCGACGATCCACTCTAGCAGATTTGTAGAGAACTCTTCCAAGAGTGTCGTGGTGGCCTCAGATTGTTGAATCAAAGAAAATTCAGCCCAAAATCGAAGAGATAAGGTGGTAGTGCCGAATTTTCTGGAGAGAGAGAGAGAGAAGACATGCAAGAATTTCGCGCTGAAATGAAACAATTCCACTTTATATACACAGGGATTCGTCGACAAGACACGTCGATTCGTCGACGAGTCCTAGTGCATAGTTCGTTAATGAGGCAACCAACTTGTTGACGAATTTCAGTCATGCGAAGAACCCCTCTCGGTAATTCCTCATCAATGATATACATACCCTCGTCAACAAGCTCAAAAGAACATTCATCGATGAAACCAATCCGTTCGTCGACGAATGAATGCTGCCACCTTTTCAAATTTATTCCTTCTTTCCTTTCTATCTTCTTTATTATCTTAAATTATTTAAAAATTACCCGGGCTGTTACAATGGACCTATTATCTAAACTATCCACGAAAAAAATTAGTAAAAGGATTACCAAATAAAAAATTTATAAAAGATAAGATTTGTGATGCATGCTAAAAAGGAAAACTGGTCAAAACAAGTTTTAAAAAGAAGTACATATCAACTAGTAGACCCTTAGAACTCTTGCACCAAGACTTATTTGGCCCTACTAGAACACAAAGCTTAGGAGGCAAACAATATGCCTTTATAATTGTAGATGAGTATTCAAGATATACTTGGGTATTGTTCTTAGCAAATAAAGATGAAGCTTGTAACACGTTAATCACTCTATGCAAGAAACTACAAAATTAAAAAGGCTATAACGTAACTAACTTTACGAGTGATCAAGGTAGAGAGTTCAAAAATAAAGATGTTGATAAATTTTGTGATGATCATGGTATAAATCATAACTTTTCATCACCAAGGAATCCACAATAAAATGGAGTAGTTGAAAGAAAAAATAGAACCCTTCAAGAGATGGCAAGAACCATGTTAAATGAAAATGATTTACCTAAATACTTTTGGGCTGAAGCTGTAAATACAGCTTGTTATGTTATAAATAAGGTATCCATTAGATCAAGACTAGATAAAACACCTTATGAGCTATGGAAAGGTAGAAGACCAAACATAGCTTACTTCCATGTATTTGGATGTAAATGCCTTATTCTCAATAATAAAAGATGATTTAGGCAAATTTGATGCAAAATCTGATGAAAGTATTTTCTTACGATATTCAACAAATAGTAAAGCCTATATGGTTTATAATAAAAGAACACTTACTATCGTTGAATCCATATATAAAACTTTCGATGAATCAAATCACTATGTCAAAGAAATTAAGAATGATGAAAGAGAGGATATCTCACAAAAAGAATAAAATCTTGAAATAAAAGAAGAAAACAATAATGAAACTTCAAATGAAAACTCCATAGAAAACCAAGAACTACCAAAAGAGTGGAAATATGTTAAAAGTCATCCAAAAGATCAAATTCTTGGAGAACCATCAAAAGGAGTAACAACTAGAGCATCATTGGAAAATGCAACTATTATGCAATTTATCTCAAGATGAACCTAAGAACATTGAAGAAGCCTTAAATGACGATTCTTGGATTATGGCAATGCAAGAAGAACTAGATCAGTTTGAAAAAATTCAAGTATGGGAACTAGTACCTAAACCCAAAGAACATTCAATTATAGGAACTAAATGGGTCTTTAGAAATAAGAAGGATGAAAATGGGGTAGTCGTTAGAAATAAAGTTAGGTTAGTAATACAAGGTTATAATCAAGAAGAAGGTATCAATTATGAAAAAACCTTTGCACTCGTAGCAAGAATGGAAACAATAAGGATGCTCCTAGCCTATGTAGCCCATAGGGATTTTAAACTATACCAAATGGATGTAAAAAGTGCATTCTTAAACGGATGTATAAATGAAGAAGTTTATGTTAAACAACCTCCAGTTTTTGAAGACACAAAAAATCCAAATCATGTATTCAAGTTAACAAAAGCTTTGTATGGATTGAAACAAGCTCCTAGAGCTTGGTATGAAATACTAAGCAATTTCCTACTTAATAATGATTTTTCAAGAGGAAAAGTTGACAACACCTTATATATAAAGAATAAAAACAAACACATGCTAATAGTACAAATATATGTGGATGACATCATTTTTGGAGCTACAAATGAAGAATTATGTAAAGAATTTGCAAATTGCATGCAAAAAGAATTCGAAATGAGTATGATGGGAGAGTTGAATTATTTCCTAGGGTTACAAATCAAACAAGCCAAAAGTGGAACTTTTATAAATCAAACAAAATACATTAAATATATGTTGAAAAAGTTTGACATGGAAGGACGTAAACCCATAGGAACTCCTATGAGCACCTCAACAAGCCTTGATAAAGATAAAAAGGGAAAATCAATGGATAGAAAACATTATCGAGGAATGATAGGAAGCTTATTGTATTTGACCGCTAGTAGACCAGATATCATGTTTAGTGTATGCATGTGCGCTAGATTACAATTAGCACCTAAGGAATCTCATCAAGTCACTGTTAAAAGGATACTAAGGTACTTAGTAGGTACTCTTGATTTAGAATTGTGGTATCCCAAGGAGACTAATTTTGAAATGATTAGCTATTTAGATGCAGATTATGCTGGATGTAAAATAGATAGAAAAAGTACTAGTAGCACTTGTCACTTTCTAGGACGCTCACCAGTATCTTGGTTTTCAAAGAAGCAAAATTCTGTAACTTTATCCACACCGAAGCCAAATACATAGCTGTTGGGAGCTGTTGTGCACAAACACTATATATGAAACAACAACTAAAAGACTTCAATCTTGAATACCAAACAATATCAAAGTGTGACAACATAAGTGCAATAAACATTTCTAAAAATACTGTTTCACACTCAAGAACTAAGCACATTGATATAAGACATCACTTTCTAAGAGATCATGTTCAAAAAGAAGATATAATACTTGAATTTATCCATACAAGTGATCAATGGATAGATATATTTACAAAACCTATTAGTGAAGAAACATTTATAACCATAAGGAGAGAACTTGGATTAATACATAGAAGAGAATTGTTTTAGAAAGAAATTATAAAATTTTTCAGAACTTTAATCGTCTGAACCTAAATCCTTAGATGGCTTAACACTGTAGACTGCAGATTCAAAATACTAAACCTAGAACTTCAAATGTTTGGGAGGCTACTAACTTTTTCAAATTCAGGATTTGGAAATCTTCAGATGACTGAAGATAATCTTCAGTCTTTTGAAGTTGCGGAGTTTAAATATAACAACTCCTTCAAAACCCTAATTTCAAACATCTGAAGTTTGTTCCATCACTCCTCTGAACTCACCTCTCTTTATCTCCCTTCACTCTCGACCAAAAATCCTTCAATCCAAAGCTCCATTCTCTCTTCAAAAGTTAATCTCACGTAGTCTAGGGTTTTCCAATCAAGTTTTTTTCGCCTACTCAATCATGCCTCGCACCAAACAAATGGCAAATCATGGATCTTTTTCAGGAAGGGATATACAAAATATTAAAAAATGGCTTGTTGCACCACAAGCCAAACTCCGTTATCGTGCCTCTCTTGGTACCATTGATCCTATTCTAGGTAAGGTGTTAGATATCTCCTTCTTCACTGCTAAATTTCCTGAAATTCTCCCAGTATTTAAAAATATAGGATGGTATGATTTCATTGTTCAGCAACCCAAAGGCATCTTTCCTCATCTTGTCAAAATATTCTACGCAAACTTGATTTATGAAAATGACATTTTTTCATATGAAGTTAAAGGGAAGAAAATTCTTCTAAATTCCGAAATACTATCTCCTATCTTCAAAATCACTTTAGGAGAATTTGAGTGTCCTACTGTTACTCAATCCTAGATTTTGGAACAAGGTTTTACTCCTAAAACCTTTTTCCCATTAATTATGGAAAATGAACTTGTATACTTTGGGCATCCTCTGGTATATAAGCAACTCAATTTAAAAGCTCAAATTCTACATAAGATTGTTTCCTATAACATTCTCCCCAAATAAGGTTCGTTCGACCATCTTTTATACATGGAATGTTTTGTTCTTTGGTGTCTTCTTAAAGGTAAAAAGCTAGATTTGGCTAGCTTGATTATAAAATGGATGTGAGCCAAACTAGAATCCACCAAGGTTGTTCTCCCCTACGGTGGTGTTCTCACCCTTCTCTTTGCTCATTTTCATATTTCAAGTGCTTCTGAATTCTTTGTTAAATGAACCCAATATGATCTTTTCAATCTTACCACCTTAAAAAAATGGGGTATGACAAAGGCAATGAGGGTTGGTACTTTAAGACCGGGAGACCTCAACATGTTGTAGCAGCCTCAGCAGCAACTCCTCCTCCTCCTACACATGATCAGCGATCTTCACAAGATGCACAATTGTGGTTTTTGTCCTTTCACCAAGACTTCACTACTTTCTCATCTGAAGTACGATCCGGGATTCAAAGTATCAAAGAGAAAGTCACCTTACTTGATCAATGCATAATTCGGATCGAGGAACATCAGGAAAAAACCTTTAGGGTTGGTGATCCCATGGACATCAGCTCAGCTCCTCGCAATGAAGGTGATAGTTCTAAAGCAGAAACTGAGGACAGAGAAGAAGGATCTGAGGAAGAAGGAGGTTAGGAAGAAGAAGAAGGTCAAGAAGAAGAAGCGGAAGATGAAGAAACTAGAGTAGATGACTAGCTGATGTTGTATTTATAAGTTGTTTGCATTGTATGACACTGTTTGAGTTTTTTTTTTAGATAGCTAAAGTTGTTTTATGAGTTGTTTTTTTTTTTTTTAACACTTTTTGAATATGATTTCCTCTATGTGTAAATACATCTTTGCTATTATAATATGCCTTTATTTACTATCCCTTGCCTCTTTTTGAATAATGACAAAAGGGGGAGAAAATTATTAGCAAAGATAATACAAAATGAGCTAAAACCTAATATGCTAAAGTGAAGTGAAATATGGCACATAACTTGTAAAGATGCAAGTAAAATTGAATAAGTTATACAAATATGTAAGTAAGAAATCATACTTTATGAGCTAAAAGATTCATATTGAATAAAGTGTGACATACTTGTTAAATATTACTACATGTTGGATGATATGCTATTTGCTTACTTGAAATTTTTGTCATTACTCTTATCAAATGTTAAAAGGATGCTTATTGTAAGGGGGAGCCTTTTTCAAGGGAACTCTCATCTTTGCTCCTTGGTTGTCATCATCAGAAAGGGGGAGATTGTTAGCCTAACTAGGTTTTTCAGTCAGTTTTGGTGATTACAAATAAAGGATAATCTAACTTGGAATGGTTAAGTAACGATGTTTCAGGTTTGACAATAATACAAGGATCATTATGGACCATCAAGCTACATTCATTAACAAGTGATCCAAGAGAAGCTCAAAGCAACACTAGATCGATCATTGCATGGGGAAACTAAAACCAGCTCAAGCTAAAGTCCAAGGGATTTCAAAGTGACCATGAAGTGGAAGATTTTAAGCTTAAAGTATAAAATTTTAGGATGAGCAATGTAAGTACTTCAAAGTTGAATATCTATTGAAATATCATTTGAAGCTCTTTAAGGGAAATATATGGACTTAGAGACCTATTTTAAAACCTCGAAAAATGTTTTATAAAAGAACAAAGAAAGAGAGCAAAACATATTTTTGAAACGAAAAAAAAAACCAGAAAGTATACTGCTCAGAAGACTGAGGTGCCAAATTTATAGGACTAAAGTTTAAGCTTAGTTGTTTGAAGAATTACTTCAGAAGTCTGAAGATTAAGTTCAGTCGTCTGAAGATTTATTGGTGAAACACAGAAACGGGCAGAAGCACATCAGAAGACTAAATTCTGACTTTAGTCGTCTGAACCCGAAACATCAGAAATCTGAACCCCAACTTCAAACGTCTGACCCTGTGTCCAGTTCAAAATTTTCAAAGCTTTAAGGAACTTCAGAAGATTGACCCCGAAGGTTCAGTTGTATGAACATTGTTAATAGTCAATTTTTTATTAAATATTTCAAATGTTTTAAATTGTTTTCTTGAGCTCCAAATTTTCCTAAAACTTAGGAAATACTCAAAGTAATCTTAGGTAGCACGCAACTCATTTTATTGGCCTATAAATACATGGTTTTGCAAATTGAAATACACCAAGAATTGAAAAATATGTTCTAAGCTCTCTTGCATTCAAAGTCACTACTTGCTTAACCACTTGCAATATGAAAGTGCTGATATTTTGAAAGTATTGATCATCAATCCCTGAGTTCTACATACTGATTTCTCATCTGGGGAAAAAGGGACTTGGTGAATTCTGATCTTGAGCTTCGAATTGTATTTCATCTTTGATATTTAAATTCTGAAGTATATAGATTTGAATTGTACTAATCAGCTATGTTTGTGAGCACTCTTTGTACACATCTACTTGCTGTTTCTCTTGTACTTATTGCATGATTCTAGACTTGTTGGATTGTTGACCAAACAAGGGAATATCATTTGGAGAGGTGGACTCTAGCCTACTTGAAGGAGTGGTTGTAAAAGGTGTTGTTTCACCCGACAAAAGAACTAAGCTAGTGGAATCCTTTGGTGGTTTGCCAAAGGTGAGGATGTAGGCTGTGGATAAACCAAACCTCGTAAATCTCGGTGTTCCTCTCATCTTACACTTTTTATTTTCTGCACCATATATTCTTGTGTATGCTAAGTGCAGGTTGCAGGGCTTAAAATCCAAATTCAAAGAAGACTCTTGATTTTAGAAAGTATGTTTTAATTAACCGTCTTTGGAAACCCACAAGGGAGTACGTTGGTTAATTTGCGGAAATCTTGATTAAGAGAAGCGTAGTAAAATTCCATTCAAAGCAGGGTTTGCAAACAACTACAGGGCTGCTATCAAAAAGCAAGAAATTCCTGAATGATTGATTGATTTTCATACTTTGGTTGGTTGGATTATCTTTTTAATTTGTTAGCACTTTGTGATGTGATTTGGTTGTGATCATAAGCTGATTGATTTGTTTTTTTTTTTGTTGTTGCATTAAAACAAGCAAGAAGTTGAAAAGAGGTTAAATTTTTAATTAATCCAATTCACCCCCTCTTGGGAAAGCTATTATAATTTCATTCTTTTTTCCCCTTTTCTTCTATTTCCCCTTTTCCTTTTATTATCTTCCTTATTATTTTAAATAGTTAAAATTTTCTAGGTTATTACATTCTTCCCTCCTTAAAAGAATTTCGTCCTCGAAATTCCTTAATCACCCATTTCTCAAAAATAAAAAGCTAACTAACCACATTCATACATTTCAATCAATTCAAACATATGCAACACCATATCATGCAAGGTCAAACAAAAATAATACCCATGCTAACGTAAACATATTACCTGTGCCTTTAGCATTGTCCTCCTCTAGTGTACCTAACATATAAACACATGTCGGGGCACTGCTGCCGCGAGGCATTGGGTTGTTCCTCTAATTCTGATTCGGAGCTAGTGCATTGTTCGGAGATTCTTGACATTCCCGAGCTATATGACCATATTTTCCGCATCTATAGCATATGACACCCTAACTCCGGCATTCTCCCCAATGCCGCTGGTTACATCTAGCGTAATGGGGGTGTGATGGATCACCCTGTCATCCTCGATCATTATTTTCTGACTCCTAACCTACAACATCTCTATCTCCCCTCCACGACCCTTGTCTGACATTTATTTTGGAGTGAGGAGACGCAAATCTTTTCCTTTGTTCTGATGCCTCTGCACCTCTTTGCAGACTCGACTCCGCAATAGTAACTTTCTCCACCAGTGTCACGAAATCTTGAATCTGCAAACATGCCATGTGCTTGTGAATCCTCTTATTTAGGCCCCTTTCAAACCATCTCGTCTTTTGGTATTCGTCTGGAACCATAAAAGGTGTAAAGTGAGATAGTTTGAGGAACCTAGCAGCATACTGCTGAACAATGAGGTGCCCCTGAGTCAGGTTGAAAAATTCTTCTGCCTTTGCATTTCTAGTGGTGGCAGGAAAATATTGGTCATAGAAGACCCGATTGAAACGACCCCAGGTCATTACTATAGCTATCGCTCGCTGTTCCTCCACCAATTTCACCGCATGCCACCACCGTTCAACTTTTTTTGCCAGGTTAAAGGTGGTGAAAAGAACCTTCTGCTCTGTGGTGCAGTTCAACACTGCGAGTATCTTTTCCATCTCTTGCATTCACGTCTCAGCCTTAATCGGGTTAGTACCACCCTCAAAAGATGAGGGTTTCAAATGGGTGAATTGATCAATTTTACAGCCCTGATGCACTTGTGGATAGTTTGATCCCCGGAAGTCTCATCTCATCTCTTACCTATCCTGACGAGCTATTCCTCACAACAAACACAAGGTGTCAATCTTATCCCAGCTGGAAACTCCTAACTCGCTTCCTCCTTCTTCGTCCAAGCCTTTGCCTCTGGGATCCATCCTGGAGTATACATATAATAGAGGCAAATTTAGAATCTCTACATCTTATTATATTTGACATAATCATAAAAAATAGAACCAATTAAATATCCAAATCCTCAACTAAATTTCCAACATCTAATTATCCGCAATCATCTAAATCTTCAAATTGAAATTCCAAAATTCAGTTTCTCTACTTGGAAACATCACCGTCGACGGATTTACCATGGTTTTCTGAAACCGTCAACTGATTCAGAAAATCACAGAAGTCCATCAAGGAATTTTTGCCTCCAGGCTACGAAAAAAACTCAAACTCCTGCCTGTACCTTAATCTACCCATTCCTACCTTTATCTAACTCAAACCTATACTCTGGTATCAATCTTCCTAAAGTCTGCAAGACTGTTATGCTCTGATATCAATTGTAACGCCCCGGACCCTCCATGTGGGGCTCGAAGTGTTATAAGACCAAACACGCGTCTCTGATATCATTCACGCAGCGGAATTAATTAAATAACCTCAAACAAAATACCAGAGTTCTATATTTACAAATGCAAGCCCATAAAATACAATCTTATTCTTCATATTACATAACAAGGTAAAATGTATATTAAACATACAACAAAACACATATCTGTTTTGGTATCCACTCACAAAAACTAACCCCACCCTGGAGCTATCTAAGCTTAATCATCTGGAAGACTTGAAAAGATTGATAAATCGACGGGGTGAGACACCTCTCAGCAAGGAAGAAATAAGTTACAACAGTGTGTGGTTGAAGTGTTTAATATAATTACAATATACAAAAATAATCATATTTCACTATCAATAGTAGCTGAGAGAAAATGCACCCTTAAATCACATCATTGTCGATTTCTCTGTCACCTAATCACATGCACACATACATAATTATTTTTACTGATAATTCCCAAGAATAGGGAAGTCTACCGCCTATACAAGTAGATTCCCTCTACTCTAGTGCTAACATCAGGGCACTCACCTTTCTCAGTAAGCCTTCGGGTTATGTATCCAGGTAAAATCTCCTAGAATAGGGAAGGTCACCTACCCATACAAGTGACTTCCCTCTACTCTAGCATCCATAAATAATTACCGGTAAATACTTAAGTAATTAAAGTCACATGCAACCAATAATAACCATTTCACAAAGTTCCACATGGACACACATATCACAATCAATCAACTTAGGATTTACACATTCAATAGTCTCACCTACACAGGGTCCATATCCACACAGAATATAATGTCCACACAATACTCTAATCCATATAAAATACACATCCATATAGGACTAGTCCATACAGAACTATCATACATACAACATACATGTCCACACAGGACTAGTCCACACAAGACTATCAACCACACAGGTTACACGGTCCACACAGGAGTAATCATCACACAAATTACAACACAAACCACCTTGTTCATGGTAAATAGGCAAAACAAACTCCTCATACCACTGCCAATGTTTACCCCTCAATATAAACGTCCATATAATGACCTCCTCATACCACTGTCAACGTTATATGACAATTATATTAGGTACGATATAACAACCTCCTCATACCACTGCCAATGCTATATTGCAATTTACATGAACCACAACACAAATCAATATCAAACCAACCACTCAAATACATCTACACATCTACCATAGTATACATAATCAAACTGTATCCATAACCAACCAGTATTTTCAACCAAACTGAATTCGCAACCCAAATGGTATTCACAATCACATAATAAAGCATAATTCCGTAGTATTTGCAACCATTTTATTGTCAAAGTTGTTTTTATGCCACACGGTTTTCCTAGTATAATATATATCAAAAATAGTATTTTCAATACCTATATTGTTCAAAAAATTATACCTGATTATATAGAATTTTATACCCAAAAATTAATCATTTTAAACTTAATAAAAATCTATTATAAAGTATTTCCTCTTACTTGCTCCTTGGGATTCTGCCTAAAATCGAACAAACATGAGACCCTGTATTCCAAAAATCCCAACTTACTCAAATCTCAGAAAAACACTCATTTAATGCTTCCTAGGTTCCAAATAACTATATTTGTTAAGAAAACTTTATATTAACTCACTTACCCTGATTTTAGGATGTTTCCCTAAAACCCTAGACCAACGATCTGCTCTGGCAGCTTTGCAGAAAACGATCCCACGAACCCCGTGGTGGTTTTCAATTGTCAAATCGGGTCAAATCTAGCCTGTAATCGAATAGAGAAGGCTGAGGGACCGTTTTATAGAGAGAGAAAGTGAAGAACCCCAATTTGTTTTCGCTGAAAATGAAAGCAAACACTATTTATAGGCAGGGCCTCATCGACGAGACACGTGGACTCGTCGACGAGTCCAAGTACATCGTTCATGGATGAAACCAGAAGCTCATCGACGAAATTCAGAATATCTCAAACCCCTTGGCAACTCTTCATCGACAAGTCATGTGCCCTCGTTGATAGATCAAGGAAGAACTTTCGTGGATGAGACCAGTTGGTTCGTCGACCAGTTCTCGCTAACCTTTCTTTAAAAATTCTTTTTTCCCCTTTTCTTCTATTTCCCCTTTTCCTTTTATTATTTTTCTTATTATTTTAAATATTTAAAATTTTTTGAGTCATTACATTCTCTCCTCCTTAAAAGAATTTCGTCCTCGAAATACGTTAATCACCCATTTCTCACAACTAAAAAGCTAACTAACCATATTCATACATTTCAATCAATTCAAACATATGCAATACCATATCATGCAAGGTCAAACAAAAATATTACCCATGCTAACGTAAACATATTACCTGTGCCTTTAGCATTGTCCTCCTTAGGTGTACCCAACATATAAACACGTGCCGGGGTATTGCTGCCGCAAGGCAACGGGTTGTCCCTTTTATTCTGATTCAGAGCTGGTGCATTGTTTGGAAGTTCTCGACATTCCTGAGCTATATGACGATATTTTCCGCATCTATAGCATACGACACCCCTACTCCGGTATTCTCCCGAATGTCGCTGGTTACATCTAGGGCAGTGGGGGTGTGATGAATCGCCATGTCATCCTCGATCATTCTTTTCCAACCCCTGACCTACAACATCTCTGTCTCATTTCCACGACCCTTGTTTGAAATTTTTTTGAATGAGGAGACGCAGACCTTTGCCTTCTTTGTGATGCCTCTGCACTAGTAGCTTTCTCCACCAGTTCCTCGAAATCCTAAATCTGAAAACATGCCAAGTGCTTGTGAATCCTCTGATTCAGGCACCTTTCAAACCATCTCACCTTTTGGTATTCATCTGTAACCATAGAAGGTGCAAAGCGAGTTAGTTCGAGGAACCTAGTAGCATAGTGCTGAACAGTGAGGTGCCCCTGAGTCAGGTTGAAAAATTCATCCGCCTTTGCATTTATGGTGGTGGAGGGAAAATATCGATCGTAGAAGACCTGCTTGAAACGACCCCAGATCATCGCTATAGGTACCGCTCGCTGTTCCTCAAATAGCTTCATCGCATGCCATCAGTATTCAGCTTCTTCTGCCAGTTTAAAGGTGGTGAAAAGAACCTTTTGCTCCTCGGTGCAGTTCAACACTGCGAGTATCTTTTCCATCTCTTGCATCCACGTCACAGTCTTAATCGGGTCAGTGCCACCCTCAAAAGATGAGGGTTTCAAATAGGTGAATTGATCAATTTTACAACCCTGGTGCACTTGTGGATACCTTGATCCCCCGGAGTCTCATCTCATCTCTTCCCTAACCTAACAAGCTATTCCTCACAAGAAATGAGAGGTGTCAATCTCCTCCCCGCTGGAAGCTCCCAACTCGCTTCCTCATCCTTCATCCATGCCTTTGCCTTTGGGATCCATCCACGAATATACATATAACAAAGGCAAATTTAGAATCTTTACATCTTAATATATCTGAGATAATCATAAAACATAAAACAAATTTAATATCCAAAGCCACAATTAAATATCCAACATCCAATTATACGCAATCATCTTAATCTTCAAATTGAAATTCCAAAATTTAGTTTCTCTGCTTGGAAACATCACCGCCGATGGATTTACCGTGGTTTTCTGAAACCGTCGACTGATTCAAAAAATCACAGAAGTCCATCAAGAAATTTCTGCCTCCAGGCTATGAAACAAACTCAAACTCCTGTTTGTACCTTAATCTACCCATTCCTACCCTTATCCAACTCAAACCTATACTCTGGTATTAATCCTCCTAAAGTCTGCAAGACTGTTATGCTTTGATACCAACTGTAACGCCCCGGACCCGCCACGTGAGGCTCGGAGTGTTATGAGACCAAACACGCATCTCTGATACCATTCACACAGCAAAATTAATTAAATAACCTCAAACAAAATACCAGAGTTCTATATTTACATATGCAGACCCATAAAATACAATCTTGTTCTTCATACTACATAACAAGGTAAAATGTATATTAAACATACAACAAAACACATATCTGTTTTGGTATCCACTCACAAAAACTAACCCCGCCCTAGAGCTATTTAAGCTTAATCATCTGGAAGACCTGAAAAGATTGATAAATCGATGGGGTGAGACACCTCTTAGCAAGGAAGAAATAAGTTACAACAGTGTGTGGTTGAAGTGTTTAATATAACTATAAAATACAAAAATAATCATATTTCACTATCAATAACAGCTGAGAGAAAATGCATCCTTAAATCACATCATTGTAGATTTCTCTGTCACCCAATCACATGCACACATACATCATTATTTTTACTAATAATTCCCAAGAATAGGGAAGTCTACCGCCCATACAAGTAGATTCCCTCTACTTTAGTGCTAACACCAGGGCACTCACCTTTCTTAGTAAGCCCTCGGGGTTATGTATCTAGGTAAAATCTTCGAGAATAGGGAAGGTTACCTGCCCATACAAGTGACTTCCCTCTACTCTGGCATCCATAAATAATTACTAGAGTACTCGCCTTCCTCAGCAAGTCATCAGGTGAAGTATTCTACTTTACCATAAATACTTAAGTAATTAAAGTCACACACAACCAATAATAACCATTTCACAAAGTTCCACATGTACACACATATCACAATCAATCCATATAGGATTTACATATTCCACATTCTCACCCACACAGGGTCTATATCCACACATAATACAATGTCCACACATGACTCTAATCCATATAAAATACACGTCCACACAGGACTCATCCACATAGGACTATTATACATACAACATAAACATCCACACATGATTGGTCCACGTAGGACTACCAACCACACAGGTTACAAGGTCTACATAGGACTAATCATCACACAGATTATAACACAAACCGCCCTGTTTATGGTCAATAGGTAAAACAAACTCCTCATACCACTGCTAATGTTTACCCCCAATATAAATGCCCATATAACAATCTGCTCATACCACTGCCAACACTATATTGCAATTTACATGATCCGCAACACAAATCAATATCAAACCAACCACTCAAACACATCCACACATCTACCACAATATACACAATCAAACAATATCCACAACCAACCAGTATTTTCAACCAAACCAAATTCGCAGCCCAAATAGTATTCACAATCACATAATAAAGCATAATTCCGTAGTATTCGTAACCATTTGATTGTCAAAGTTGTTTTCATGCCACACAATTTTTTCCAATATAATATATATCAAAAATAGTATTTTTCAATACCTGCATTGTTCAAAAAATTATACTTGAATATATAAAATTTTATACCCAAAAATTAACTAGTTTAAAATTAATAAAAATCTGTTATAAAGTATTTCCCCTTACCTACTCCTCGGGATTCTGCCTCAAATCAAACAAACATGAGACTCTGTATTCTAAAAATCTCAACTCGGAAAAACACTTATTTAATGCTTCATAGGTTCCAAATAACTATATTTCTTAAAAAAACTTCAAAATAACTCACTTACCCTGATTTTGGGATGTTTTCCCAAAACCCTATATCAACGATTAGCTCTGATAGCTTTGCATAGAATGATCACACGAACCCCGTGGTGGTTCCAGATCGACAAACCAGGTCAAATCCAACCCAGAATTGAAGAAAGAAGGCAGAGGGACGTTTTCTAAAGAGAGAAAGTGAAGAAACCCAATTTTTCTCGCTGAAAATGAAAGCAAACTCTATTTATAGGCAAGGTCTCGTTGACAAGACACGTGGACTCGTCGACGCGTCCTACTACACCATTCATGGATGAAACCGGAAGCTCATCGACGAAATTCACAATATCTCAACCCCCTCGGCAACTCCTCGTCGACAAGTCATGTGCCCTCATCGATAGGTCAAGGAAGAACTCTCGTCGACGAGACTAGTTGGTTCGTAGACGAGTTTTCGTTGACCTTTCCTTAAAAACTCTTTTTTCCCCTTTTCTTCTATTTCCCCTTTTCTTTTTATTATCTTATTATTTTAAATAGTTAAAATTTTCTAGGTCGTTACACTAATGGGTGACCAAGTCAAGGATCTGAAGACTGACTCAGTCACAAATTCCATGAGTTTTGACTAGTAGCTCGACCAGGAGACCTTGAGGGGTGACTAGGTCAAGATCCTGAACATTACAAAAGTTGAGATCCCGAGAGTCTCGACCAGCAGCTCGACTAGAAAGACCTAGAGGCAAGACCAAGTCGAGAATGTATGAAGTTTGAATTCATAAATTCCCAAAAGGCTCAATCTGGGCACGAGCAGGGAAGACATAGGTGCGACTTGGTTGACAAACACAAGTGCCACCGAGTTGCTTTGCAAGATTTTCTACATATTTTCCTATTTTGAATTTTAAACCTTTTAAACCCTTTTGGGTATAAAAGATAGCTTTGTCTATGTGGCTAAGGTTCCTTTTTGGCCACTTTTGAGTTAGTGACAAACTTAGAAAGCCATTAGGTGCAAGGTAGAATAGATTTACTGCTTTTGATTTCAATTCCTATACTAGTTCATGCATGGAATTGCTGAAGGTCTGTAACAACCTTCGTGTTCCTTGTGCTGCCGCTTAGCGTAGATGGTTCTTGGTTGTAATCTCGATTGTTAGTGATGGACTTTTGAGTTGCAATTAAAGTTGATATTTACATGCTTTCTTTACATGCTTTCTTTACTGCTTTCATTTAAATACATGCACTTTCAAAACCTGCACTTTACTTTCCATGTAATTTTACATCTTTGATTGTGTTGAAACCCTAGGGTAAATGATAGCCTACCGAGGGATTCCTTCACTTATATGGACTAGACTATGATTCATGTACGGGGTGATCTCGTGATCGTTGTGATAGAGTATACCCTAGTTCCTGATCATGTTCTGGACGATTGGTGCACCTTTGCTACTCTATGACATTGAATGGTTCACTTTGCCGTTAGCCTAGGACGGATAGCTAATTGGACAGAGTTAGCGCACACGAAAGTCTAGGCTTGATTTATAATGTAAGATCTTCTTTGTAGGAGTAGTGATAACATAAATTTAGATGCTTTAAGTAGTTGTTAGAAAAACTATTGAAAAATATCTCATTTTTCTCTTTTACACAAAGTTGTTGACCTAGTTGGTCATATCCCGTTTTGATAATGACAAATACACTTAGTACTGATGTTTGCACTGAGGCTTGCATACAAGTTCACTCTACACATGGAATTGATAAGAATGCTATATCATGATGGCATATAGTGATATTATATTTGTAATTGTATTTTTTATATTCTTCATTCTAGGTTGTAATTAATTATGGACTGTAACATTATATGACTTGTAATAATATGCATCATGCATGGTAGGAAAATATGCTCAAAAGACCTTAGAAAGACTTTAGCTCCTTGCACATACACATAATATGTCCCCAAAATCACATATATTATCAAGGGATTTAATTGAAGTTAAACTGGACTTATAAGGTAAAATCAGTGAGGCTTCAGGCAACCAAACCACTGTGTTCAAAACACTTCGGGTGACCGAATCATTGACCGGTTAGCAAGTTGACTTGGTTTCAGGCAATCGAACCAAAATGCACGTACTGTCCTCGGTTAACCGAACCATGATTTTGACTTTTCCCACCACTCGGCAGCCCAAACTTCACGTTCAAAAATGCCTCAGGCTACCGAACACATAAGTTCGGTAAACCGAACTAACGACCAGACGACTAACCGCAGAAAGAATGGAAATCGCCTTAGGTCAGCAAATCAAACCCTATTTCAGGCACCTGAACTTTAAAAATTAACTTTTTTTCATTGTGTCTGTTCAGGTGACCAAACTGTGGATCAGGCGCCCAAAACTCTCGAGTTGTTTTAATTTTTACCTCAGTTAATTAGGGTAAATCAGGGTTAATTTCTTAAACTCATTTAAACCATTTTTAAAAATTCCATGTGTGTCCCTAACGGTCATAATTTTGACACTCTCTATATATATGGGTTCATTTGTAAAAATTTAAAAAGATTAACATATCAATTAGCCAAAATCCTCTGTATTTTCAAGATCATATTTTTCATACTACTGAGCCCATACACTCTCTGTTTGTCATTCCTTTGATAAATCCAACTTCCTAAGAGTGTTCTAGAGTGATTCTTATTACTTAAACTCTCATTGTTTTAGATTGATTGAGTATTTTTATAGAGAGTTTTTGCTAGGATTTTTCCCCTGATTTAATCATTAAATCTTTGTGTGGGAAAATCCTTGTAGCTAGTGAGTCTTTGCATCTTGGTTGCGAGACTCATCAAGCTTGTGTGTTTTTTACTTGAAAAAATATTTTTCACAAGCTTACAATTTTCAAATATCTCTTGAGCTATTATTTTGAGAAAAATCTTGTTTGAGATATTTTGAATATTCTTATTGAAACACTTTGAAATTTGTGGTGATTGATTTACTTTGATTATTTGTTTCAAAGTTTGCTTGGAAATGCACTCTAGATCTTGACTGTATATTTACATTAGATTGAGTTTTTAGCACATATTATTAAACATTGAGCATATTTACTATCATTTGTGCTTGCATTGTTATGTGGACTATATTGTGGTACATTTTTGCTTGTTGAGAAACATATTTTCATGTATGCAAAATTTATATTGAACATTTGTTGTAGTCTAGGCATGGGCCTGAAGAGGGAGACTAGCCTTATTGAATAGTCCCAGATTGGCTTAGACCCGGTTAAGAAAGGTAGGTGCACCATCCTGGTAAGTTGTAGTTGTAGGTTGAGGTCAGCCCCGTTAACTGACCTAGTTGTATACGGTGTTGCTCCACCTGTGAAGAGCTTATAGTCCAATCCCTATACTGGTGAGCCAAGGCGGGGACGTAGGCACTTTGGCCAAACTTCGATAACATATCGTGTGTGTAATTTACTTTTTCGCAGTTTATTTACCGCACGTGTATGTTTTATTGTGAATGATTGGATTTATAATTGCATAAACAGACCCTAGGTTGCGTTATACTGTTGTTAGACTGTTTAACTTAGGAAAGAATTTGTAAATATCTAATTCACCCCCCTTTTGGGATTGCACCAAAGTTAAAACATGGTATCAGAGCCTTGTTACTTAGACTTAACAGTTAGTTAGTAAAAATTTCATGATGGCTTGTGCTGGTGCATCCCCTTCATGTGAGGGAAGATTAGTTATGAACCCTCTAGTATTTTGTGTTGAAAATTTCGCCGTATTGAAATTTAGAATGACTATATTTGTTAAAACCTTGAATTTGAGGTTTTGGAAAGTCATTGCCTAGGGAGATAGTATACTTAAAAAAGGTAATTGATTGTGTTGATGTTCCTAAATCTGAATATGAGCTGAATGATAATGATAGGAACTTCAAGCAAGTAAATTTTGATGCCATGAACACCTTGCTACATGCTTTAGATTATAATGTTCTCTATGAGGTTATGGCATGTAATAGTGCTAAATAGATATTGGAGGAACTTGAAAGGAGATATGGAGCAACTACGTAAGAAAAGGTGATCACTCATTGTGACTCAAGCTCTACAGATCTTGAAGGAGGTAAACAGTGCTTCATAGCTCTAACTGACAATGAGGTAAACTCATCTACTCCTACGTTATTAGATAACCCTGGTAATGATTCATATGATGATTTGAATGATGCATTTGATACTGAATCATGTGATAGTTCTGATAGTGACAACATGCCTACTTATGAAGAATTGCAAATTGAATATGTTAGAATTCATAATTCACTTGTTAAAGCTAGTAAAAGATATAATGCTTTGAAAAACGAGTTTAAGGCATGTGTGAAAGAATGTGAATCAAAAGTTCTTGTTGAAAGGTAAAATAATTTAAAAATCAAATAGTTAGTAAACAAAAATGGAAAATTAGAAAAAAAAATTAAATGCAATAAGATCTCAATCTTCAAATGACAATAATAAAGATCATCTTATTGTAGAATTTGAATATAAAGCAAACAACATAACTAAAGAGTTTGTTAAATTACAAGATGTTTGCAAAGGTCTTAAGAAGTTAAAAATGCAAGATCTAGAAAAGAAAGTAGAAGACCAAGTTAAGATCATCTACACCTTCACTAGAGGTAAGGACAACTTTAATAAGTTGTTAGGTTCACAAAAGATGACCTTAGACAAAGAAGGTATAGGATATAATGGAGTTAGAAATAGAAAGAAGAAAAATCTGTACATGGGGTACTTCGTGAGAGAGTCCGTTCATTATGCCAGTACCTTCTCTAGTCTTTATACCCATATCTATAGTGCTTTATGTAAAAAGAAGGGACACACCAAGTTTGATTATCCATTCAAATGGAAAGGGGTCAAAATGAAACAGGTGTGGAGAGTGAAAGAAAAATCCAAATCTATCTCTCCTTGACCTAATCCATCTCTCTTCATCCCTAAAAATGTTCCAAGTGTCAATACATTATAATAAGAGGACTCCATAATCCTTAGGTCATTAGCTTATTTCATAGGAGGTCATTTTATATAAGAAAAAGTCAAATGAAGGAAAGTCAACTTGGTTCGGTTGGCTGAACCATTTTAGCTTAGACCATTCGAGCGACTGAACTTGAAGTTTGGCCTGCATGTTGACCACATTAGGGAGGCTGAATGTTTCAACTCAAAACCTATTTGGGCAATCGAACATGGTTCGAGTAACCAAGCTAATATTCGGGCAACTGAATCCTAATTCAGCCAACCGAACTGAAATGAACTATTTTGGTTCGGGCTACCAATCGTTGGAACATGAGAAGACTGTTGAAATTCATCCAACAGACTTAGAGCCTTGGGGCAATTATTACAGTTTGAGCTACCGAACCGCGGTCTATATATATTTTTACCCGCATGAACAACCTCATTTTTTCTCTGTTCTTGAGAGTCCCTTCAAAATTTTTCTCTTCCAGCCTTCCCATTTTCATTCCTAGCCTAGTCTTTCTTAGAAAAACCCTTTCCTAATCATCTCTAGAGATCAAAGACGCGTGAAGTCAGGCATTGCTCTTAAACAATGGTTCTGTATGCCTGAAAGACGGATCAAGTATGAGAAGGACTTCCGACTCAAGGAGCCCATACTAGGTAAGCTTCTGGACATTCAGTTTATGCAGACCTACTTCAATAATGTTCTAGAAATGTTTAGATACCACGGGTGGTGTGAGTTTATAAGCTTCCAGCCCAGGGGGATCTACCCCATCCTTGTTAGGCTATTCTATGCCAATATTGGGTAGGACGACTAGGGATCCAACTCCTGAGTGTTTGAGATGGACATTTGGTTCGATGATGCATATCTGGCTGAGACATTCAATATCCAGAGAGGTGACTTCGACTGTCGTGACTTCACCTCGACTTGGATCAATGAGCAGGACTTCATAGTGAGTACCTTCGTGAATTTGGTTATGTCTCATCCTATTATTGATCTCAGTCATACACCCAGCTATAGGTCGTTGACTCTGAAGGCGAAAGTGATACACCACCAGATATCTTATAATATTTTTCCAAAGTCCAGGTCGAGGGATAATGTCACATACCTTGACTGCTTTGTGATGTGGTGTTTGTTCATGAGGAAGAAACTGGACCTCCCCAGACTGATCCTGAGATGGATGTTCATGAAGAAAGTAGGGAAAAGGATTATACTGCCATATGGGAGCATCCTATATAGGATGTTTGTCAAAGAAAGAGTCACGAGGACTCCATATGCAGTTCTAAAGAAGATTAAGAGCACGAACATCTTCTCCTCCACTACTCTGAAGTTGATAGGGTACGAGTTTGTTGGTAACTTGGGATTGCCTACCATACCTAAGAGAGGTCCAGGGCCTCAGGAGGTTCCATAGGAGCAGCCCCACATACCTTCGAATGCTGAGATCATGGCTGCCATTATTAGTCTCACTGCATCTATTGAGGAGCTTAATACCTCCATCCAAGGTGAGATTAGGGAGCAGGCCTCCTCCTCCCAGGCCAGGCATGAATGATGAGGACATTGGCAAGGATCAGATGAAGGTGAGCGGTGATGAGGATGACGAGCATGATGATGGGGAGATATAGAGGTGAGCCTTGGAGATTAGCTGATATTTTATTTTATCTATCTTATCTTTTACATACATACATTTACATTTGAGGTCTATATTAACTTAACAGCTTTTATTTTGCTTTTCGGCTATACAATCTCACCACACACACACATAGGTACTATTATGTGGTGATTGTCTTTTGCTTATACTTATATATATCTAATGGTTTGATGGTTTGCATGTACTTTTATATATGTACATATGTTTGCCTGATTGATGCCTCATGCATGGCGGATGTAGTTCATGTGTATTGCTTGTTGGTAGAAATGTTAGGTTCTCGCATGCTCAAAACTAAATGATATACTATCTGCTTGAACCCTTTTATGCATGTTAATATGGGAAATGTCCTATTTACAGATGACATGTTGTCGAGTTTTTGTTTGAAAATTTTCCAAAAATATTCAAACGTTTTCTAAAATAGATGTGCATGCTAAATCTGCTTTTGGATTTTGAAATTCTTGCACTTAGTTCAATTCAATTTGAATCAACTAAAGCTTGTGCATTTATTTAAATGCTTTGTAATTGGTAGGTGATTTTGGGAAAAGTAGTATTTTTAAACAAAGTGCTACCAACATTTTTCCAAATTCACTGCATACACATCCTACAAACTTATAGAACTGAACATTCTCAACTTAGGTTGTGATTTTAGAACATTATCTCTTTATGCATCATGAATATTTTTTTAATATGATCTATTCTAGTTTTTTCAATCACTTTGCTGGATTTAAATTCAACATCTTGCGGCAAATTGTATCCCCACAACAATAATTGGTATCAAATTTATAAAGGGGGATTTTTTTTGAAGTCAAAATTACAAGAAATTAACTTAAATGAAAATATTTTGTCATGATATATGCTCATAAATGTTTAAAACACCTGTATCTTTTGCTCAAGTTATAAAATTAAAGAGAATGCACAATCTAAGGGGGAGCCGCTTCATTATGAAATATAAGACTCTGAAATGTTAAATGTATCTTACTTCATGCATCACTAAAATTTAGATCTTGTGGGAATACATAAATCTCAAACAATTGGTATCATCAATCGATATCCTTCATTCATTTTGTGCTGCATGATCATATTATCTTTTTGACTTGATGATTTGAGTGGATCAATACTGAACTGTTTGAGTTGTTGGTTGAAAATTGTTGTATATGATTGTTGAACTCAAACAGGTCACTTAGGTACAAATTTATTTTGGGAAATACTCTATTTTCAAACGGCATGCTGCCTAAATTTTTAGAAATATTCCCAAATTATTTCATGTATCTAAAAGATTGTTACTCACTGTTTGCCCAAATTACTCATAATTCTTTATTTTTAGAACTTTTTGCTGTTGCCAAAAGGGGAGAAGAGATAAAATTGGGTACATTAGGTACATTAGTTAATTTAATTGAGCTTCAATTCTCTTTATGTATATAGTCAAGGGGAGCCTTTCTTGGCTGTACCCACTTTTTGCATAGGGTATTTGTCATCATTAAAAAGGGGGAGATTGTTGACCTCGTTGGTCATATCCCATTTTGATAATGACCAATGCACTTAATACTGATGTTTGCACTAAGGCTTGCATACAAGTTCACTCTATGCATGGAATTGACAAGAATGATATCTCATGATGGCGTATGGTGATATTATAGAAGGCTTAACAATATTGTACCTTAGGAAAGTTAGGTGCACCATCCTAGTAAGGTGTAGTTGTAGGTTGAGGTCAGCCCTGTTAATTGACCTAGTTATATACTGTGTCGCTCTACCCATGAAGTGAACTTATAGTGGAATCCTTGTACTGGTGAGCTAAGGCGGTGATGTAGGCACTTTCACCGAACCTCAATAACATATCGTGTGTGTAATTTACTTTTCCGCAATTTATTTACTGCAAGTTTTTTTATTATTATGAATGATTGGATTTATAATTGCATAGACAGACCCTAGGTTGCGTTATACTATTGTTAGACTATTTGAAGTAGGAAAGACTTTTTAAATATCCAATTCACCCCTCTCTTGGGATTGCACCAAAGTTAACAAAAGTTTAGTAAATTAGAATAGAAGTGGTTAACAACTGCACGCTTGTCCCTGTGGACCGACACCTGAGTTACTCATTGTTCTACTGAACTTGGGATAGTTAGGTTTATAAATTTTATCTTTAGTAGTTAAGACCCAAGTCTTGGTGAGCTTACCAAATTTTGACATCATTGTCGAGGACC
The DNA here is from genome assembly GCF_029873635.1 of Malania oleifera. Taxonomy (NCBI): domain Eukaryota; kingdom Viridiplantae; phylum Streptophyta; class Magnoliopsida; order Santalales; family Ximeniaceae; genus Malania; species Malania oleifera. The sequence continues at coordinate 29,816,562 of NC_080425.1, forward strand.
GTGTTACGGTTGTAAGCCAATCTCTAGTTTTGAGTACTACAATTTGTTTTTCTTTGTTTGCTTTTATTTTTCTTTTTTTTTTTTATACTCTGAAGTCCTTATTGTGTGTTGCATGTGTATATGTTGGGTTTGTGCTTTTGGATCTTGAGTAAGTGCCAATAGATCCCGAGATTGAGAGATCCCATAGGTCCATTAGGAAATCCACCTCTAGTCCCGAGTTAGCCAAGTTGTCTGAACTTAAAGTCATGGCTGAACGTCCTCCAGTTCTCGTCTTTCAAATCCCAGAACCTCAGGCTCCCTGCTAACTTGTGGTGGAAGAGCAACCTCTTTGGTCCCTTAGGGACTACTTCACACCCAACACATGCACTTCGTCGTCTTGCATCTAATTCTCGAAGGTCGACACAATGCAATTTGAGATTAAGACTTCCATCATCTCGATGCTTCCCAATTTCTTTGAGAATTCAACAGAAAATGCTTACAAGCATCTAGATGAATTTCTTGAAATCTGCTCCACCATGCGCATACCTAATTTTGGTGATGACACCCTCCGATTGAGGCTTTTCCCGTTCTCTCTAAAAGACAAGGCCATGAGACAGAGGATGTGGTTGGAGCTTATTAAAGATTATGACTGCACTATCAGTTACCACCCAAGGAAAGCACTAGCAGTTAATGCTCTAAGTAGGAAATCAGTGGGACTAGCATTGGCATCTATGGAGGTTCAGCATCCAGCCATCATAGACTTGGAGAGGCTCGACATAGAATTAGTGGAGAGTGATCATTAGACATTTATTGCCAACCTGGTGGTGCAGCCTACTCTACGGGAAAGGATTAAGACTGCTCATAGAGATGACACAGAATTAGCAGCTATGGTGTAGGACAGGCAAGGAGAGGAATTCAGTATTTCTGATGATAGGGCCTTGAGGGTCCATTCTATGTTGTACATGCCTGCGGATATGGACATTAGGAGAACGATCTTAGAGGAGGCTCATAGGTCCTTGTATACGGTTCATCTAGGTAGTACTAAAATGTATAGAGATCTACAAGAGTCTTATTGGTGAAGCAGCATGAAGAGGGAAATTACTGAGTTTGTGTAGCAATGTCTGACATGTCAGCAGGTAACGACTGAGCACCAGAGGCCGGCGGGCCAGTTGCAGCCGCTCTACATCCTAGAGTGGAAGTGAGATCATGTATCTACAAACTTCGTGATGAGTTTACCACTGGCACAGCATGGTCAGAATGCGATTTGGGTGGTCGTTGATAGATTGATGAAAACCACTCACTTCATTCCTATTAAAATCAACTACTCCATGGACAGATTGGAAAAATTATATATTCAAAAGATAGTACGATCACATGGTGTGCCAGTGTCTATAGTACCATACCGAGACTCACGTCTCACATCACGATTTTGGAGGAGCTTGCAGGAGGCTCTGGAGTCTCAGTTATCTTACAGCACGACATTTCATCCTTAGACGGATGGCCAAACTGAGAGGGTGATTCAGATATTAGAAGATATGTTGTAGGCGTGTTTTCTGGATTTTGGGGGTAGCTAAACCCAGTATATGTTGCTGGTAGAGTTCACATACAATAATGGCTATCAGGCTAGCATCGGCATGACACCTTATGAGGCGCTCAATGGTAGGAGGTGTCGTTCTCCTTTATACTGGGATGAGATAGGTGAGAGGCAAGTGTTGGGACTATAAATAGTGCAGCAAGCTTACAACAACGTCCAGCTCATTAAAGAAAGAATCTGTGCAGCTTAGAGTCGAAAGAAGAGCTACGCCAATAATCGCCGTCAGAATTTGGAATTTGAAATTGGGGACCATGTGTTTTTGAAGATAGCACCATTGAAGGGAGTTATGAGGTTTGGGAAGAAGGGTAAGTTGAGCCCGAAGTTCATTGGCCCTTTCGAGATACTTGAAAGAGTAGGGTCAGTTGCCTATCGGCTAGCTTTACCACCAGCCTTGTTCAGAATGCATGACGTATTTCATGTCTCTATGCTAAGGAAATACATTCCAGATCCCTCCCATGTGGTCAGTTATGCAGAGTTAGGGCCTATAAATGGATACCAGTGCAGGTATTGGACAGAAAAGAACAGGAATTGTGCAGTACGAAAATTCCTTTAGTAAAAGTCCTGTGGAGAAATCACACGGTGGAAGAAGCCTCTTGGGAGTTGGAAAAAGAAATACGACAGAAATACCCGTACTTATTTAGTGGAGATCATACTAGGTATATGAGTAAAGTAAAGGTAGTATGGTTTAATGTTATGAAAAACAAGATGATATATGTGTGAGTAGTATTGTAGGTTATAGAATAGGTAGTATTTTGGTTTTGGGAGAATTTTAGTTTATGTATATATTTGTAATTTTCCAAGACCCTGAATGCAACCATGGTATTCCTTTGCTATAAAAGAGGGTAAGTGATAAAATAAGTAGCTCATTTTCTTTAAAGGATGGTGTCAAATAGAGAGTAAATTTTGAGGACGAAATTTTTGTAAGGAGAGGAGAATGTAGAGACCCAAAGAATTATAGTAATTAATAATAAATAAAGGATAGAAAAGGAATTTTAAAAGGGATTTCAGTAGGGTCTCGTCGACGAGTGAAGAAGTGCTCGTTGACGGGGACGCATGTCTTGTCAATGAGAACTTACCGAGAGACCATTTTCAAGGCCTGAAACTCGTCGATGAGGATAAGGTGTTCGTCGATGAAACTCTTTCTTGGACTTGTCAATGAGGAGATGTCGCTCATCGACTAGGCTACATCGACAAGCATTCTATGAAAGACCTAGAGTTTATTTCTGCGAGAGAATCACATGTAGAATTTTTCTTTCTCTCTTTAACTCATCCTCCTCCACCTTATCTCTAGGTGTTTGGCCCGATTCTTCACCGATTCAACGATCCGAAGCTGCCACGCTACTCTTAGGAAGTTTCTTTTCATATCTGTAGGAGTAGATCGTTGGTTAGGACAACTTGGGCACCATCCCAAAATTTGAGTAAGTTGATTATTTTAAGATTTATTAAGGTATTTGGTATTTTTTGGAGTGAGCAAAGGTATTAGATGGGTTTATACTTAAGTTTTGAATGGGGAAATGTAAATTTCAGGGTGTTGAGTTAGGAACACCATAGGTGTAATTTTGGATTAATTGGTGGGCTTCTAAGAAAACTAGGTAAGGGGATAAACTAAGTTAGTATTTTCATGAAATTATTTATTATTATTCATCTTTTATTTTCAGAAAAATTATGTGTGGTATAGAACTGGGTTTGGAAATACTGCTGTTATTAGGAAAATTATTTTAATACATTTAAGCAAGGGATATGATTTTTGTACAGATCTTACGATTAGAACAATATTTACATTTGTGTGGCATGAGTATGAAATTCTATGATTTTATGTAATAGCAGAATATTATGTTTGTAGAATAAGCATATTATCACTGTTTTCAGGAAGATATTAAAAAGAATAAAGGAACTTTGTTTAAAGTATGGTATTGAAACAGTATAGAGATTTCAAAACTATGTATATTAAAATATATGCTAGCGTAAGGGTCGTGGTTTTATATAATATGATGCTATACCAGCATAAGGGCTATGGTTTTACATGTTATACTATGCCGACATAAGGGCCGTGATTTACAAAATATAATAGGTCGGCGCAAGGGCCATGGTTTACATGATATGATTTGCATGAAAATATTATTATGATAGATATTATTATGAAACAGCTATGAATCATTATATGAAACTTACTATATGTTATTAGAACCCGGATGGCTTGGTTTAGGCTTTCACAAAGCAAGGTACCGTAGCTATATGTTCATGATCATGTATATGTTAGTGCTACCACATGTCATAAGGGACTGTGGGAGAACGGCAGTCGATGTGGTTTCATGGTAGTGCAAGTGTCCCTTTGGTATTTCGGACCAAGAGGGGCAGACCTATGGTACTTACACCAGCCAGCTATCCATTTAGGGTGTTATTTCATATACAATTATATAAGATGATTTTCATGTATAGAAACTCATTATGTTATACCATGTTATGCTAAATTATATTTTATCCATTTATGATACCGACAGTTTTACCAAATATAATTTATAACTGTTATATGTATAACACGAAAATACTTATTGCACACACTGATGTTAGTTTATTTCCCTTACTGAGAGGGGTCTCACCCTAGCTATATAAACATTTTAGGAAACCCAGATAAAAGAGCGGATATAGCTCTGCAGCGTTAGAGGTCGACTATTCTACCCTATCAGAAGGGTAAGTCGTTATGCTAGGGTCTGATGGATTTTTGGGTTATGACCCTAGGGCACTTTTTGGTCTTTTTGGGATATGTATATGTATATGACTTGTTTGGTAGAACTATGGTATTGTGTTCGGTTGGATGACTTGATATGTATATGATTTTATGTTTTCCACTGCTTAGGTATCAGAGTTGTATTTCAGGTATATCCTTGGTACCCATGGGTCCAGAGGATCATGTATTATCAGCTGAACAATATATTAGGATTATTATATTAAATGTTGTTAGGAAAAAAAATTATGGTAAAATAGGCAGGTCGTTACAAAATGTCTATACTATTGAGTTTGATGATGTTGAAACTAATGATATGAAATGCTTGGCCGAAACTCATGAATCTAGTTGGTTATGGCACAGGAGACTTGGTCATGCTAGTATGGACTTATTGCAAAAATTATCTTCTAAGGATTTGGTTGATGGTTTACCTAAAGATAATTATGTCAAGAACAAAGTTTGTGATGCGCGTTAATATGGTAAACAAATCAAGTCATCCTTTAAGCCTAAAAAGGAAATTTCTACATCTAGGCCTGTGGAGTTAATTCATCTAGATTTGTTTGGTCCTAATGATATTGCAAGCATTGGTGGAAAATTATATGTTTTTGTAATTATTGATGACTACACTAGATTTACATGAGTGTTGTTTCTTGCAAATAAAAGCAATACGGTTAATGCTTTTATTAAGTTTTGTAGTAGGAATCAAAATGAGAAGGGGCTATCCATTGTCAACATTAGAAGTGATAGAGGATGCAAGTTTAAGAATAAAGAAATAGAACATTTTTGTGATGAGCATTACACACAATTCCTTGGCACTAGAAACTCCACAACAAAATGGAGTGGTTGAAAGGAAGAATCAAACACTACAAGAGATGGCAAGGATAATGCTAAATGAACATAGTCTTCCAAAATGCTTTTGGGCTAAAGCCATAAATAACACATGCTATGTAAGTAATCATGTAGTTATAAGGTCTAAAACTAGTAAAACTCCATATAAAATTTAGAAGGAACGAAAACCCAATATTTCTCACTTCAAGGTTTTTAGTTGCAAGTGTTTTATCCTAAACGATAGTGATTATCTTGCAAAATTTGATCCAAACTTTGACGAAAGACTTTTCCTAAGGTATGCTCTAAATAACAAGGCTTATAGAATCTTTAATAAAAGAACTCAAACTATTCAAGAGTCTACTCATGTTGTTTTTAATGAAGCTAACCCCTTTGTTCTAAAACCTATCGTGCATAAGGATGAAGACGATTATATAGGTATACTTAGAGTGGAACTTGAACAACTTAGGATAAATGAAGAGCTTGGAGAAAATAATCAAGAAGATATGATTGAACATCCTAAGATTGTGTCAAAAATTAAAAATGAATTTTTGAAGCAGAATGAAGAAACCAAGGAGCTTCCTAAGGCATGGAAGAATGAAGAAACCAAGGAGCTTCCTAAGGCATGGAAATTCATCAAAAATCATCCAACGGATCTCATCATAGGAAGTCCATCTAAAGGAGTAAGCACAAGATCACATCTTAAGAATGGATGCAGCTACATAGCATTTGTGACACAAATTGAGCCAAAGAACTTCGAAGAAGTAGAAAATGATGAAAGTTGGATCATGGCAATGCAAGAGGAGCTCAACCAATTTGAAAGGAACAAGGTATGAGAGCTAGTACCAAGACCCAAGGATACCTCCACAATTGTTACAAAATGGTTATTTAAGAATAAATAAGATGAAGATGGCAACATAGTGAGAAACAAAGCAAGATTAGTTATTCAAGGGTATAATCAATAGGAAGGTATTGATTTCGATGAAACTTATGCTCCGGTAGCTAGATTAGAAGCTATTAGAATGTTACTAGCATTTGCATGCTTCAAAAACTTTAAACTATTTCAAATTGATGTTAAAAGTGCCTTAACGAGTACATTACTGAAAAAGTTTATGTTCAACGACCCCCAAGATTTAGAAGTCATTTATATCGTGATCATATGTTTAAACTCACAAAAGCCCTTTATGGTTTAAAACAAGCACCTGGAGCATGGTATGATAGATTAAGTAAATATCTTTTAGAAAATGGGTACTTAAGAGGAAATATCGATACAACCTTGTTTTTAAAATACAAAAAGGATGACATATTGGTTGTACAAATCTATGTAGATGGAATTATCTTTGGTTCTACAAATGAGATCATGTGTAAGGAATTCTCTAAATCTATGCAAGAAGCCTTTGAAATGAGCATGATGGGCGAATTAACTTTCTTCCTTGGACTACAAATTAAACAAGTGAAAAATGAAAATTTCATCAATCAAGCCAAGTACGTAAAAGACATGCTTATGAAATTTGGATTGGAGGATGTCAAGTCAAAATCAACTCCTATGAGCATGACAACCAAGCTTGACATGGATGAAAGTGGTAAGAAGGTAGATTCAAAGCTCTATGAGGTGTGATTAGTAGTTTGCTATATTTAACATCTAGTAGGCTAGATATCATGTTTAGTATATGTCTATGAGCTAGATTTCAATCATGTCCTAAAGAATCTCATCTAATTGCAATTAAGAGAATCTTTAAGTATCTTTCTAGAACTTGATTTAGGGTTATTTTATCCTAGGAATGCACCATTTAATCTTGTGTATTACTCAGATGCCAATATGCTGGGTGCAAAATGGATAAGAAAAACACTAGTGGCACGTTTCATTTCTTGGTCATTCACTTGTTTCATGGTTCTATAAAAAGCAAACTTCGGTTGCTCTTTCAACCCCTGAAGCTGAGTATATGGCCGCTGGTAGTTATTGTGCACAAATCTTATAAATGAAACAACAACTTGAGGATTATAAAATGTCACTCAATCGTGTTCCTATTCACTGTGATAACACAAGTACAATCAACATTTCGGAAAACCCTTGCTTACATTCTCGAACAAAGCACATTGAAATTAGGCATCACTTTATTTGAGAACATTTCAAAAGGGTGATGCAGAACTCATCTTTGTCAATACCGAAAATCAACTAGCATACATTTTAACAAGACCCCTAAAGGAAGATCGCTTGTGTAAAATTAGACATGAATTAGGTATGTGTACTACTCATGACATCATTTAGATTAATGGAAAATTATTACTCTTTCACTATAAGTATATGTGTTGGTGAAAATCAATCTAGTAAAGCTGATGGTTTGGTTCTAAACCAAACCGTCGGTGGTTTCAAGGCAAACCATCAACAAAAATTAATTGAGGCAATTTTATGGTTTGGTTTTGCACCAAACTTTCAATGGTTTTTGTCAAGGAAGTGCCTATAAAACCGACACACGAGCTTTCTAAAACGTACTCCAAAAACCCTAGAAAAAGAACCCTTGTTTTCCCTACCTAAAAAATCCTCAAAATATCTTCCCAAAGTCTTGCTACCATGGCTCCTAAGACTAAGAGATGTGAAGGAAGTTCCTCTAGGAGACATAAGAAGGAACCAATTCGTGATTCTACACCTCCTCCTCAAGCCCAAGAAAGGTCAAGAAAATCTACTGAGGAGTGGTCCAAATTGTTTGTATCAAGGGAAGCTTACTTACGATTCATGAAGGATCTCCATGAGAAACATTGCAAGTAGCAAAATCATTCCTATAAAATTCCTTGAAAACAACTTTCCATTTTTTGTTGAAAAATTTAGGGCCATCGGTTGGGAGTTCCTCATAACTCACGATGATCCTATATATCCTGAGTTAGTAAAGGAAGTTTACACTAACTTTGTGTCATGTACACCTTGCAAATTGGCACATTCTATGGTTACAGGTAAGGTGATTCACTTGGATACCAACACATTAAATGCCATTATGTTTTGTGGAAGATATGATGTTGCAAGTCTCCCCGATAAAGTTTGGCCCGTTTATAGGGATTGGTTTAATCCCTATAAAGCACTTCAGTTAATAACATGAAATCCAAATGTGCCAGTAATGGCAAAACCCAAAGCTAAATATCTCACATTTAAATTTAGGGTTTTACATCATTTGATCACCTACAACATCTCACCTAGACATGGCGGACGCGATATGGTGATGCATGGAGACATCTTTGGTATTTACTGTATTTGGCATAGATGCGAGATTGATCTGCCTCCCATCATTGTGCAACACATGTAAGACAAACTACATAAGAAGAATAGGTGTCTGCCTTTTTCTTGTCTACTTACATGCATCCTTTCCTACCACAATGTTGCATTCACTACTGCTGCGGTGGAATATCCTACTTCGTATGATGTATATTCCAAGTCCACTTTGTGGAGAATGCACTTTGTGCAAGATGAACGATCCTTGTTGTGGCTAAAGCAAGGACAACAGGCACAGGGTGCAATGGATGAGGTTGAGGAAGCAATGGAGGAATAAGATAATGAAGAAGAAAATTTGGGTAATCAAGGCACAGACATGGGAGAGCCTGATGCTGGTGGTCCTTGTAATGACTATATTAGGCAATGTCTTGATTGGATAGATGCACGCATCACTACACTAGAAGATAACTCCCACATGATCAACACGCGCCTCACCGACATGGAAATGGAATTAATACTCACCTCACCAACATAGGAATGGAATTAATAAGATTCTAGAATATTTTAAGCTAGATGATTAGTTCCTCTCTTTTTGATGATGATCAAAGGGGGAGATGTAGATTTAGTGTTAGTGTATTTGTATTTTAGTCCTTTAGTATATTCAGTTGGGTTAAAAAATATTTGTATGTATGCCGTAAGTTCATATTAGTTTGAATCTTAATTTTTAGTTGAGTTTTTGTGAAAGTACAAATATGTAGTTTAATACTTAAGTTGTTATAAATGAAAATTCAATTTGTCGTTTGGAATGAACTTTTTAGTTAAATGGATTACAAAGCTCCTATGGTATGAAATATCTAGTTGAATGATTTAACTATGCTATAAATGCATATAGTAAGGGGGAGTAAACTTTTATTTTGTTCAATCATATGCATATAGTAAGGGGGAGTAAACTTTTATTTTGTTCAATCATATGCATAAATTAATGGGGAGCTTAAAAATATAATATTGTGAAAACACCAATGGTTTGTCATCATAAAAAAGGGGGAGATTGTTAGCTTTAGTCGCTACATGGTAGGTTCTCCAAAGCTTGGGGTCCTTAACTACCAAAGATAATATTTATAAAACCTAACTAATCCCAAGTTCAGTAGAATAAGGAGTGAGTCAGGTGTTGATCTCAGGGACTCTAGTGCAGTGGTAAACAAACTTTAATCTAGCTTACCACGCTTGAACAATAATGAAAAGATGGAATTTTGAATTTTTCTATTAAACTACGAAAGCAAGTAAATTGAATTAAATTATCTATGGAAAGCAAGTCTTTGGTTATGAATTCACCCTAGCCTTTAGTGAGCAATACTTAGGTTCGGTCAATTATCCATATTAGGGTTTTTAAAGTACGTCATTCACTCGAGTAGCATAGGGTAGCTGGGTTCGCACCAATCGTTCGGAGCATGATCGAGAGAATGTGCTATACCCTATCTAGTGAACATGAATTCCTTTTTAGTGTAATCCACTCAAGTGACATAGGGTAGCCGGGTCGCACCAATCGTTTGGAGCACGATTGGGAGACGAGATATACCTTATCCAATGAACATGGATCACTTTGTTGTAACTAAACCCTTTCATGCACAATTGACCAAAACCTAGCTATTGGTGTAGTGACCCAAAGAAATTATAGTATTTAAATAATAAAAGAAAGGGGAAAAAGGAAAATGTAACAGGGCCTCGTCGACAAACACAAGGCATTCATTGACGAGAACACACGAGGGGCTCATAGACGAGGACGTGTCTCGTCGACAAGAAAATACCAAGAGGCTATTTTCCTAACTCTGAAATTCGTTGACGAGAAACAAATATTCATTGATGAACTTCCTTCATGACCTCGTCGATGAGGTGACGTGGCTTGTTGATGAAGGCCAGTATATAAATAACACTAAACTCGATCTTTCAGCAGATTTTCATGCAAAATACCCTCGTCTCTCTCTCCTTTCGGTTTCCACCCCTTCTCTCTAAGTTTATGGGCCAGATTTTCGCTGATTCGATGATTTGAGACCACCATGACACTCCTGGGAGATTATATTCAAATCTAGTGGAGTGGATCGTGGGTGGGGCTAGCTTGAATTCCATCCCAAATTCAGGCTAAGACTTTTCGTTCAATATTTGACTTTCCTGGAGTTATAGAAAATGTAGTAGTCGAAGAAATACTAAATTTCTATTCTAGGAGATGTGGTTTTCAGGGTGTTGAACGGGGAACCCTGCAGGTACATGACTGATTAACTTAGGGGCTTTTCAGGAATCAGGTAAGGGGATAAACTAAGCCAGTTGTTTTTGTGAAAATATATGTATAATCTTACAACATTTAATTTTAGGAAAATAAATATATATTAGCATTATGTTTAGGAAAATACTGCTGTAAATGACGATATGTTTTAAATATGTGTAATGCTCATTTTGTGTGGCATGAGTAGAATTTATTATGAATTACTGTTTCTAGGAAAATGATGAAATGATACAAAGAATATTTAAATGATATAATGGCATACAAGCCGAGGATTTTTAAATGATATATTGACATATGGGCCGAGAATTTTTAAATGATATATCGGTGTATGGGCCGAGAGCTTTGATATGATATATTGGCGTACGAGCTGAGGGTTTTATGTGATATGCCGACTTACAGGCCGAGCTTAATATATATATGATATGACGGCGTATGGGCCGAGAATTTAATCTGATATGTAATACGGCATACTGGCCGTGAATGGTAAAATATGAAATGCCGGCACACGAGCCAATAATTTTTATATTATATATATATATATATATATATATATGCAAAATGATTGAATGATATTAATTTGACAATAATTATTATGAAATAGTCATGTATCACTATTTGAATATATGTTATATGTTATCAAAACCTGGTTGGCTTGGTTTAGGCTCCCACAAGCACAGTACCGTAGCTATGTGATCATGATTATTATGATATTAGCGTTATCGTTGTTGTACGGGGCAGCGTGAGGATGGATAGTCGATTTGGTTATTGAAGTGTTGGAGCCCCTGGTGTACGGACCAGGTCTGGCAAACCCATCGCACTTACAGACTGTTACTTTTGACTTGGCAATGGTCAGCCAGCCATTGTTAGGTCTTGCCTTCGGGTCACATAACCTAGTCATGTGGGGGTAACACATGACACCAGCCAACTAAGCTTCCAGGGTTGTTTTTGTATTATTATCATATGAGATGAATTATGCTTATGGAAATCCAGTATGTTTTATCATGATATGATTATGTATGTTTTTCCCAGATATGACGCAGACAGTTTCACTAAAAATGTTTATATTATGTTCTATGTATAACATAGGAATACTCATGTTGTCACACACTGTATTAATTTATTTTCCCTTACTGAGAGGCGTCTCACCCCAAATTATATGAACATTTCAGGAGCCGCAGATAGCAGAGCGGATAAAGCTCCGCAGCACTAGAGTTCAATAGTTATGCCTTATCTGAAGGGTAAGTACTTGCGAGGGTCAGATAAATTTTGGGTGACGACCCTAGGATTGGTTTTGACTGTTTTGGGATGTATATAATGAATTTAGTACACTCTGGTATTGTGTTGAATTGTAATATAAGATGAATATAATTTTATGCTTCCTGCTGCTTAGGCTTCCATATTGTATTTCTGATGTATCCCTAGTACCCACGGGTTCAGGTTGATTAAGATTTGTTGGGTTTATTATATCAGTTTGTATTATAAAAAAAAATAGTAAAATAAGCAGGTCGTTACAGTTTGGTATCAAAGCCTAGGTTGCTAGGTTCTGTAAACTTTAGAATGCAACTGAAACAATACCAGAGTATAGGAAAAGAATTTGAGGATTTGTTCTATGGTCTATAGGAAGAACTTCCGTGGTGGTTTCTATGTTTTTCTTGGGGTGACGATTTGAAGAAAACCATAGTAAACTATTGTTGAGTTGTATTCCTAGAATGTAGGACTAGAGTTAGGAATGAGTTGAGGGAGTTAAGATAAGGAACCATGTTAGGTGTGTAATGATATGTATCGGGTTCCTTAGTTATGTTTATTGTTTTTCAAGATGGATCCAGGAGGAGGTAATGCCCATGCGAGCGGTAGTGATGGAACAGGGCCCTCGAGTGCAGGCAAGACTAATTTTGATGCAGTACTACGCAGCGTGGTTCAACAAGTCATGGCTGAGATCGTTAGAAGCTCTAGAGAGCAGGGAGGTCCATCTGCTGGCCATTGTTGCACCATAGAGAAGTTTACTAAGATGAATTCTCTAGCGTTTTCAGGGGGAGTAGATCCTGCAGCCACCAAGAATTGGATGTAGGAGATCGATAAAGGCTTAGCCGTGTTGTAGTATATGAAAGAACAGAGGGTCCTCTTCGCTACCTATAAATTGACAGGGGAGGCCAAGTGGTAGTGGACTACTATGAGACTTCTAGAGCAGCAGAGGACAACACCAATAGAGATGACTTGGGACCGATTTAAAGAGCTGTTCTTTGATGGGTATTTCCCAGCCACTGTCAGGGAGGCTAAAGTGGAAGAGTTCTTGAGTCTAAAGCAGGGATAGTTATCGGTCTAGTAGTATGCGGCGCCATTTATAGAGCCCTCTCGCTTCGCTTCGTATATCATTCATGATGAGGTGAAAAAGGTGAGACAGTTTGAAAGTGGTTTGAGGTGAAGCATATTCAAGCAGGTGGTAGTGCTAAAGATCCAGGATTTTGCTGACTTAGTCGACAGAATAGTCTTGGTAGAGGTTGGTGAGCGTATGGATGCAAAGGATCAGGGACAGAAGAAGAGATCTGAATCTTCAGGCTATCAGCAGGGTCCTAGACAGGGCCAGTGGAGAAAAGGAAATTATGGTAGAGGACGAAGAGAGGAGATTGGGGATCGTGAGGTTCGAACAGTGCATAATCCTCATGTCTGTCAAACTTGTGGGAAAAGACATTGGGGAAAGTGTCGAGTAGGGAGAGCTATTTGCTATCACTGTGGTAGACAGGGAGATGTTGCTCCTGCTCCTAGACCGTACCGGGGAGGCTATCTGGTGCTACATGGAGGTTAGTAGAGAAATATGACTCCAGTTAGATTTTTTGCTTTGATGCCAGGTGATGTTGAGACAGCCGACGACGTGGTGACAGGTATGGCTAGCTTGCTTTCCTTTAAAGATATTATATTATTTGATTCAGGAGCCACACGCTCGTTTGTGTATCTGGAGTACACAAGATTATGTAGGGTAGAAACACAATTGTTAGAAACTGAACTGTTGGTATAGACACCAATCGGGGCAGTAGTGAGGTGTAGTAGGGTGCTCTAAGGTTGTTCAGTTGATATGTAAAGGAAGATTTTGTCTGCTGATTTAATCGTACTGGGCATGCATGGGTTCGATGTACTTTTCAACATGGATTGGTTGGCAGTCAATTACGCCAGCATAAATTGTCGTTTGAAGGAAGTAATATTCAGACCTTCGGCAAACCAGAATTCAAGTTTATAGGGTCGCGAGTGCAATCCCCGCTCTAGTTAATTTCAGTTATTCAGGCGAGGAGACTACTACTGAGTGGTTGTTAGGGATTCATGGACTTTGTGAAGGAAATGTTAGGGAATGAATTGAAACTCGCTAGTACGCCGGTGGTAAAGGAGTTTATAGATATTTTTCCATATGAATTACTAGGCTTGCCACCTAATCGTGAGGTAGATTTTCCTATTGATTTACTTTCAGGTAGAGTGCCAATTTCTAAAGTACCTTACCGAATGGTGCCAGCGGAGTTGGTAGAATTGAAAAATTAGTTATAAGATTTGCTTGATAAAGGATTTATATGGCCTAGTGTATCTCTGTGGGGAGCTCCAGTATTATTTGTGAAGAAAAAAGACGAGTCTATGAGGATGTGTATAGATTATAGGGAGATTAATAAAGTGACAATCAAGAACAAGTGTCCTCTACCCCATATAGATGATTTGTTTGATCATCTCTAGGGTACACGTGTGTATTCTAAGATTGACCTCAAATCAGGCTATCATCAGGTGAAAGTGAAAGCAAAAGATGTATCGAAGACGGCCTTTAGGACTAGGTATGGGCATTACGAATTTCTTGTTATACCGTTTGGTTTGACAAATGCTCCTGTGGTATTTATAGACTTGATGAATAAAGTATTCTACCAATACTTAGACTAGTTCGTTGTTGTTTTTATTGATAATGTACTTGTTTATTCGAGGAGTTATGAGGTGCATGAGATGCACTTGAGCTAGGTTCTACATATACCTAGGGAAAAGAAGTTGTACGCCAAATTTAGTAACTGTGAATTCTGGCTTATGAAGGTTGTGTTTTTGGGACATGTCATTTCAGGAGATGGTATTTCTATGGATCCTAGTAAAATTGAGGCAGTAGTGAATTGGGCTAGACCGAGGAACGATCAGGAGATTAGCATCGTTTTGTTAAGGGATTCTCAGCATTATCAGGGCCTCTGACATAACTGATTATGAAGAATATCAAGTTTGAGTGGGATGATAGTTGTGAGCAGAGTTTTCAGGAATTGAAGCAGAGACTTGTCACAACACCAGTATTGATCTTCTCACCAGGGGGTAAGGGTTATGTTGTTTATAGTGATGCGTCCTTGAAGGGACTTGACTATGTATTGATGCAGCATGGCAGGGTGGTAGCCTATGCTTCCAAGCAATTGAAAGAGAATGAAAAGAACTACCATACCCATGATCTTGAATTGGCTGCAATGGTACATGCATTAAAAATTTAGAGACATTACATGTATGGCGAGCGGTGAGAAATTTTCTCCGATCACAAGAGTTTAAAGTACCTTTTTTCACTCAGAAGGAACTGAATATGAGGCAGAGAAGGTGGTTGGATCTTATTAAAGATTTTGACTGCACTATAATACCCCAACCCCAAACGGTCTAGGATATTTACTTTTTACCATTGATTTACAACGAAAGTAAATAAACTCAATTATTATTAAATCAGAGCGCTAATTATCCATATTACAATTATTTATTCGAAAGAAGAAAAATTACATAAATATAAATATCTGGTATCATACTAATATTTCTAATCAAACTTTATTTTTTCTATTCTATTCCCTCCCACATGCTTGCTATGCCTGATTTCCGATATGTCCTTCATAGTTATCTGAAATGTAATAATATGATTGGGGTGAGACGACACTCAGTAAGTAAATAAGATTATTATTAGTGTGTGACCAAAATAAGCTTTTTAAAAATTTCGTAAAACAATATTTAATACTATAGTTTCAAAAATGCTTCTAAAATAAATGTAAATTTAAAATTTTCTACATAGAACTTTTACTATCAACTATAACAGTAAAATTTAATAACCATATACTGTGACTATTAAATTTAACTTTTAACTTTAAAAATATAAAAAAATTTAATTGTGCACACACACATACACACACACACACACACACACACACACACACACACACACATATATATATATATATATATATATATATATATATACTTTTCCTTTAGATAGAAATGACCTTTTTCATATAAACATATACTTTTCCTTCAAATCATCAATAACTTTGTACATGTGATTAAATATGTATAAACATATATTGTAAAAACCATCCTTAGGCCTGTTAGCCGTAAGTTATGTTTACCCCCATGACTGGGTTGTGCGATCGAAAGACTGGACTTAGTTTGTTGGCCGACTAAGCTAAATCAACGTTCATAAACATTAAGTGAGATTTTTCTTATTAAGTCCTGGTCCGGAACCAGGTGTGCACTCAGGAGAAATCCATTAACATAAATAACCACTCTATAAATAGTGTAGGTGCACTTTGATCTGTTTAAACTTTAAGTAGCGGTACCGAGCATCTGTAACTTTAAACTTTCGTTGTCATAAGGGGTTTTAAAATCATCTTATTATAATTTATGCAATTTTAAAATAATAATGAGAAAATCTCATCTTTACTCATATTTTCATAAAACATGCAACGTAAAAATAAACTTATGCCACACGATTTTTGTGTTAAAAATATTTATTTATTTATTTATTTAATAGAAAGAAATGTTAAAAATTTACTCAATGGGATTAGAACATTTCTTAACCCAAAATAAATGCAAGTATATTAAAAATAGAACTGGTATAATTAAATACGCATAAAAATAAACTCATGGAAATTTTGTGGAACTAACATAATTGAAATTTACTTATAAAATAAACTCGGGTATGAATTTTAAATAAAAAAAAAACTAACATAATCAAATTTACTTACCTCTTCTTTTACCTGGTGCTACGAAGACAATAAATATCTCTAAGAAATGAGATCGGAAAGAGTGGGTGAGTGAGAACTTACTCAAAAATTTTCTCTCCACCACTAATTCTTTCACTCACTAATCTCTCTCTTCCTTTGAAAATTTTTGTAAAAAATGAAGGTTGAAAGTTTCCTATTTATAGGAAAATTTTGGGGAAGAAGTGGAATTTGTAAAAGTATGGGGAGAGGGGTGAAATTATAATTTTTTTAAAATTAAAGAATAGGCAAAGGATGGGCTAGGTATGGGTTGAGTATGAGATAGGGATGAAGGTCATGTGGGAGTATTTGCTACCACTCCCATTTAATTAATTTTTAATTAATTATTTATTTATTTATTTTATCATTTTTTTAATATTTTTTAAAATCATTATTATTATTATTATTATTATTATTATTATTATTATTATTATTAAGTCATTTTTTAGTTTTTTTTAATTAAATTTGAATTTCGAAAACTCATGTGGGCCCTACACAACTTCGAGACCCAAGTGGGTCCTACATAACTCCCATAGTGTTCATACGGTTTTATGAGCCTTACACAACTCCGAGACTCATGTGGACCCTTACATGGCTTCAGGATTCATGTGGGTCACATACGGTCTTGTGGGTCCCGCATAGAATACCTATATTATTATTTTATTATATATTTCTACAAATTATGTCAGTTAAAACATTATTTTATATACTTATTTACGTATACAAACAGTTTCTACCCTGTTTTATCTTATGAAATTCTATTTTGACCAAGCCGACCTCCAGGGAGCGACTGAACCACAATGGTCTCTGAGCACTCACTTAGACAAGATCATTCTTAGGCATCAAACATGGAATCAAAGATCCTAACAGAGAAACACTTTCGTTTTGATACTAACTAAATGACCATTATTATTATTCTATTTTTTTTTCGGGTTATTATATCCTCCCCTCCTTATAAAAATTTCGTTCTCGAAATTTACAAAAATTTAAATGAGTACCTTGTATAATGTTGTGCTTTTATCCGATCCTTCTATCGTCGAAAAGATGTGGGTATTTCTGGCGTATTTCTGCTTCTAGTTCCCATGACGCTTCCTCAATGTCATGGTTGTGCCAGAGCACTTTTACCAATGAAATCTTCTTTGTGCGCAACTCCTGATCCTTCTTGTCTAAAATCTGGATTGGTACTTCTTCATATGATAGAGTGTTACTAACTTCTAACAACTCATAACTTATCACATGAGAACGGTATGGAGCGTACTTCTTTAACATTGAGACATAAAATACATCATGAATTGTCGATAGTGTAGGAGGTAGTGCAATTCTGTAAGCGACTGGACCAATCTTCTCCAATACCTCGAATGGTTCAATATACCCGAGGCTTAGTTTGCCATTTTTCCCAAACCTCATGATTCTTTTTATTGTAGCGACTTTTAAAAATATATTATCCCCCACTTCAAACTGCAACTCAAGCCGATGGGTATTTGCATAGCTCCTTTGATGATTTTAAGCGGTTTTCATTTTGTCCCGGATGAGCTTAATGTTGGCCTAAACAAAGTTTTTTCAATCGGTTTTGGTGATAACAAACAAAGGACAATTTAATTTGGAAAGGTTGAGTTTTTGTGTTTCAGGAAATAAGGATCAAGTGTAGAACAAGTGAAGATCAAGTATGGATCAAGTGTGGTTCACCAAGGAAGATAAACTAACAAATGATCCAAAGAGAAACTAAGACATTTGCAGCACAAGCAAAGAACTTCAAAAGCAAAGATTGAGGAAGATGTCAAGCTTGGCATACAAAGTCTTGGGAAACATATTGTAAGCAATTTAAAAGATAAATATCATTTGAAATATGTTTTGAAGATTTTAAAGAGATTATGAGGACCTAAAGACCTATTTGAAAATATTGAAACAAGTCTTGAAAAAATCAGAATAAGAGAGCAAATTATTTTTTAATGAAAAATATTTTTAAAACAGGTTTTTTATCTATTCAGATGACTGAACTTTTAAGTTCATATGTCTCAAGTGGTAACTTCAGATGGTTGAACTTCATGTTCAAACATTTGAAGAATTACTTCAGATGTTTAAAGAATAAGTGCAGACGTCTAAAGATTTTCTGGGACAAAATAGAAACAAGCAGTAGCTGTTATGACGTCTGAACTCGATACTTCAGACATCTGAACCCAACACCTCAAACATCTTAACTCTCTCTTCAGACATCTGACCCTGTGTCCAATTCATTTTTTAAAGGGATTTAGGAACTTCAGACGTCTGAACTCAACTTTTCAAACATCTGAACACTGTTCAACAGGAAATTTTTTTAAAATCTAATGTTTTAAATTATAGTCGTTTGAGCTCCAAATTTTATAACAACTTGGGAAACTCTCTAAGGAAACTCTTGCAACAAGGAAACTTGTTTGGAAGCCTATAAATACATGGTTTTTGTAAATAAAAAATATACCAAGCATTGAAAATCTCTCAAGTTCTCTTGCTCTCAAAAGTTTCATCTTGATCAATCTCTTGAAATCTGAAAGTGTTGTGATTCTAATATTTTTGCTCATAAATTCCTGAAGATAGATTATTGATTTCTCATCTCGAGCAAAGGAATTTGGTGAAATCCTTGTTAAGCTTCAAAAGTGTATTTCGTCCTTGATATTTATCTTTTGAAGTACATAGTTTCAATTTATACTAACCTGCTCTTTGTGTGAGCATCACTTGTACACCAGCTTTTCGATATCTCTCTTGTATACTTTGGACGATTCCAGGTTGTTGGATCGTTGACCAAAGAAGGGTATATTGTTTGGAGAAGGCGGGCTCTAGCCTTGGCCAAGGAATGATTGTAAACAGGCGTTGTTCCACCTGGTAACGAAATTGCTATAGTGGAACCCTTCGGTATTTTGCCAAGGGTGAGGACGTAGGCTGTGTTGAAGCCGAACCTCATAAAATTTTTGTGTCTTTCTCTCTTCTATACTCTTTATTTTCTGTGCAAGCTGTTGTTGTGTGATTTAAAGTGCAGGTTGCAGGTTCTAAAGTGAGAAAGAAACAAAGACTCTTGATATTTAGAAAGTACATTTTGATTAACCGTTTGTAGAAACCCAAAAGGGAGTACGTTGGTTAATCTGCGGAAATCTTGATCAAGAGAAGTGCATACGAAGAGATTATCTGAAGAAGGTTGTGAACATCTACAGGGAAATTGATAAAAGTACTAAGACTCTTGCTTAAGTGGTTGAATTGTTTAAGTTTAATTGATTGGCTTGTGAATATAAATTTCAGTATTTTTAAGTGTGATTATTAGTTATTCATTGTGTTTATTTCTTGGTGTCATAAGCAAAGCTTAAAAATATTAAAATTAAAAAGAATCCAATTCACCCCCCCCTATTGGGAAGCTATTCCTAATTTCAATTGGTATCAGAGCCTAGATATAGAAATTCCTAACAAGAAACTATAAAAAGATCAAATGGCAAATATTGGAGTAGCACCCTTCGATGAAGGCCAATCCTCAATCCATCCACCAATCTTTTGTGGACACAATTATACCTTTTGGAAAAAGAGAATGGAAATATATCTCCAACGCATGGATTGGAAAACATGGGAAGTTGTTATGGATGGAAACCTTATCCCCACTAAGATAGTTGATGGAAAAAAAATTCCAAAAGAAAAGAAAGATATGACAAACTTAGATTATAAAATGCTTCAAATAAATGCAAGCGCTATAAATGCATTATATTGTGCATTAGATGCTAATGAATTTAATCGAGTCATCGCATGCAAAACAACTAAGGAGATTTGGGACAAATTAGAAGTAACTTATGAAGAAACCATTGATGTTAGAGATAATAGGATAGACATGTTAACAAGCGAATATAAAGCATTCAAGATGAATTCCAATGAAACAATATTGAGTATGTTCACCAGATTTACCCACATAATAAACTCTCTAAGCGCCTTAGGAAAAACCTATACTACCTAGGAAATGATCAAAAAAATTCTAAGAGTCTTCCCTCTATATGGGAACCAAAGACTACAACTATCACGGAAGGTAGAAACCTTAATACTACCTCTTTGGATGAACTTATAGGCTCACTTCTCACCTATGAAATGGCCTTAAAAGAAAGGAAACCTGAACCAAAGCATAAAAGATCCATAGCACCAAAAGCATCTAGTCACAGCACTGGTGAAGAAGAAAGTGAAACAAGTGACTTAGATCAAGATGAATTGACATTCATTACTAAGAGACTAGGAAAATTATACAGAAGAAATAAAAGATTTCCAAGAAAGTTTAATAAAATAAAACCGAAAAAGGAGAGACAAGTAGGAAATAAAATAAAGGTATGAATGAACCACCAATTTGTTATCATTGAAAAAAACCAGGGCATATCAAACCGGACTGTCCATTGCTCAAGAAAGACAAGAAGAAAAGGAAGGAAGCTATGAAGGCCACTTGGGATGACTCAAGCTCCAGCGAAACAGAAATCGAAACAAGTGAACAAGAAATGACAAATATATGCTTCATTGCGAATGACAAAGAGGTAAACTCTTATTACTCCTCAAACGAATCTCAAAATGAATCTTGTGATGAGTCATGTAATAGTATGTCATCTTATAATGAATTACAAGCTTAGTTATTCTCACTACATAAAAGATTCATAAAAATTTCTAAGAGAAATATAATTTTGAAAGATCAAAATAAAGAGCTTGTGAAACAACTTGAATCATTCAAAACTATTGAAGAAGAAAAAAATTCTCATATTAAGAAGTTGGAAGAAGAAATAAATATAGCAACACAAGAGTTAGGTAAAACTCAAAAAATAATTTGAATAAAAAGGATCTAGAAATAAATGAACTCAAAAAGGCAGTTGAAGATAAAGAAAAGACTATCTATAACTTTACCAAAGGTAAAGAAAACTTTGAAAAGATGATTGGACAGCAAAGGCTTCATGGGAACAAAGAAGGAATAGGCTACAATGATAAAGCAAATAAAAGGAATAAAAAGTTATACATGGGATACTTTGTTAAGGAAGCTAAATACTATGCCAGCACTTCATCAAATGACAAATATGAATACACCACTTGCTATATGTGCAAGACTAAAGGTCATGTGATGTTTAATTGCCCATTAAAACGAAAATGTGTTAAAGTTCAAGGAGAATGGAAAGCAAATAGTGGAACTAACAACAAAACAAAGAAAGCCAAAAGAATTTGGGTTCCAAAAACTAACACATAGTATCCCTCATTGTAGGTTTGTCCTAGGACAACAACGACAATGGACAAATGGTACTTGGACAGCAGGTGCTCAAGGCACATGACCGGTGACAAGAACAAGTTCACTAGTTTAAAACAAAAGGATGGGGGATATGTCACCTTCGGCAACAATGCCAAAGGTAAAATCATTGGCATCAGAAGAATTGGTAAAGAACCTTCACTCACAATAAATAATGTGCTATTGGTAGAAGGATTAAAACATAACCTTTTAAGCATTAGTCAATTGAGTGACAAAGGGTTCGAAATAATTTTTATGAAGGAAAAATGTGTTATCCAAAATCCTAAAAACAAAGAAACTCTATTTATAGCCCATAGAATAAATAATGTCTATTGCATTAATCTTGAGAAATTAGCTGATCAAAACATAACTTGTTTGACAGCAAAGAATGAAGAAAGTTGGTTATGACATAGGAAATTAGGACATGCAAGCATGGACCTACTATCTAAATTATTAAAGAAAAATCTTGTAAAAGGACTACCAAATACTAAATTCATAAAAGACAAGTTGTGTTATGCTTGTCAAAAGGAAAAACAAGTAAAAACAAGCTTCAAAAAGAAAAAATACATATCCACCAAAAGACCTCTAGAACTCTTGCATCTAGACTTATTTGGTCCAACTAGAACCTTAAGCTTAGGTGGAAAACAATATGCTTTTGTAATAGTAGATGATTATTCAAGATTTACTTTGGTAATCTTTTTAGCAAACAAAGACGAAGCTTGTAACCAATTAATAACCTTATGCAAGAAATTACAAAATGAGAAAAGCTATAATGTAACAAGCTTTAGAAGTGACCAAGGAAGAGAGTTTAAAAACAAGGAAGTTGATAAATTTTGTAATGAACATGTAATAACTCATAATTTTTCAGCACCTAGAACTCCACAACAAAATGGAGTTGTAGAAAGGAAAAATAGAACTCTACAAGAAATGGCAAGAACAATGCTTAATACAAATAATCTACCTAAATACTTTTGGGCAAAAGCTATAAATACAGCATGTGATATTGTAAATAGGGTATCAATAAGATCAAAAATAGATAAAACACCATACGAACTTTGGAAAAGTAGAAAACCTAATATTTCTTACTTTCATGTATTCGGATCTAAATGTTTTATCCTTAATACTAAAGATGATTTAGGAAAGTTTGATGCAAAGTCAGATGAAGGTATCTTCCTAGGTTACTCTACAAATAGTAAAGCTTATAGGATTTATAATAAAAGAACTTCTACCATTATGGAATCAATTCACATAACTTTTGATGAATCAAATAATCATGACATTAAAGATAAGAATGATGAAAAAGAAGATACTTCACAAAAAGAAGAAGACTTTGAAATAAAAGAAGAAAATAATGATGATGTTTCAAATAAAAACCTTATAGAAAATATGAAACTTCCTAAAGAATGGAAATATGATAAAAATCACCCAAAAGAACAAATTCTTGGTGAAACCTCAAAAGGAATAACCACTAGAGCCTCACTAAAAAATATTTGCAATCATTATGCCTTTTTTATCCCAAGATGAACCCAAAAATATTGAAGAAGCCTTAAATGATAATTCTTGAATTATAGCTATGCAAGAGGAACTAAATCAATTTGAAAGAAGTCAAGTGTGGGAACTTATACCTAAAACTAAAGATAAATCAATTATAGGAACTAAATGGGCGTTTAGAAATAAAATGGATGAAAATGAAGTAGTTGTAAGAAACAAAGCTAGGCTAGTAGCACAAGGGTATAATCAAGAAGAAGGAATTGATTACGATGAAACCTTTGCCCCTGTGGCAAGGATGGAAGCAATTAGGATGCTTTTAGCTTATGCAACCCATAAGGATTTTAAGTTATATCAAATGGATGTAAAGAGTGCATTCTTAAATGGGTCTATAAATAAAGAAGTATATGTTAAACAACCTCCAGGTTTTGAAAATTCTAAAAATCCAAACCATGTATTCAAATTGACAAAGCTCTTTATGGTTTGAAACAAGCTCCAAGAGCTTGGTATGAGAGGTTAAGTAAATTTCTACATAAAAATGAATTCACAAGAGGAATGGTTGATAGTACTTTATTCATTAAATCCAAAAACAAAGATATGCTAATAGTTCAAATATATGTGGATGATATTATATTCGGAGCTACAAATGAAGATCTATGCAAGGATTTTGCCACATGTATGCAAAAAGAATTTGAAATGAGTATGATGGGGGAGTTAGATTATTTTCTAGGATTACAAATTAAACAAGCTAAAAAAGGAACTTTCATAAATCAAACTAAGTACATCAAGGATATGCCCAAAAAGTTTGATATGGAACAAAGTAAACCCATAGGAACTCCTATGAGTACATCCACAAGTCTTAATAGAGATGAAAAAGGAAAACAAGTAGACATAACACACTATAGAGGAATTATTGGTAGTTTAGTATATTTAACTGCTAGTAGGCTTGATATTATATTTAGTGTGTGTATGTGTACTAGATTTCAATCAGCACCTAAGGAATCCCACCTAATAGACGTTAAGAGAATTCTTAGGTACTTGGTAGGATCACTTGATCTAGGTTTATGGTATCCAAAGGACACTTATTTTAATATGATAAGTTACTCCGATGCTGATTATACCAGATGTAAAATTAATAGAAAAAGTACAAGTGGCACATGTCACTTTCTAGGACAATCCTTAGTGTCATGGTTCTCAAAGAAACAAAATTCTATAGTTTTATCAACCACCGAAGCTGAATATGTGGCAGCGGGAAGTTGTTGTGCACAAATTTTATACATGAAACAACAATTAAAAGACTTCAATCTAGAGTATACAACAATACCAATAAAGTGTGATAACACAGGTGCCATAAATATATCTAAAAACGCAATATCACACTCAAGAACTAAACATATAGACATAAGACATCATTTTTTGAGGGATCATGTTCAAAAAGAGGATAAAATTCTTGAATTTATAAATACAAGTGATCAATGGACTAACATATTTACAAAACCTTTAAGTGAAGAAAGATTTATACATATTAGGAGAGAACTTGGGGCTAATTCATAGTAGAGAAGTATATTAGAAATGAAAGTTCAACATTCTTCTGCACTTCAGATGTCTGAACTTCACACCCTAGACATCTAAACACTATAGTAAATAGGTTCAGATGACTGAACCTGGGACTTCAGACGTCTGGGAGCCTATTGACTTTTCAAATTCTGGGCTTTAAAATCTTCAAATATCTGAAGATAATCTTCAGACATCTGAAGTCGCAGGATTCAAATATTACTTGCGGACTAAACCCTAATTTTAGACTTCTGAAGTTGCTTGCTTCACTTATCCGAACACCTCCCTCTTAATCTTCTCTCATCCTCACTTCAATCTGAAGCTTCTACTCTTCAAAGATTCACCCCATGAAACCTAGGGCATCCAAAATCTCGTATCTTCATGCCTCGAATCAAGCAGACTGCAAACAAAGGTTCTTCATCGGGGAAAGATGCTCAAAATATTGACAAGTGGTTGGTTGCTCCTCGAGCTCGAATCTGTTATCATACTTCACTAAGTACTGTAGAACCAATCTTAGGTAAAATTTTGGATGTTTCATTCTTCAATATTGAGTTTCCAAATATCCTTTCATTATTTCATGACATCAGTTGGCTTGATTTCATCACTTAACAACCCAAAGGTTGTTTTGCCCATCTTGTCAAAATTTTCTATGCTAATATGACATATGAAAATGGGATTTTTTCTTCGGAAGTTAAAGGAAAGAAAATTTTGCTGAATTCTGAAATATTGTCTCCCATTTTCAAAATTACTCCAGGAGATTTTAATTGTCCTATGTTTGCTCAATCTTGGATCCTAGAACAAGGATTCACTTCTGAAGCTTTTCTTCTAATGATCATGGAAAATGAACCAATCTATTTTGGGCATCCTTAGGTTTACAAACAATTAAGCTTAAGAGGCCATATTTTACAAAAACTTGTTTCAAACAATATCCTACCTAAATAATGCTCTTTTGATCATCTTTCCTATATCGAATGTTTTGTTCTTTGGTGTCTTCTTAAAGGAAAAAAACTAGACGTAGCCAGTTTGATCATTAGGTGGATGTGGACCAAACTGGAATCTTCTCGGGTTACTCTTCCTTATGGAGGAATTCTTACTCTTCTCTTTAATCATCTTCATATTACTAATAGTTCTGAATTCTTCATAAAAAGAACACGATATGATATTTTCAATAAGGCTTCCCTAAAGAAAATGGGGTATGACAAGGGGAGTTAAGGGTGGTACTTGAAGTCAGGAACGACTCAATATACAACACTAGCCTCAGCAGCAGCCTCAGGATCAGCCTTAGCCTTAGCCTCAGCCCCAGTATCAACAGCAGCACAATCTTCTTCTACACAGGACTTTGGCCCATCTCAAGACACACCTTTATGGTTCTTATCCTTTCAAAGGGATTTCTCCAACTTTTCATCTGAAGTACGCGCTGGGCTTTAGAACATTAAAGAAAAAGTCAAATCACTTGATAAGCGGGGTTACTCATATATGAACAATATCATGCAAAATCTTCTAAGGGAAGTGATCCCATGGATATTAGCTCCGCTCCTCAAAGAGGAGATGACGATAATGATGATGATGATGATAATGATGACTCTACAGAAAAAGAAGGAGATTCTGAAGAAGAAGGTGATGAAGCCAATACTCAAGAAGAAGGAACCCAAGAAGAAGGAGAAGAAGAAGAAGAAGAAGAGCAAGGAGATGACTCTAAAGAAGAAGATTAGGATAGTTAGAAGCTACCTAGCTTAGGTCACTATGAAATGTTTTGTTTGTCATAAAGTATCAAGACTTATGTACCTCAGATGTCTGTAATCATGATACAATGCAACTTTTTGTGTTACATTTCTGTATTTGTACGGGAACACATGAAACTTCTATGTATTGCCTCTTTGTACTGATTACCTTTTGTTATAAGAATGACTTTTTGATGGTTTTTCATAATCTTGTTACTCTTTTTGACTAATGAAAAAAGGGAAGAGAGTGCTTAGTAAAGATAAAATAGATAAAGAATTGATGAACTATATGAATCTTAACACATATGGCCACACATGAGAACTTAAACATATGATGAATGGACACATGTGAACTTAAACTGATATGGATATATGATGAACTTTCTATAAGCTTGCTTATTAATGCTCATAGTAAGGGGGAGTACTTCATTTTATATGGCTTGCTTATTAATGCTTATAGTAAGGGGGAGTATTTCATTTTATATAAAACCTTTATCTTTACTCCTTGTTTGTCATCATCAAAAAGGGGGAGATTGTTGGCCTAAACAAAGTTTTTTCAATCGGTTTTGGTGATAACAAACAAAGGACAATTTAATTTGGAAAGGTTGAGTTTTTGTGTTTCAGGAAATAAGGATCAAGTATAGAACAAGTGAAGATCAAGAATGGATCAAGTGTGGTTCACCAAGTGATAAACTAACGAATGATCCAAAGAGAAACTAAGACATTTGCAGCTCAAGCAAAGAACTTCAAAAGCAAAGATTGAGGAAGATGTCAAGCTTGGCATACAAAGTCTTAGGAAACATATTGTAAGTATTTTAAAAGATAAATATCGTTTGAAATATGTTTTGAAACTTTTCAAGAGATTATGAGGACCTAAAGACCTATTTGAAAATATTGAAACAAGTCTTGAAAAAATCAGAATAAGAGAGCAAATTATTTTTTAATGAAAAAGATTTTTAAAACAAGTTTTTTATCTGTTCAGATGACTGAACTTTTAAGTTCATATGTCTCAAATGGTAACTTCAGATGGTTGAACTTCATGTTCAAATATTTGAAGAATTACTTCAGATGTCTAAAGAATAAGTGCAGACGTCTGAAGATTTTCTAGGACAAAATAGAAACAGGTAGTAGCTGTTCAGACGTCTGAACTTGATACTTCAGACATCTGAACCCAACACCTCAAACATCTAAACTCTCTCTTCAGACATCTGACTCTGTGTCCAGTTCATTTTTAAAAGGGATTCAGGAACTTCAGACGTCTGAACTTGACTTTTCAGACATTTGAACACTGTTCAATGGAATTTTATTTTTTTTTAAATCTAATGATTTAAATTATAGCCATTTGAGCTCCAAATTTTCTAACAACTTGGGAAACTCTCTAAGGAAACTCTTACAACAAGGAAACTTGTTTGGAAGCCTATAAATACATGGTTTTTGTAAATCAAAAATATACCAAGCATTGAAAATCTCTCAAGCTCTTTTGCTCTCAAAAGTCTCATCTTGATCAATCTCTTGAAATCTAAAAGTGCTGTGATTCTAATATTTTTGCTCATAAATTCCTGAAGATAGATTACTGATTTCTTATCTGGAGAAAAGGAATTTGGTGAAATCCTTGTTAAGCTTCAAAAGTGTATTTCTTTCTTGATATTTATCTTTTGAAGTACAGAGTTTCAATTTGTACTAACCTGCTCTTTGTGTGAGCATCTCTTGTACACCAGCTTTTCGATATCTCTCTTGTAGATTTGGACGATTCTAGGCTGTTGGATCGTTGACCAAACAAGGGTATATTGTTTGTAGAAGGCGGGCTCTAGCCTTAGCCAAGGAGTGATTGCAAACAAGCGTTGTTCCACTTGGTAACAAAACTGCTATAGTGGAACCCTTCAGTATTTTGCCAAGGGTGAGGACGTAGGCTGTGTTGAAGCCGAACCTCGTAAAAACTTTGTGTTTTTCTCTCTTGTTTACTCTCTATTTTATGTGCAATCTGTTGTTGTGTGATTTAAAGTGTAGGTTGCAGGTTCTAAAGTGAGAAAGAAACAAAGACTCTTGATATTTAGAAAGTATGTTTTGATTAACCGTTTGCGGAGACCCAAAAGGGAGTACGTTGGTTAATCTGTGGAAATCTTGATCAAGAGAAGTGCATAAGAAGAGATTATCTAAAGGAGGTTGTGAACATCTATAAGGAAATTGATAAAAGTACTAAGACTCTTGCTTAAGTGGTTGAATTGTTTATGTTTAATTGATTGCCTTGTGAATTTAAATTTTAGTATTTTTAAGTGTGATTATTAGTTATTCATTGTGTTTATTTCTTGGTGTCATAAGCAAAGCTTAAAAATATTAAAATTAAAAAGAATCCAATTCACCCCCCTCTTCGGAAGCTATTCCTAATTTCACTTAATTTTCTTAGAGATCCTTTGTATAGTCTCGGGTCCTAAAATTCATCGTTCGCCAACCTCATCCCAATATAATGGGGATCGGATCTTTTGACCATATAACGCTTCATACGGTGCCATCTCTATGCTGGACTGATAACTGCTGTTATAGGCAAACTCAACTAACGACAGATATTGAATCCAACTTCCTTGGAAATCTAGTACACAAGCTCTCAACATATCCTCCAATATCTGAATGGTTCTCTCCGATTGTCCATCAGTTTGAGGATGAAATGTAATGCTAAAAGTAAGTCATGATCTTAAGGCTCTTTGCAAACTCTTCCAGAATTGTGATATGAATCGTGGATCTCAATCTGATACGATAGACACGGGCACGCCATGTAGTCTAACTATCTCTTGAATATATAACTCTGCAAGCTTGGTCATAAAGTAGTTAACTTTGATTGGAATAAATCGAACGATCTTCGTTAGATGATCAACAACCACCCAGATGGCGTTCTGTCCATGGAGTGCTGGAGGTAGCCCAATTACAAAATCCATGGAGATGTGCTCCCATTTCCACTCAGGAATATGGAGTGGTTGCAGTGGTCCTGCTGGTCTCTGATGCTCAGCCTTTACTTGCTGACAAGTAAGACACTATTCCACAAATTGTGCAATCTCCCTCTTCATGTTATTCCACCAACAAGACTCTCTAAAGTCCCGATACATCTTCGTGCTTCCCGGATGCACTATATAAAGAGATCGATGAGCTTCTTCCAAGATTGTTCTTTTGATATCTTTGTCATTGGGCACACACAATCTAGTTTGGAATCTCAAAACTCTATCGTCAGAGATGTTAAAATCTCCCTTCAGTCCACTCTGTACCTTACCTATAATCTTCA
Source organism: Malania oleifera (assembly GCF_029873635.1). Lineage (NCBI taxonomy): Eukaryota > Viridiplantae > Streptophyta > Magnoliopsida > Santalales > Ximeniaceae > Malania > Malania oleifera. Next base: position 29,846,461 of record NC_080425.1, read on the forward strand.
CTAGCTCTACATCTTCCATTTGTGCAGCCTTAATCTTTTCCGGTAAGGTCTGTTGGATTACCAGATTAACAATGAGAGCTTGATGATTTCCTTCTACTATTTCCACACCAAATCTTTCTAGGTCCATCATGATTTGATGTTGGGTCACCATTGCTGAGACTGACGCATTCATTGACTTTTGACTTAATGCATCTACTACCACGTTGGCTTTTCCTAGGTGATAGTTGATGGTGTAATCATAATCTTTGATTAATTCTAACCATATTATTTGTCTCATGTTTAATTCCTTTTGCATGAAAAAGTATTTGAGACTTTTATGGTCTGTAAAAATCTCACACCTTTCACCATAGAGATAGTGTCTCCAAATCTTTAGTGCGAATACCAGAGCTGCCAGTTCCAAATCATGTGTTGGATAATTCTTCTCATACTCCTTGAGTTGTTGAGAAGCATAAGCAATGACCTTCCCCTGTTGCATTAATACACACTCGAGCCCTTTTCGAGATGTATCACTGTAGATCACAAAATCATCTTCTCCTGATGGAATTGTCAACACCAGGGCAGTGATGAGTCGTTGCTTTAATTCTTGAAAGCTTTTTTTACATTCATCAATCCACTTATACTTCACATTCTTTCTTGTCAATCTCGTTAGAGGACCAGATATTTTAGAAAACTCTTTCACAAATCGACGATAATATCCTGCCAGACCTAAGAAACTCCTATCTCATGAATATTCTTCGGTCTCGCCCAATCCACTACTGCCTCTATTTTACTTAGGTCCATAGAAATACCATCCTTAGATATCACTTGCCCTAAGAATGCAACTCTTTCTAGCCATAACTCACATTTCTTAAGTTTGGCATAGAGTTTTTTTTCTCTTAGTACTTTGAGTACTAGCCTCAAATGATTCTCATGTTCCTGGGGGCTTTTGAATAAATCAAAATATCATCAATGAAGACCACCACAAATTGATCTAGATATTCACAAAAGACCCTATTCATAAGGTCTATAAAGGCATTAGGAGCATTGGTCAGTCTAAATGGCATGACTAGGAATTCATAATGACCATATCTCGTTTAGAATGCAGTCTTTGGAACATCTTCTGATTTGATTTTCACTTGATGGTACCCTAATTGGAGGTCAATTTTAGAGAAGACTTGTGTTCCTTGGAGTTGATCAAACAAGTCATCTATGCGAGGTATTGGGTACTTGTTCTTAATGGTCACTTTATTTATTTCCCGATAATCAATACACATTCTCATCGATCCATCTTTCTTTTTAACGAATAGTACCAATGCTCCCCATGGTGACATGCTGGGTCTGATTAATCCTTTGTCCAACAATTCTTGTAATTGTTCCTTCAGTTCTTTCAATTTCTACCGATGCCATTTTGTATGGAGCTTTAGATATCGGTGTCGTCCCTAGTAGTTGGTCAATAACAAACTCAATTTCTCGATTAGGAGGTAGCCCAGGTAAATCCTTAGGGAATACATCCGAGAATTCTCTTATCGTTGGGATATCCTTGAGCTTCAATTCTTCCTTTGGTGCCTCCACCATGCATGCTAGGTAAACTTGACATCCATTCAAGAGTAATCTCTTTTCCTGGATAGCTGACAATATTTGTGGTGAAGGGCATACACGAGTTCCATTGAACTTGTATTCTTGCTCTCCAGGAGGTCTAAATACCACCTCCTTATTATAGCAATTTATACTAGTATAGCTAGAAGCTAGCCAGTCCATCCCAAGAATTACGTCATACCCGTGCATACTAAATACTACCAAGTTAGCCGGTAGTATTATTTCCTCAACACAAATTGGGTAACCTTTAAGTATTTTTCTACATACTACCGAGGTTCTCGTTGGTGTAACCACAGATAACTCAGTTTCTAATGGTTGAGTTTCTACCCCACATATTTTAACATAAGTTGTAGATATAAAGGAATGTGTGGCTCCAGAATCAAATAATACTACTGCTTTCTTGGAGAATATGGGAATAATACCTGTCACCACATCATTAGTATTTTCGGCATCTCCTGGAGTGAGGGCATAGACACATGCCCGAGTGGTGTTTCCTGTTGATTGTTGTTTTGAGGTGCCTGGTTGCCTCCTCTTTGTTGATTTAGGTCGTAGTTGTTTTGCGGGCATTCTCGTTGCATGTGATCAAGTTTACCACACCGATAACAGACCCCTAATCCCGCCTGACACTCATCCCCATGTAGTTTGTTGCATTTTGGACAAAGGGGTGCTTTGTGCATTATTTGGATTTCTCACTGCTTGTCCTTGCCCCACATTATTGTTCTTGTTGTTGTTGCTCATTTTCCAAGATCCTTGATTTCTACTAGAGTGAAACCCTTATGGCATGGGCCTCTTTCTCTGGTTAAATATTTCTGCACTCTTTTGTAGACTTTCTTCTTCCTTTGTTGCTTTGGGAGAAGTTTTTGAGCTCGAATACTGTTACCATTTCATAAATCCTTGAGTTCAAGCCTTCTTCAAATTTTTGAGCTTTCTTTGATTCGTCCGGAACCAAATATGAAGCAAAATGGGATAATTCAATGAATTTTGCTGCATATTGTTGTACTTTCATATTTCCCTATTTCAACTCCAAAAATTCCCTAGCCTTAGCATCTTTAGTGGTTTTGGGAAAAATTCGTTCAAAGAAAACTTGCTTAAAACGCTCCCACGTAAGGATTGTTGGATTTGGTCATTCCTCTAGGAGTAATTTTTTTTAGTTCCACCAGCGTTTGGCCTTACCAGTCATTTTATAGGCAGCATATAACACCTTTTGTTCATCCATGCAATGAAGGACTTGTAGTATTTCTTCCATTGATTGCACCCAATCTTTTGCAGCAATTGGATCAACTTTACCCTAAAAATTCGGAGGGTGCATTCGATTGAATTGTTCCACCATACAACCTTCATGGGTTGGTGGACCATTTTGTTCCTTGGAGTTCCGCAGAAGCTCCGCCATGACTTGTGTCATATCATGTAATACCGTAGTAGCATTGATTTCTTCTCCATTGTAAGTCCCCATATTATTCTCATTTCTTTCAATACTCACGTTGTACCTCGGGTCCATTTTGAAGGAAGGGACTAGAGTTATTTTAAAATCATAATCTTATCTTTAAAGTTTAATCAAAGTTATAGGTAAAAAAAAAACACCCTAGTTTACCCGATCTTACCCACATCATGGTTTATGCTTATGCTCTGGTAAAATTATTTCTTAAAGTCTACAGAACCTACAACCTATTGCTCTGATACCAAATGTAATACCTCAACCCCGAAGGGTCTAGGATATTTACTTTTTACTATTAATTTATAGCGGAAGTAAATAAACTCAATTATTATTAAACTAGAGCGCTAATTATCCATATTACAATCATTTATTTCAAAAGAAAAAAAATTACATAAACATAAATATCTGGTATCATACTAATATTTCTAATCAAGTTTTATTTTTTCTATTCTATTCCCACTTGTATGCTTGCTATCTCTGATTTTCGATATGTCCTTCAGAGTTATCTGAAATATAAAAATATGATTGGGGTGAGATGACACTCAGTAAGTAAATAAGATTATTATTAGTGTGTGGCCAAAATGAGCTTTTTAAAAATTTCGTAAAACAATATTTAATACTATGACTTCAAAAATGCTTCTAAAATAAATGTAAATTTAAAAATTTCTGCGTAAAACTTTTACCATCAATTATAACAGTAACATTTAATAACCATATACTGTGATTGTTAAATTTAACTTTTAACTTTAAAATTGTAATATATATATATATATATATATATATATATATATATATATATACTTTTCCTTATACGTTTCCTTTAGATCATCATTTAGGCACAAGAATGACCCTTTTCATATAAACATATACTTTTCCTTCAAATCATCAATAACTTTGTACACGTAATTAAATATGTATAAACGTATATTGTAAAAACCACCCTTAGACCTGTTAGTCGTAAGTCATGTTTACCCCTAGACTGGGTTGTGCGGTCCGAAGACTAGACTTAGCTGGTTGGGCAACCGAACTAAATCATTGTACGTAAACATTAAGTGAGATTTTCCTTATTAAGTCATGGTTCAGAACCAGGTGTGCACTCAAGAGAAGTTCACTAAGATAAATAACCACTCTGTAAATAGTGTGGGTGCACTCTGATCTGTTTAAAATTTAAGTTGCGGTACTGAACATCTGTAACTTTGAACTTTTGTTGCCATAAGGGGTTTTAAAATCATCTTATTATAATTTATGCAATTTAAAATAATAGCATGAAAATCTCATCTTTACTTATATTTTCATAAAACATGCAACGTAAAAATAAACTCATGCCACACAATTTTTGTATTAAAAATATTTATTTATTTATTTATTTTAATAGAAAGAAATGCTGAAAATTTACCTGAGGGGATTAGAACATTTCTTAACCCAAAATAAATGCAAACATATTAAAGATAGAACTGGTATAATTAAATATGCGTAAAATAAACTCATGAAAATTTTGTGGAACTAACATAATTGAAATTTACTTATAAAATAAATTGGGGTATGAATTTTAAATAATAAAAAAACTAACATAATTAAATTTACTTACCTCTTCTTTTACCTGGTGCTACGAACACAATAAAAATATTTAAGAAATGAGATCGAAAAGAGTGGGTGAGTGAGAATTTACTAAAAAATTCTCTCTCCACCGCTAATTCTTTCACTCACTAATCCTTATCTTCTTTTGAAAATTTTTGTGAAAAATGAAGGTTGGAAGCTTCCTATTTATAGGAAAATTTTGGGGAAGAAGTGGAATTTGTAAAAGTGTAGGGAGATGAGTGAAATTATAATTTTTTTTTAAAATTAAAGAATGAGCAAGGGATGAGCTAGGTATGAGTTGAGTATGGGATAGGGATGAAGGTCATGTAGTAGTGTTCTCCTATTTAATTAATTAATTAATTTTTTTATATTTTTTAAATTATTATTATTATTATTATTATTATTATTATTATTATTATTATTATTTTTAAACCATGTTTTAGTTTTTTTTTTAATTAAATTCGAATTTTGAAAACTCATGTGAGCCCCACATAGTCTTGTGGGTCCCACACAACTTCGAGATCCAAGTGGGTCCTACGTAACTCACATAGTTTTCATACAATTTTATGAGCCCTACATAGCTTCAAGACTCATGTGGACCCTCACACGACTTTAGGACTTATGTGGGCTCCACACGATCTTGTGGACCCCGCATAGAATACCTATATTATTATTATTATTATTATTATTATTATTATTATTATTATTATTATTTTATTATATATTTCTACAAATTTTGCGAGTTAAAACATTATTTTATGTACTTATTTTTGTATACAAATAATGTCTACCTTGTTTTATCCAATGAAATTTCATTTTGACTAGGCCGACCTCCAAGGAGCGACTGAGCTGCAATGGTCTCTGAGCACTCGCTTAGACAAGGTCTTTCTTAGGCATCAAACATGAAATCAAGGATCCTAATAGAGAAACACTTTCGTTTTGATACTAACTAAATGACCATTATTATTATTCTACTTTGTTTTTTTTTGCGTTATTACATGCACTATCAATTACCACCCAGGGAAGACACACGTGGTAGCTGATGCTTTGAGCAGGAAGTATGTGGGACCAGCGTTGGCAGCTATAGAGATCTAGTATCCGATCATGATCGGTCTAAAGAGACGTGGCATATAGTTGGTTGAAAGTGGCTTCAAGTATGTATTACCAGTTTAGTGGTACAACCTACTCTACAGGAAAGAATTAAAGTTGCTTAGAAGAAAGACCTAGAGTTAGTAGAGGTATATTGGTTACAGTGCAAAATGGTCAAGGGGAGGAATTCTGTTTGTTAGATGACGAAACTTTGCAGTTCCATTTCAGGTTATGTGTTCCTACCGATGCTGATATCAAGAAGACCATTTTAGAGGAGGCTCACAGATTTTTGTACACAATTCATCCTGACAGCACGAAAATGTATAGGGATCTGTGGGAGTTGTATTGGTGGAGTAGTATGGAGAAGGAGATTGCCGAGTATGTAGTCCATTGTTTGATGTGCTAGTAGGTAAAAGCTGAGCACCAGAGACCGGTAGGTTAGTTGCAGCTGCTATTTATCCTAGAGTGGAAGTGGGATCATATATCCATGGACTTTGTTGTAAGGCTGTCATTGACATCACATGGCCAAAATGCGATTTGGTTGATTGTAGATTGGTTGACTAAGACCGCCCATTTCCTACCTATAAAGATCAACTATTCCTTTAACCATTTAGCAGAGATTTATATTCAGGAGATAGTCCGTTCTTATGGAGTGCTAGTATATATTGTATCAGATCGAGACCTGCGTTTCACGTCACATTTTTTGAGGAGCTTGCAAGAGGCTCTAGGGTCTCAGTTATCTTTCAACACGGCATTCCATCCTCAGACAGATGGGCAGAATAAGAGTATGATATATATATATTAGAAGATATGCTTCGAGCATGCGTACTAGATTTTGGGGGTAGTTGGATTCAGTTCATGCCGTTGGTAGAGTTTGCGTATAATAACAGTTATCAGGCCAGCATTGGTATGAAACCATTTGAGGAACTGTACGGTAGAAGATGTCATTCTCTGTTATATTGGGATAAGAATGGTGAGCGGCGAGTTATGGGACCAGAGCTAGTATAGCAAGCGTATGATAAGGTTTGTCTCATTGAAAATAGAATCAGTGCAGCTTAGAGCCGACATAAGAGTTATACCCATAATCGTTGTAGGAAATTATAATTTGATATTGGTGATCATGTATTTTTGAAGATAGCTCCATTAAAAGGGATTATGAGGTTTGGAAGGAAGGGTAAACTTAGCCTTAGGTTTATCGGTCCATTCTAGATTCTAGAGAAAGTGGGGTCGGTTGCCTACATGTTAGTTTTTCCACTTGTGTTGTCTAGGATTCACGACGTATTACACATTTCCATGTTAAGGAAATACGTCCCAGACCCTTCTCACGTAATCAGTTATGGTGAATTAGGGCTTAGTGATTCACTAGTGTATGAGGAGGTGCCAGTACAGATTATGGATAGGAAAGAACAAAAATTACGTAATAAGAAGATTCCTCTGGTGAAAGTCTTATGGAGAAATCATGCAATAGAAGAAACTTCTTAGGAGCTCGAGGAACAAATAAGACAGAAATATCCGCAATTGTTTCAAGAGGATTAGTTATAACCAGGTAAAATGTAAGTAGTTGGGTAATGTTTCTTTTGCAGGTACATGTAATAGTTTGGTTAGTGAGTAGCCTTTTAGTTTTGGGAGAATTTTATTTTGTATATGTAATCTCCCAAAACTTGGAATGTAACCACAGTATTCCTCCGCCATAAGTGAGGGTAAGTAATAAAATAAGTAGACCATTTTACTTTTAAAGGATGATGAATCATATGAATAGCAAATTTTGAGGACGAAATTTTATAAAGAGTGGAGAATGTAGTGACCCAGAGAAATTATAGTATTTAAATAATAAAAGAAGGGGGAAAAGGAAAAATGTAACAGGGCCTCGTCGACGAACATAGGGGTTCGTCGACGAGAACATATGAGGGGCTCATCGACGAGAAAATACCGAGAGACTATTTTCCTAACTTTGAAATTCATCGACGAGAAACAAACGTTGGTCGACGAACTTCCTTCGTGACCTCGTAGACAAAGGCCAATGTATAAATAGCACTAAACTCGATTTTTCAACATATTTTCATGTGAAATACCCTATTCTCTCTCTTTCCTTTTGGCTTCCACCCTTTCTCTCTAAGTTTCTAGGCCAGATTCTCGCCAGTTCGACGATCTGAGACCACCACGACACTCCTGGGAGAGTTATCTTCAAATCTACTAGAGTAGATCGTGGGTGGGGCTAGCTTGAATTCCATCCCAGATTCGGGGTAAGACTTTTCATTCAGTATTTGACTTTCCTACAGTTATAGAAAATGTAGTAGTCAAAGAAATATTGAATTTCTGTTCTGGGACATGTGGTTTTTCAGTGTGTTGAACGGGGAACCCTGCAAGTGCAAGACTGATTATCTTAGGGGCTTTTTAGGAATCAAGTAAGGGGATAAATTAAGCTAATTGTTTTTATGAAAATATATGTATATTCTTACAACATTTAATTTTAGGAAAATAAATAGATATTAGCATTATGTTTGGGAAAATACTGCTATAAATGATGATATGTTTTAAATATATGTAATACCCATTTTGTGTGACATGAGTAAAATTTATTATGAATTACTGTTTTTGGGAAAATGCTGAAGGGCCGAGAATTTAATCTGATAAGTAATACGGCGTATGGGCCGTGAATGGTAAAATATGAAATGCCGGCATACGGGCCGATAATTTTTACATTATATATATGCAAAGTGATATGATGATATTAATTTGACAATTATTATAATGAAATAGCCATGTATCACTGTTTGAATATATGTTATATGTTATTAGAACCTGATTGGCTTGGTTTAGGCTCCCACGAGCATGGTACCTTAGCTTTGTGATCATTATCATTATGATATTAGTGTTATTGATGTCGTTCGAGGGTATTGGTAAGACACAACCCAGTCATGTATTGGTAAGACATGACACCAGTCAGCTAACCTTCTAGGGTTGTTTTTGTATTATTATCATATGAGATGAATTATGTTTATGGAAATCCAGTGTGTTCTATCATGATATGATTATATATGTTTTTCCCAGATATGATGCAGACAGTTTCACTAAAAATGTTTATATTATGTTCTATGTATAACATAGGAATACTCATGTTGCCACACACTGGTATTAGTTTATTTTCCCTTACTGAGAGGTGTCTAACCCCAAATTATATGAACATTTCAGGAGCCCCAGATTGTTGAGCGGATAAAGCTCCGCAACACTAGAGTTCATTAGTTATGCCTTATCTGAAGGGTAAGTACTTGCTAGGTTCAGATAAATTTTGGGTGACGACCCTAGGACTGGTTTTGACTGTTTTGGGATGTATATGATGAATGTGGTGCACTCTAGTATTGTGTTGAATGGTAATATGGATGTATATAATTTTATGTTTCCTGCTGCTTAGGCTTCCGTATTGTATTTCTAATGTATCCCTGGTACCCAAGGGTTCAGGTTGATTATAATCTGCTGGGTTTATTATATCGGTTTGTATTATAAAAAAAGAAAAAGAAAAAAGAAAATGGTAAAATAAGCAGGTCATTACAATTGGCCTATGACCTAGGGTTTCATCACAACCAGAGAACTAAAGATTTGGCTAATCATGCTGCATGAAATTAAAGACAAGGTATTGAAAGATGGAATTGAAAGCATACTTTTATTGAAACTCAGAATTGAATTACAAAGCAAGAACTGAAATTGCACTTGAAATTAGACAAAGCAGTAAATTGACAATTAAATGAAATCTAATCTAAATGGCACCAATCATACTTGAGGTTTGTCACAGGACCTTCGAAGAACCAAAAGGGAACCACAATTGCAACTTACAACTTGGAATTGAAACAAAGCAATGAACTGACAGTTGAAATTAAATCTACTCTAAATGGCACCCAACGACACTCAAGGTCCGTCACTAACCAAAAAGGAGCCAAAAGGGAACCCTAATAACCTATTGGATGTTTGATTTTATACCCAAAAGGGTTTACACATGATTGAATTCAAATCAGGAAAGTTTCTCTAAAAATCTCACTCAGCAGTTTCTGAATTTGATCACAGTCAACATAGTCGCACCATGGACTTCTCCTAGTTGTGCCCTAGTCGAGCCACTCTAGAAAATCTTCACTTAATTCTTGTTCAAGTGTTGGCTTCCTCGACTTGTTTGCACCTTCAAGGCATCTCGGTCACTCCATGGTTGAAACATTCTGTGACTCTTCTTGTAAATCAGCACTTTGGAGTCTTCTGGTCATTACTTGGCCACCCCTTATGATTGCTGGTCGTGCCACATGGTCGAACAGGTACATGCTGCTTTGGATGGAACAAGGCCTTGGAGACCTGATCGAGCACTTGGTCAAGCCTTTTGCTTCCCAATTGCTTCCTTGGCTTCTTGCATTACTTAACTCCTTAGTTTAAGCTCCAATTTCCCGAAACATGAAACAAACCACGTGTAACTCCAAACTACGATAAAATGAGATAATAACAAAGTAAATGAGAACAAAGCATAGGTAAATGGGGGCCTAAAATAGTACATTTTAGGAACACATCACTACATGATTCTAATTGTCATATTTTGATGATTACAACCCAGTAGTGGTTCTAAGTCACTAACCATTGCATATTAAGTTATGATAGGAACAAGTGGTAGAATCATGAAGACACAAGTTAAAATGTGAAGATCAAGTAGACACTCACATGAAAGATCTTAAGCATATCCAATGGATCAAGTGTGAATTCATATGTAATGGGGAGTATTTGAGGTAGAATTGTTGTAACTCTGTTAAACTGTTTCACGCAAGCTTATTGAACAAGAGTTGAACAATTTGCATATGCATACTAGTCTATACAATATATAAGATATTACTCATAATTTGAATGAAAAATGTATCTTTCATAGTTTTTACACTTTGAATTTTTCAAAGTCAAAACCATGATTTATATGATGAAAAAGTCGCATATCCTAAACTCAATTTTGTTTATTAATGGAAAAAGATTAAATGGTTTAAGTGTAGTACACTTTAATATACTTGGTCCCAATTGGGCTAAGATCATTTTTATATTCCTAAAATACAAGAAAATCAAAGATTTGAAGAAATATGGAAAATTGTCGCCAATTTTCCATGGGTGCATTAATGGTTTCAGGTAGAAGCTAATTAGGAAAATAGCTTGAAGAAAACCGTCCACAGTTTGAGGAAATCATCGATGGTTTGGTGGAAACTGTCTACAATTTTAGGAACCGTCGACAGTTTGGTAGAAACCATCCATGGTTTTGTGAAACCAATGATAGTTTGTGTTGGGATTTAAGACCCAACGGGCTATAAATGGCTAGTTTTCTATGTCTAATGGCCATAAAAGGCTAGTACACAATTTTGCCTATAAATACAAGGCTTCCAACTTGTTCTATAATTAATCTTTAGTACTTCACATTTAGTGAATATTAATTTAAAGTACATTACATCTTAGTTCATAAAACTAGTGCTCACTATCTCTCTTGCTCTGTAAACTTGTGTGTGATTCAATACTTGAGAGATTAATGTGAGGATTTCTTTGAGTTGTAATTAGCTCATTTAAGGAACATCATCCATGTTAATAGTACCTTTTTTATCTTCTTCAGATTGTAAAGGGTTCTTGGTGAACCTTACTTGAAAGCTCTTTGTGAGCAAGAAAAGATTTGTTCCCTTAGTGGTGTAAAGACTTCTCTGTCCTTAAGGAGTACATATAGTGGATTTGGAATTCTTGAGTGTGTCTTAAGGCGTGGACGTAGGTAAGGGGTCGAACCACGTTAATATCGTTTGTTAAGCTCCTCTTCCCTATGCTCTTTTATTTACATTTTTTGCATGATTTATTTTATATATTGTGATATAATCATTTGTATATTGAAAAATTTTTTATTTTGTAAAGAAAAGCAATAATCTGCAAAAGATTCTATTCATCCCCCTCCACACCCCTTGTAGACTCCACTCTAGGGATAACAGAAGTTGTTTTATTTGGAGGTCTACACAAACTAAAACAAGAATAGAAATATTACATTTTTATTATACCGTTTATTTAGATAATTTTGAAATTTTTAATAAAATTTGATATTACTTTTCAAGAATGATTGTGTCACACCAAACATAAGATTATTATATTTTTAGGGATTTAATATTACTGTAACTAATGAATCAAATGCAGGAATTCGATTACTAAAATATAAGATTCCAATAATTAAAAACTTTATTGGAATATGATATTTAGTGAACCGAACACCCATTATAATGTCTAATCTCAATAAACATACAAAAAAAATAATTTGAAAAATAATAAAGTAATATTAGTGAGGAAAATTTTAGATTATTATAATAAAAGAAAAATATATTACTTGTCACACCAACCGTATTGATTAACAACTAGTCTAATCTAAAATTTTGTTGTGTTGTCTCAAATAATTTTATTAGATAACCTAGTAGAAATTAGACTGAAAAGTCTGAATGTATTCGTACGATATATTCTAGCTACATTACGAGTCTACCATTTTCCACATGTTAATACCAAGTTAAAAGTTTTGAGAAAATCTAATCCTCCTAAAACGTCCAAGAGCTCAAAGCAAGTATGGTTTAGCACTTTTAATTATTATTATTATAACTTTTCTTTTGGCCTTTTTGAATGGGATACATCAAAAAACGAATAATATCCAATAGGAAGATGATGATCAATGAAAGGAAAATGTTAATGCTTAGCCGGCGAAGGAAAGGGGGCCCCACCTCCCCCACCCCTTTACACAGGGAGGGAATATTCCTTCGTCACGTCGGAGGCCCCCGTCGTTCGCGGGAAAATGGAAACGTGCCCTTCTGTGTAATCTGGACCACCCATCAAAACTCAAATGTGGGCCCCAGGCCCATTTGCACCTATCGTTCACAACTTCTGCTCTTCATGTACACGTGGCACGTGACCTTCGAATAATCTCGTGGCCCACTTGCCGGCGAATATTCCACGCTGGCGTACACGTGTCACTCCGTCGTTCATCGCCAGGCGATTACGCTAACTTTCCAATCGGGCTTCCCGCCGTCCGATCGCCCTACAACTCCAGGATTGACTTACGGGGAGTGATCCAACGGTGCAAACGGGAGAATCTCGGAGGCGGTCGTACTCGCGAGGCGTGCATATCGTCTTGTCCATCAATGATTACTCAGATTCGTCGCCGAGCTTTGCTCTACATGTTTCAATGGTTGCCCCGTCGGTCTCTTTCCCCACTTTTTCAACTCTGTTTTTTGGCTTTTGGGAATTCTCCAGGTAAACTTCTTCTATTCGTTCTTCTTCTTTCTTCTGTCTTGGTCGTTTTTTTCTTTTAATTCGATCTGAAAGGTAATGGGTACACGAAGTACTGGAGAAATCAAACTGCTCATTTGAAGAACTGGAATTCGCTGTAGGGAGGGTGTGAGTGTGTGAAGGAGAGTTTGTACAGAGAGAGGGCACAATTGGGGGAAGTGAGTTTGTTCATAGATTAACGTGAGCAGCGGCGATGGAGAGAATGTACGGCAGTGCGGGTGGTGGTGGTGGTTGTCCATACGAAAATGGGGTAGTGTTGAGCAGAGACCCAAAGCCACGGCTGAGGTGGACTGCTGATCTTCACGACCGCTTCGTTGACGCCGTCACCAAGCTTGGTGGCCCCGATAGTGAGTCCTTCCACCGGCCTCTTCTCTCCCCCCCTCCAAATTTCATTTGTAAAACATGTAACATTTGCCCTTTTTCTTAAGAAGAGAAATTCCCATTTCTTGGTGGAATTTGTGCTTAGGTTTTTAACTCCTGCTTTTTCGAATAAAATTGAGTTGGAGTGTACCATTTTTCTATATTGAATTGTCAATTATGCTTTGCAAACATTTGAGGGTATGTTCATCTGAACAGAGTCTTCAACTCAAAACTTGAAATCAGGTCGACTGAGTTAATTGCAGCTAGCACCATATGCTAGAATCTTATTTCCATTTTTTTTTTTCCTTGGAAAAAGATGCTTCAAAAGACTCATGATTTTCCGTTGAATTTGTAAGAGCGATTCCTCATATTCAAACGTCGTATTTTCGTATCATCACTAGGCCAGCGGAAATTGTTTAATCTATTGATGTATTTCCACATTTTGGTGATCGTTACTGCATTGGTACCTACTGGATTTTCCTGCACATACATTTCTGCTTGTGTTCCTCACGCAACTAACTCAATTTGAAGACGGTTTTCTTCCCCAGAAGCAACTCCCAAATCGGTGCTAAGGGTGATGGGCTTGAAGGGCTTGACTTTATACCATTTAAAGAGCCATTTGCAGGTATATAAATGTTCTGCTTTTCTTATATGTCATTCTCATTTCTTTATCATGTGGGTTGCTTTGGCTCCGAATCCTCTGCATTTTTTCGGAGGAGGGGTCGAGAGGGTGCATAGCATTGGTACTTTGCTCCCCTCATCATCTGACACTGCTAAAATGAAAGATAAATGGCGACATTCAATGTATTTGTATTTAAGCAGTTAACAATAAGTTGAACAGAATTTGTCTTCCCATACACCTGAATTAATATAATCGGCAAACCAAATGCAATGAATGTGGAAATTTGGTGCCAATATGATCATCTAATGAAATATTATCATTTGAGATAAATAAGTATGGTAAGCTGCAAAGCTGCTAACTCTTGTTTCATATGGCTCTCTCTCTCTCTCTCTCTCTTTCTCACAATTTTTGAAACCCTAACTGCAAGGATTTGTGGTTGCTACCTTGCTGAGAATATGAATTCAAAGGTCACATTTGGTTTATGGAATATCTCTAAAATAATATGATGGAATATTGAAGCTCAAGGGGCAAAACGACAGTAATTTTAATATGGACTTGTGATTTGCACCTTGGCTGAAAATAGATGTCCCATAAAGTAGGTGTTTCCTTCCACGTGAATTTGTAAAATTTGTAAACATATAGTCTATCTATTTGTTTAAATGCAGTGTTTGTTTGGGAACAATGGTGATGGTGATTATGTCCTCTTGCAGTGTTAAGGACATGCCATGACATTTAACTTATATTTATCAATGGAGAGCGAGTGGGAGAGAGAGAGTTGCAGGAGAGGAATGGGATGCCTAATTGGGACTAAAATGGGGAGAAGCAGAAATGAGCTACAGTTTGAGTTTTTTCTATTAATTAATGCTGTTTAACATAATCTTTTTTCTGTTGATTAACTCTTTATTAGTTACTATCACCTACAAATACCATAATGCAAAAATGGTTCTTGTGCAGAAATATAGACTTGGACAGCAGGCTAGGAGACAAAATGCCATGGAACAAAACAAAGAGAACACTGGTTAGTCTGTATGCTCCCATTTTCAATTTTTTTTTTTTTTTAATTCACTTTCAACAGGTACAAAATGTTTTGGTTAAAAGGAAAAAGAGAGATTTAATTTTACAGTAAAGAGTTAATTTTTATGGTCAACTTTTTCATGTTTAATACCTTTGTAGTAATTTAATTTCCTATTTCCTTTTTATCCAATGTAATTTCTTGTTAAAAAATTGTGCATTTTAATTCCTCTTCATGTATGCATTACATGTTCGAAGTTTCAGGAAATCCATCCACACATTACCAACTGCATTCCTCTCGAACAAGGACTGATCCAGCGAGAGGGGATAGTGATAGTGGGTATGTGCTGCCTAACTAAGCAATGTGAATTTCTGTAGTATCTATATATCTTTTGAATAAATTTAGAATCATTTATGACTATTGAATTTAATTATGTGTTTAGTTTGAACTTTGAAATGGCTGGCCTATTCTTTGGACTGTCTCGTGTTTGTTGAAGGAATTGCCCTGTTAGATAAGATATTGTGATTCTTAACTTACCCTTGTTATATACTTGGTTGTCTGAATGTGAAATTTGGACAATAGCCTCACATGTTAACCTACCGGCTAGAGCCTTAGACAAAGCCTAGTATCAACATTGTATATATTGGATTGTTGTCCTATATATAAGTCTTGGAATATGCCTCAAGGTTCTACACACACCCATGGCAAACCAAAAAGAAAATAGAAGAAAGTGAGAAGAATACAACAATTTACATGACTGACTAGTGTGCCTACGCCCATGGAGCCCTTATGAATCCTCCACTATGCTGTTAAACAAAAACTGCTTTCAACCTTTGATTCTCTCTCTTTCTCTCTCTCTCCATATATATATTTATATATATTGCCCTGCCCATATCTCACTCGGTATATAACCCCTGTGAAAACCCCCAAATGCCCCACACACCTTGGAGTATATCAGAAGGTTTCCCGCTTAGAGGAATCAGGGTCCTTGGCTCTTCTGAATATCAATGATAAGTCAATTATATATTCTTAATACTAGAAGTTTCTGTGCTATTGATATATCAGTTTGTCTTTTAATCTTTTTGCCCGCTGCTATTTGGTTGCTCCTTTTGGAGAATTCCAATGAAGACAACCATCTTTGTGTCCCTTTAATGCTTGAGGAGAGTTGAGGAATGAGAGCTTTGCCTGGGGAGTTGCGTAGCGTTAGGATAAATTATTTATTCAATTCCAAGAATTTGAGACATAAGATGACTATGGTGATGAGAACATTATAATATAAAAGTCTTATTTTGTGCTGAAGGGAGATGGGAAACAAAATGGGAGGATAAGAAGCAAGAGAACTGTCACTGCTCTACAGGCGTTAAGAAGAGAGTCTGTCTATGATCAAAGTGGTTACAAGAATTGTGAACTGGAGAATAAAGCCAAGTCACTGAACTGTTGGTGCATTACCCTTGAAAATATAAAAAGCAAGAGAATGGTAAATGGAAGTATCATATAGTATCCATAAGAAACAAAAATCAAGCAGGAAAATGAATGAATATGTAATCAAATATAGGTCCAATCTAATCTATAAAGTATAGGATTTGGAAATGGTTTGACATTTTTATTTTTTATTTTTTATTTTCTTCTTAGTCAGATAAAATAAGCTCATTTCCTGTAAAGAAGTTACAACAGATGTGAAAACAGGAATAAAGTATCATCCCTACCAGGGCAAAACACCTACAAAAAACCATTACTAAATACTAAGACCCCAAAGGACAAAAAGGAAAATGAAGCTAACACAATGAAACATAGAGCCAAATAAACACAAGCACCCTAGGCCACCCATGATTTGTCAAACAAAAACTTCTTCTGACCTTCAAGCCCCAGTTAAAGTACTTGAAAGAACGAACCAAGCAGAAAGTTGAATAAAAGCAATGTTATGAATCCCATAACCATGTTCTCATAAATTTCTTGTGAATGATTCTGAACAAAGTCAGCTCTGATGTCCGCAAGTCATTAAATAAGAAGCTGATAGTGGTTTTTGAGATGACAGTGGCCCACAAATGGCTTAACCTTTAATATAAAATTATTATCAAGCATGGTATCAGAGCCATGGTTGCTAGGCCTGGGTTCTAATATTTTTGCTTGTGTTAATTGTTTGGTTGTCAAAAACTATCTTTTCCCTGTAATGGGTGTTATTTGTTGTTTTTTTTTTCTCTCCACGTGCAATTGGGTTTACTTGTGGGGGAGTGTTGATGCCTCACCAATCTAAAGTGGTAGTCTAATAGCTACAGCGGTGAAACTATAGTATCTCCCTGCGCCGTTGGATGAATAGTTCCGCCTCTGTAGCATCAATCTCACCTTCAGCCCTCACTGAAACTTTTAATCCTTTATTGAAGACAACACAGAATCAAACCAATGAATTGAACTGTCTCACAACTCTCTTACTGCTTCCAATCATGCCCTAGTTGTTTGGCTCCCTTGACTCCCTCAAAGGTCATACTCTTTTCCTCAAAACCTGATGATTGAGTTCCGTAGTCATGGAATTACCTTGCAAAGGACTGAAACTAAGTAACCAAACTTACTGACTGATATATCTGTGAACGTTCTGCATATATGCCCTTATGCTTTGGACATGCAGAGAGGGATTGTGCTGCAGAAGGCTCACTGTGAGCAGAGCAGACTGGAGAAGTTGGGACTTGAACACTGGTACTATAGCATAAATTTGGTCTCTGTTTAGGGATGTGACAGAAAGCCCCTCTGGGTACAAGCCCTTGGTGGAGTGACCCACATTAATATGCTCGCACAGGAGAAATTTTGTGGCCACAACTTGATGGCTGCTGAAAGCTCCTAAGTTTGCAGTGGGGCCATAGAATTTGAGCTTTGCATTTGGATTATACATATTTGAGAAAATACAATATGTCATTGTATTAGTTTTTCTTGATTTTTACATAATGTCAAATCCAAAGCTTGAACTCCATGCTGCCAAAATAGTGTACATGAATTCTAAATGCTTCAATGCACCCAGTTCATCTTGAAGTGCTATTTTTTCTTTCATTTCTTTTCTCTATCATAGCTGCAGTGAGGCAATTAAGAACATTGATTATAAACGTACTGGACAGAAAACCTCCAGAAAATGAGTGCTTGTATTGGCCTTATTAGCATTGAATTTATGGCATTGAAATTCTAATTTATTATCTATTTAAGTAATCTTCAGATTATGAGTTTAAGTAATCTTCAGATTATGAGTTTTCCAATTGGTGTATAGATATTAATTTTGTTTCTTCCTCCTTTCTATGAAATACAAATTGAAAACCATTTACATAATAGTGTTCTGTTTGAAATTTTAGAAACCTACAAATATTGCCAGTTACATTTAGATTTGTCTCTTCTAGTTCATTTTCTTTGGGCTGGTTGCACTGCCTCAGTTGAGAGTGTTAGTGCATGGCACACCCAAACTTTGCACCCAGAGGGTGAGGGCAATGTGGCACAAACACTTTCAGCTGTTGCAATATAAATTTGCACTGCTTCAGTACTCATGATTGTTTTATTTTAAACAGAGGAATCCCAATCACAGAGGCACTAAAATGCCAAATTGAGGTACAAAGAAGGTTAACTGAGCAATTAGAGGTATATTAGTATCACGTTCCAGTAGCTTTCCCCCAACTATTTTCTTCCCCCCAGTAGTTTACCGACAATGATCTTGGCTGTCACTGAATGATTTATGCTATTGTAGGTACAGAAAAAATTACAAATGAGAATTGAAGCTCAGGGAAAGTTCTTGCAAGCAATATTGGAGAGAGCCCAAAAGAGTCTTTTACTCAATATGAACTGCACGGTCAATATTGAAGTTGCCAGAACCCAATTAAGCAACTTCAATTTGACTTTATCAGATCTCGTGGAGAGCATGAATGATGGAGAAAGCAATCAAAAGATACTGCACAAGAGCTGTTTTAATGAAATGAACAAAGAGGAAAATGGTGGTGGTGTCCAATTTTACCCAGATGGAGAGGAGGGAGAAAAGAAAGATGTGAAGCTCAAAATTGAAGGAAGTTCTATACATTTGGATTTAAATACGAAAAGTAGCTTTGACTTCGCAGGTGTAAATGGAGCTGAAATGGAAGATAAAATGCTTGCATACAGGAGATAGAACTGGATGCATAAAGATTGTCTTCTTAGTCCTCTTTTAACTCTAAAATGAACTTTTCAAGCTAATTTGTCGCTTATGTATGTTGCATTTGGTTTTGTCAATAGTTAATTACATGTGAAACGCTATGTGAAAGTCAAGTGTTAAATATCTAATAGTTGCACCCCAATTTGACAGGATATATGGTGAGTAGTAACAGTAGTAACAATAGAATTGTCTTGAATATTTTCTTATAACATATTTCTTTCACTTTTGAGGCTAGGGTATAAATAAATGACTAGCATCTTTAAATAAGCTTAATCATAGTAATAATCCTAGCGGACCTTCATGAATACATTCACTATTGGGTGCTGAAGTTTAGGGGACTGAATGATCCCCAAAAACAAAAAATTTTGGTAGACTCAAAATTTTGGTAAGCGCACTTCTTTAATTAGAAATATTGCGATTCAATGCCCACCAATAAGCACCCGGTTCAAATACCAATTGCTGTGGCAAGCAACTAGAACCTGAAATCACTTGTTGATATTCGCAGATGCACAGCGAAAGCACGCTCACTCGCTCACTCATCAAACAAATAATTAATGCAAGCACTCAATGATGAACTATATGAACCTAACAATCACTCAATAATGATAATCAATGAAAGTAACAATCAAAACACAAGTATTTACGTGATTCGACAATTTACTCACAGTCACAGGAGCAACAACTATTTTCACTATCAATGAAGAAGCTTACAAGCTATGAAGCTTACTTGAAACTTAATTCCTTCTAGGGTTACATAATAATGTTCATATAACAATCTAATGCATACATAAGACCTATAGTTGATCTAAAACACTTCTATAGCAATCCTCCAAAGGAAATCCCTCTGATTAGCCCAATCTGTTGATTTCGTATTAAAAAATTTGTAACTTGTGCTTCCTAGAACCGTCGTCGAATTGGAGCAGAAACAAATACCCCATAGCTACTGTATGAAATCGTTGACTATTAGGCCCCAAACCGTCGACGGTTTACCCTCCATAGCTGCACCTTGCTTCTCTTCCTTGGTCCCTCTCATCACGGTGCTTTCTCCTGGTACATGTTTTCCACTCAATATATGAGTCACATCCCTAACAATCTCCACCTTGGTTAATATTCACCACTTAGGAGAAATCCGAAATCATAATTCGCCACTGCTCCACCCAAGCCAGTAGATTGGAACTCGCCTCCTCTTTAACGCCTGGAGACATAAACTAAGTCCAAGCTATGCTTGAATTTGATTATGGTAAGATGAATTCCACCTAATTGAACGCACGACTCCTTGAATGATCCTCTAAACCACAATGCTATCTTGGCAGCGTCAGTCTTTGTTAAAAAGTCTGATCCAGTTGTAACCAACGCACTTTGAGACTGTACCCCGGACTTCCAACACTTAGACCTTCCCACAAAATATCCCGTTGCAAGCCTCTTGTTATCCAAGTCCCTTGTGTAGTATCCATCTGTGAACCTCACAACTGACGGAACCCTTTGTTGCCTGCTGAAGTACCCAATTGCATTGTCGTAGGAAACCTTAGACACGACTCAAACATCACCGTCCGTCCTCAAGTACTAAGCTGTAGACTGCTTACTTGGATTCACTAATGGTATATTGGTGACCGATTTAACACTAACCATGATAAACCTCACCAACACCTAATCCCCAAAACCACCCTGAGATAACCACAATCTCCATGTAGTTTTTTCCATATAGCCGCCCTGAGATAACACCAATCTCCCTGCAGCTATGACTACAAAGTCACCCCGAGATAATCCCAATCTTCTTATAACTTTAACCTTACGACTCTCCAACCCAAGAACACTCTTGGTAGCACTCAACACCTTCATGCCAACTTCCTTTTTCAACAGAGTCCCGAATTGATTTACCTCAGTCAAAACCTTCTTAGTAATTGACATGTCACTCACTTAAAATAATAGAATACCTATCCACTTGCAGCCTATCTCCCTCACCCCCTCTGGGAGCACCACCAACCCCCACGTATGATTCTTATATAATATCTCCATCTCATCCACCATGACACCTATCCACCTACCCTTCTCCTAATCGTGCATTGCCTTCTGAAAGGTAGTAAAAAAGGTACAAGAATCCTTCCTAGTGGTAATGGTTGCATAAGACATCAGATCATACCTGGGTGGTGGTTTGATAATGCCTCTAATCCCATCATGATCCAGCTGGTCTCCCAAGCTCGAACTCCCTGCATCATGACCAACGTCATCTCTACCCTGAGTCTGAAACTCCACTTGGATCATAAACTCCTTTCTGCTCCAGTTTATCCTATGATACCATAGGTTTCCTGAGTTAGAATTCCCTGCACTCCTGCCTTGAGTCTCCAACTCCACCTGCACAACATGCTCATTGCTGTTATTGCAGATTTCTAGCACCTGTTTCTCTCCATCTACCTGAGTACGATGTCCCATGGTTTCAACACCTAAAACCATGTCTCCACCAATTGCCACCCTATTTGCCATTGGATCGCCCAACTTGAACCCATCTTTCTTATATACTAGAAAGATGTACCATCTAGAAATCACACTAAGCCTAGATACCACCTCACTAGAAACGTGCAAAGCTGGGCCTCCAAAGTCTACTGCATAACCAGTCTAAGCCTCTCCTACAACTCTCCTATATAGCGATACCTTTGGCAATTGATTAATCGAGAAACATACCATACTCGCTGGCTTCACCAATAAGTCCCTTGCAAGCTCTACATACAACATATCCTGCTCACAAAACTCCTTGAACACTAGCGTACTCAGCAACAATATCTGACTTGAGGAATTCTGCTCCTTGAGTCCCCTTCTTCCACTACATTCGCGAATTTTGATGAACCGTCTTGAGCTTTTGCTTTCCCATTCTCCTTGTCGGGACATTCCAATTTTATGTGCCCTAGTTTCCTACATTTTATGTGCCCTAGTTTCCTGCACTTAAAGCAGTGGATGTCCTTCCTCCTCCAAGATTGAGTTTTATTACCACTTAGTCCACTCTAGGACTTGCCTCTCCCACGATCCTAATTGCCCTTTGCCATGAGCCCTTCACCATTTGAAGTTGTGAACCCTCATTGCTAGCTTTCTTCCTTTAATGGAACCCCAATAATGCACTCCTGATGTCCTCCAACTTCAGGGGTTCTTTCCTCCAAGTCAGCATCATAGCTAGATTCTCATACGTAAGCGACATAAGTAGGGAATTCAGAAGCATCAACATTTTTTCCTCCTCCTCAAACTTCACATCAACTCGCCCCAAATCACTAATGATTTTATTAAATGCATTGATTATCTAAGCCAAGTCCAAACCCTCTATCATCTTAAGCCAATATAAATTTTTCTTAAGATATAGCTTGTTCGTGCGACGTGGACATCTACCGATGCTCCAGTTTCAACCAAATTGCTACCAGCGAGTCCTCATCCATGAGGTGATACAACATGTCATCCGCTAGACATAATCTGACAGTGGAAACAACCTTTGCTTCTAGCTCCTTCCAACTTGCGTTGTCCATGCTTTTCTATTTCTTTTCGTATAGACCCTTCACCATCCCTTGCTGCATTAACAAGTTGTTCACCCTCCTTTGCCACAATCCGAAGTTCCACGTTCCAACAAACTTACCGACCTCGAACCTCGCAAAAGAAATCCTAGCCATTGAGAACCAATAGCTCTGATACCAATTATTGTGATTCGATGTCCACCAACAAGTGTGGGCCTAATAAGGCTTAATCTTGTTTTGATAAGGACAAATTAGGGAATCTAATTGTGCTTTCAAGTGTATTTATAGGCATTATATCTTACACGCACATTGGACCATACTTAAGTTTAAAATGAAGAACACAAGTAAAATGAAGAATAGCTAGAGCTTGGATGAAGATCAAGCTTAGAGACATAAAGACTTAGATAGGATTTCATGTTCATTGTAATATAAGTCTCATGTAAGTACTTCTCAAATTTATGATTGTTTATGAAGCTCTTAGGATAAATAATTGGACTTAGAGACCTATTTTAATAATTTAGAAAGTATTTTTTTCAAAGTCCAAATATCTTTTCAAAAGAATACAAATGAGTTTTGGAATAAAAAAAACAATGAATTTCAGAATGTTCGGGTGACTGAGGCTCAAGCTCAGTCAATCGAATGCATGAATCTAAACAACCTGTTCTGGCATTAGTGAGTTCAGGTGACCAACCTTATGGTTTAGTCAACTGAATGGCTATTGCCATTGTTATAGCCAAGACAGTGTTGGTTCGAGTGACTGAACTAAAAGTTTAGTCAGTCAAATAGGTTTAGGTGATTGAACCTAAAGCTCAATTGAACAAAAGGCTACTGTCTATTTTGAAATTCCAGATTTTAATTGGTTCAAGAGATAAAAGTTCTAGTTTAGTTGATTGAAGTGCGCGATATAATTTACAAACAGTGTGACTTCTTTCTGATTTTGAAAGATATTATTTCCAAAACGTGGGCAAACGATCAGAATTCGAACTTAGCTATATAAGGCTTACCATAATTGTGTTAGGGTAACCCAATAGCCTAAAAACTTATTGATTTCATTCTTGAAACACTGCTGTGCACCATTCCACTTTTGTGAACTGATTTTTTGGTTTTTATACTTTAAGTTCATAGTTTTTCAATCCAGAAAACCTAGCAATCTCTTGAGCTTCGTGGAAAAATTATTTTTGAGAGTATCCTAGTGATTTTAACATGTACGAATATGTTCTTTGAGAGAGTTATCTTATTGTACGAAATATGTTGTTGATTTACTTGTAAACTAACGATTCGTGTTGGAATCAGTGACAAGCAAGAGGGTGTTCTTGCTTGAGAGGTGCTACACCTACTGAAAGGAGAGAGGCGCTCCATCTATTGAGCGGAGAGTAGAGGTGACCTACTAAATGGAGAGTTTAGTAAAATCCTCACAGTGCATTGCTTGAGGCAAGGACGTAAGCACGTTGCCAAACCTTGTAAAAAATACCAACGTCATTCTTTCCCTTATCTTTTTAATTTTTCACACATATATATTGATTTTATTTGCTGTGAATGATTTATTTTGGTTTGGGAATGCTGCGAATATTTCACTTTGAGTTGTGAATGAGGTGAATGATTTGAAAAATGATTTTGATTAAAATTTGTTGTAGCTACGAATTTTCACTTTATGTTATTCTACTGGAATTAAACTATATTGGTTCATTAATTATTCTAATACTAGAATAAGTATTTGTGTGATTAAAAATATTGTTAATAATATTAATCCACTGAGAATATTGTCAAACTTGGGATTTGATTTCATATTTAGGATTGTTGATTAGTATAGTCGTTCGTTGAATAGATTTATGTGGTGATTAAAATATTGGGAGCACGTGTTAAATAAAGTTCTAAAATTGATCAAGCTTCCACACATAAAATTTTAAATATTTAATTCACCCCCTCCTCTTAGGATTACACTATTACTTTCGACATGCACCCGGTTCAGATACCAATTGTTGTGACAACCAACTAGAACCTGAAACCACTTTTTGATATTCGCGGATGTGCAACAAAAGTACACTCTCACTCACTCACGAATCAAACAAACACCTAATGCAAGCACTGGATGATGAACTATATGAACCTAACAATCACTCAACAATGATAATCAATAAAAGCAACAATCAAAACACATGCATAAGAGTAGCAACTATTTTCATTATTGACGATGAAACTTACATGCTATGAAGCTTAATTCCTTCTAGGGTTACATAATAATGTTTATATAACAATGTAATGTGTACATATGACCTATAGTTGACCTAAAACACTTCTATAGAAATCCCCCGGAAGAAATCCCTCCGATCAACCCAATCTACTGATCTTGTATTCAAAAATGCGTAACATGTGCCGACTGAAACTGTTGACAGTTAGGTCCCAAACTATTGAAAGTTTTCCCTCCATGGTTGCACCATGCTTCTCTTCTTTGGTCCCTTGCATCACAGTGTTTTCTCTTGGTACATGTATTCCACTCAGAATATGAGCCACATCCCCAACAAGAAAGAACTGGGCTTTTTTCACATAATTAGAGTTCTAGGTCCTCCTTTGGTAGACTCTAGGTGGGTTATGATCCTTAAAGGAGTTAATATCTTGCAAGACATTTCAAAACTTCAATATGTTTGTGTGAAGGTTAAACCTAACAATTTTCGCTGCTAGGTCACTTTTATTTATGCATCTAATTGTATGCAAGAAGGAAAACTCCTATGGAATGATTAATTAGCTTTGTGAAAAATCATGAGAAATCTCCTTGGATGGTTCTCAATGACTTTAATCTTATAACGGATATATATAGACACACATACATGAAGGTAATGGCCCCATCTCAAATAGTGGACTCACTGGATCAAAGGACTTGAATCATTTTATCATCCAAGTAGGCTTAGGTAACTTTTCATTTAGTGGTGTCCTATCTTTACATGGTCCAATGAAATGAAAAAAGGCCTTATTAATAGAAAGCTCTATATAGTTCTCACATACTTAGCACTAAGCCAACTCCTCTCAAACTTAATGCTTGATTTATTTCCCCAAGCATTTCAGACTATTTCCTTACCATCATTAGATCTAATAAGAAAACCTCCAACATAGGTAATAACTTCCCTTTAAAATTCCTTAAATTGTTTGGCCACTCACCCTAATTTCATGGATGCTATCAAGAGCACATGGAACTCTTGCTCATATGTGGGTCCCATATATCTATTTTCTACCAAAAGCTAAAGGCAATCAAAAGAATGCTCAAAGATATTCATAAAGCCAACTTCTTAATGATGATGAAGAATCAAACAGGCAAAAGATGAATTGGACAAATTCCATGTTCACAATATGTAGAATCCAATGAGGAGATGATCTCAAAGAGAAAACAAGTTTACTAAAAGTACAAGGAACTCATGATGGCTGACGAAATCCTTTTGAAAGTGTGATCAAGAATTAAATGGCTGAACTTTGGAGGTTAGAATAATAAGTTTTCCTCCAAAGCTATGAATGCAAGAACCACTCAATCTAAGATTGGATACTTAAGTGGAGATATTAGGGTGAAAATTGACTGTTTTGATGATATTAAGAAGTAAGTTCTTTATTTCTGATCAAACCAATTGGGTTTAAGTAGATATAATGACTGGGCCTATAATCTCAACTTCTTGGATAACATACTTCACTTTAAATGGTCTACAGATCAAATGGAACATCTCAGGTAGCCGGTTCAAAATTAAGAAATTAAACTAGCAATTTGCTTCTTTTCAGATGTCAAAGATCTAGGCCCTTTTAGTTTTAATACAAAATTCAACAAGACCTACTGGAATATCATTAGTGAGGACTTCGTAGATGTTATCTACTCTTTCTCAATGATTTGATCTCCTAAAATAGACTAATGCCACTCTAATTACCTAATTAGCAAAATTTAAAAACCCTTCAAGTTCTTTTGGTTTCAGACCTATATCATGTTGTAACCTCCTTTATAAATTCATTTCCAAGATATTGGCTAATAGGCTTCAAAGTTGTTTTCCTTCTTTTATCAATTCCAATAAGGTCACCTTCAAGAAAGGAATTGTCCAAGACAACATCCTTATTGCTTAGAATCTCCTCCACAATTATGATCTTAAATTTGGTTCATTTAAACTAGATTTGAAGATTGACCTTGGTAAGATTTTAACTCAATTAAATGGAATTTTGCATCCATGATCCTTTAACCAATTGGCAATCTGAAGAACTTTGCAAGTTGGATGAAGGAATGTATCTCCACAAATAGCTTCTCCCTTTGTATCAATGGTTCAACTAAGGGATTATTCAAGGGTATTAAAGGATTCAAGGAAGGACATCCATTATCTCCTTATCTTTTGGTAATGTCAATGGAGGTTGTTGCAAGAATTCTACATCAAACAACTTCTAAAAGTGATATGAGTTATCATAGTAAATGCCAAAGGCTTAGACTTGCAAGTATGTGCTTTGCAAATGACCTAATTATTTTCTCCTATGGTAATGTCAGTTCTACAATCAACATTAAAACTTCCTTTGTTCTTTTCTAATATTTTTATCGCCTTCAAATCAATCTCTCTAAATTTGAGCTATTCACCTTAAGCCAATAAATAGTTGGAAAAGAAGGAAATTCTACAAATACTTGGGGTTTGAAAAAGAAAGTTTCTTAAATATCTTGGCCTCCCTTTGGTGATGAAAAAGGTGAGCAATCCTAACTATGTGGCCTTACTTAATATAATCTTTAGTTAAATTAACAGTTGGACTTGCAAATATTTGCCATATATAAGAAGTCTCTAGCTTACCAAATTGGTGCTTCTAAGCATTCAAGCTTATTGCGGCTTCACTCTTTGTCTGCCTAAATATGTTATTAAAAAGCATAATAAGATCCTAAAGACTTTCCTCTAGCAAGGAAATAATTGGAAAACTACAGGTTCGAAGTTAAATGGTCAAATGTCTGCAAGCCTTCTTTAGAAAGGGGCTTGAACATATACTATATATTAGAACAAAATGATGCCAATACTCTGAAAATGCTATGGAAAATCTTAACTAGAAAAAAAATTCTTATGGGTCTTATGGATTAATTCTTTAAACCTAATGAATAGATGGATTTTGGCTATCAAACCCCCACCAATGTGCCCTTCCATATGGAAATCAAGTCTAAAAGCTAGAGCTTTAATATATTCTTGTATCAAGCATGAAATTGAGAATGGAAAAGTCTCCTACCTATTCTATATAGCCAGCATAAAAATAATCCTTTGATTCAATACTTTAGAACCCATTAGCCTAATGATCTCGGCATCCCTCTCGTTGCAAAAGTTAGTGACATTATTAGCAATGGAAACTGGGTATGGCTGAGAAGGACAACAAGCAGGGTGGTAGAATTCTAAATCCTAGTAGCCTTCTCCCTAAAGCCTGATAGAGCTAATATGATCAAATGAACTTAAAAATTTACTAGAAAATATTCCACCAAGCCTACTTGAAGCTATATAAAAGTGAAGCATTATAAAGTAAGATGGGCAAACAACATCTAGTTTAGTGCAAACATTCCAAACCATTCTTTCATCTGCTAGCTTGCAATCCTTAACAAACTTTATACCTCGGATAAGCTTCATTAATGGGGTAAAGTTCAAGGTCCTTTTACTTTATATACTAGATCCTTGGAAGACTGTTCTGAGATATCCAAAGTAGTCTTCCTAAAAGCCTTTACTTCCATAAGCATTCTTAGAAGTCTCACAAATTGGAATAAAGGATTAAAGTTTGTCCTTTCCTTAAATGCAAAGATAAAAGACATCAAACTCCTTTGGAATGCTACTATATACCACATTTGGAAGGCCCAAGATGCTCCATTATTTAAAATACCCTCATCAAATCAACATCAACACCAACATTAATATCATGGTGAATTCTATCCTTTCTTATGTCAATCTTAGGCTCCAAGAAACTACTATACATATAGGGTTGTTTTTATTATTATTATTATTTATTTCATCATATATATAAATATATAAATATAAATTTCAATTTAAACATATAATATATCACCCCGAACGACAATAAAGTGGCTAGTAGCCCATTTTGCCCATAAATACAAGTCCACAGACTTGTTTAAAAATGGTTTTTGATGATTTTAGTGAAAAATATCTTTTGAATACCAACCCTAAGCATTTTGCATGTAGTTTATCATCTTAAGTGCTCATTTTCTATCTTACTCTCTAATTTTGCTTGATCATTACTTGAGAGATTAGTGTGAGGTTTGTTTTGTATTTGATATCAGCTCAGCTCATTCGAGGAGCATTGGTTTGTATCTCATATTCTTGTTGTGAAGGTATTAGTTCCCGTATTGAAGGTTTTTGGTTGACCATTTTGCAAGGCTTCTTGGTGAACCTTGCCGCTCTTGGTGAGCCTTGAGGGATTTATTCCCATGTTGTAAGGCTTCTCCGGCCTTGAGGGATTTATTCCCATGTTGTAAGGCTTCTCCGCCAGTGAAGGACTTTGATAGTGGATTGTGGAATCCTTGAGTTGGTCTCAAGGTGTGGACGTCGGCTTGGTGTTGAACCACATTAAAATACTAGTGTTGAACTTTCTCTTCTCTATACTCTTAAATTTGTGTCTTGTGCATGATTTACATTTTATATATTGTGATATAATTGCACACAAGTGTATATAGGATTTCACTAAGTCATAAACTCAATACTTATGGTTTCAAAGATAAAAAAAAGAGTTTGAAAAAATATCCTATACTCAAATATGTTTTCAAATGGGACAAACCTTAAGTCGTATTTATGTTATAATATTTTATATACTTAGTCCAAAACAAGTTTATGTCCTAAAGCTTCAAGAAAATTAAGTACATATATTCATAAGGACAAGTGTTAAATCATATTAGTGTTATAATCTTTTACAAACTTGGTCCTGGTTGGTTTTAAAATCTCAGTTATGCACCTATCAAATTTCCTGAACACCCTTAAGTATTTGAGACATAACTTTTGTTAGAAAAGTCCAAAAAGGACTATCTTGGTATCTATGGAAAGTTAAGAAAAAATCCACAACTTTGTTGTTGATGACGTTTTCTAATTTGGGGTAATTCGTCGATGATTTCAAGTAGAATGTTAATAGTCAACGAATTGGGGCAATTAGTTGACGATATGGGGTGAATGGACTCTTTCACGTATTTTCCTTTTTCTATACAAAATAAAATTATTGGAAAAATACAAACAATTATATCACAATATATAAAATTTAAATCATGGACAAAACACAAATTTAAGAGTATAGAGAAGAGGAAGCTCAACACTGGTATTTTAATGTAGTTTGGCACCAAGCCTACGTCCACGCCTTGAGATTAACTCAAGGATTCCACAATCCACTATCAAACTCTTTCGCTGGTGGGAAAGCCTTACAACATGAGAACAAATGTCTCAATGCTCACCAAGAGCTACAAGGTTCACTAAGAAGCCTTGCAAAATGGTCCACCAAGAACCTTCAAGAACAGCTCACCAAGAAACTTCAATACGGGAACAAATTCCTTTACAACAGGAAGAAGAGATGCAAACCAATGCTCCTCAAATTAGTTGATATCAAATACAAAACAAACCTCACACAAATATCTCAAGTAATGAATCAAACAAGATAAGAGAGCAAGAGAGAAAATGAGAACTTAAGATGATAAACTGTCATGCCCCGAAAACCGCCAGGTGGGGCTTCGGGTGTGATGAGATGACTCACCGTCTTTGATACCATATTTAACATACACAAAGTAGAAAAATAAAGAACAACCTCAAATAAAATACCTGAGTACTATACACAACCCAAAAGGAGTATCTATACACATATATTACATAACCAGAAGTTCTAAAACATTATTATACATATTTTAGTTCTACTACCACTCACAAGTCTCCAAAATTCTCAACCCTGCCCTAGAGCTTTCTAAGCTCAATCACCAGAACGACCTGAAAGATAATAATTCCTCGGAGAGAGACACCTCTCAGTAAGGAAGAAATATATTATAGCAGTGTGTGGCAGAAGAGTTTCAATATATATAAAATATAAACTTATCAATTAAACAACAATTGGCAAGGCACTTACAAACTATAGTCACTCAAACAAAACCAATATTTATAGTGAAAGTTCCCAAGGATTGAGAAGATTACATGCCCATACAAGTATCTTCTCTCTGCTCTAATACCATTACAACTATCAGGGCACTCATTTTACTCAGTAAGCCCTTGGGGTTATATTTGTAAGTGATGTCTTTGAGAATAGGGAAATTTACACACCCATACATGTAGCTTCCCTCTGCTTTGATACCAAACTATAATTACTAGGGCACTCTCCTTTCTTAGCAAGCCCTCGGGCGGAGAGATTTACTTCGCCATAAATATTTATACATTTAAAGTCACATACCAGTATACACACACATTCACATCAATCATTCCATATAGTCGGTAAACATATACACTCCATTTCATTTACACAAGATACAATACAATCCAATGAACTTACTACATGGCCCACTTAGGGAAATTGCATACCAACCAGTATGTGGCCCATGTAGGGCAGCTGTGTACCTCACTGTACATGGCCCACATAGGGTAGCTACATATCTCACAGTACGTGGCCTATGTAGGGCATTTATGTACTTTACAGTACGTGGCTCACGTAGAGCAACTGCCTACTCCACTGTACGTGGACCACGTAGGGCAGTTACGTACTCACAGTGTACGTGGCCCACGTAGGGCAGCTACGTGATTCACTACACATTTACACTCACAACAAACAGTATTCACAATCAACCTATATTCACCATAAAACAATATTCACAGCCAAGCAGTACTCACAACCAGACTGTATTCACAACCGATCAGTATTTAAAAGCAGATAATATTCTCAACCAATAGTATTCTCAAACAAATAGTATTCTTAATCAACTAATTTTAAAGGATTATTCTCATGCCACACAGTCTTTTCCAAATCATAAACTATAACCAAATCATTATTTTAAATTGGCTTAACCTTATGAAAAATCATACTATAGTTATACGGTTCCTATACTTGAAACTAACCTATTCAAATTTAAATAAAATCCTGGTATAGTTTTATTTCCCCTACCTGCACCTCGAAATTCTGCCTAAATCGGACGAAAAAAGGAACCTTGTATTCCAAAAATCCTCACTTAATCAGTTCAACCCCATAATGTTTATCATTTAAGATGTCCTAGGCCCACACACTCCCAATAATTAATTTAATATTAAAAATATCGTACTTACCCTAGTTTTGGAGTGGTATGCAAGAACTCCAAATCAATTTTTTGCTGCTCCGGCTAACTTGGAGAGAAACACCCTAGGACCCTCGTGGTGGTTTCCGATCGTTGAATCAAGCTAAATCTGGGCTAGATTTGAAGAAAGAAGGTAGGAGAACCAAACTTTAGAGAGAGAAAATGAGAGGAGAGAGATTTTTGTAGAAAAAAATGATCCAGGGTCACTTTATAATCTGGACTTCGTCAATGAATCTAAAAGGTTTGTCGATGAAGTCAAGAAGAACATTCATCGATGAGAACATCGTGTTCGTCAATGAAGCGTTTAAAAACCTGAATTTTTCCTGCTCTTGGTAATTCCTCATCAACGAGACACATGTATTTGTCAACGAGGCCAAGAAGGACGTTCGTTGACCAGTCCCTGCTTGATGCTCTTTTTAAATTTATTTTCTCTTTATTTATTTTCCTTTTTCCTTTTATTTATTTTTCTTTTATTTTTTTGAGTTCGGGTTATTACATTCTTCCCCCCCTTACAAAATTTCATCCTCGAAATTTGTTAATCAACATATATTCTATCACACATTTCACACATTTCAATTTATTCTAGCATGTGAACCATTACATCACCTATAGTTAAATAAAATTATTATTTATTCCAAACATAAACACATTACATGTGCCTCTAGTAGTGTCTGTCCCAGCTGAGGCAAGTGTGTAGACATGCGCTGGTCCACCGCGTGGCATTGAGTTATTTCCCCGATTTTGATCTAAAGCAGGTGCATTGCTCAGTGGTCCCTGGTTTTAACCCAGCGGCTTGTGAAAATCCCGAGCTATGTGGTCATATTTGCCACACCGGTAGCACATAGGACCCCTACCCCAGCATTCTCCCCAATGCCTCCGATTACACCTTATACAAGAAGGGGGTGTAGAGTTACTCCGATGGCCTTGATCACTCCTAACTGGTCTCTGACCCCTAGTATCTCTGTCTCCCCTTCATGGATCCTGTCTAGTATTAGCATGGGAGCTAGGAGACATGGGTCTCTTTCTTTGCTCTGACATCCTTACTGTTCCCTGCAGTCTCAACTCTGCAACAGTAGCTTTATCCACAAGTTCTGAAAAGCTCTGTATCGGTAAACAAGCCACATGCTCATGGATTATCTGATTCGAACTCCTCTTAAACCATCTCACCTTATGATATTCATTTGTAACCATGAATGGAGCAAAGCGAGAAAGCTCCACGAACCTAGCAACATACTGCTGAATAGTGAGATGCCCTTGTGTCAAGTTAAAGAATTCCTTCGCCCTTGCATTCCTTGTGGTAGCAGGAAAATACCGGTTGTAGAAGACCTCCTTCAAACGCTTCCATGTCATAACAGTAGGTACTACTTGCTGCTCTTCTAATAGCTTCACTACCACCCACCACCGCTCGGCCTCTCCTGTCAGTTTAAAAGTGGAGAAGAGAACTTTCTGTTTCTTAGTGCAATCCAGTACCGTCAGTATCTTCTCCATCTCCTACACCCAATTCTCAACTACAATTGAGTTAGCACCTCCTACAAAAGAAGAGGGTTTTACGCGGGTGAATTGATCGATCAAACAACCCTAGTTCATTGGTAGGTAGATTGATCCCTCGGGCTCCCGTCTCATCTCTTCCCTAACCTATCGAGCTATACCTTGCAACAGTCGAGAGGTTTCAATCTCATCTCCACTGGAAGCCCCCAACTCGTTTCCCCCTCCATCATCCATGCCTTTACCTATGGGATCCATCCTAAAGATATAACAAAGGCAAGTTCAAAATTTCCACATCTGAACATAACGGGCACAATTATAAAACAAGAAGCCATATTAATATTCAAATCCTCCATTAAACATCCAACACCCAATCAATCACAATCACCTTAACCTTCAAGTTCTAATTCTAAGTTTCAGTCTCTCTGCTTGGAAACATTACCGTCGATGGATTTACCATGGTTTTTTGAAACCGTCGACTGATTTATAAAATCACAAAAGTCCATCAAGGGATTTCTGCTCCCAGACTACGAAACAATACTCAAATTCCTATTAATACCTTAATCTACCCGTTTTTACCTTCATCCTAACTCGAACTTATATTATGGTATTAATCCTCCTAAATGTCGCAAAATCTATGACCTAAAGCTCTGATGCCACTTTGTCACGCCCCGAAACTCCCCAGGTGGGGCTTGGGGTGTGATAAGACCAATCACCGTCTTTGATACCATATTTAATGTACATGCAACGGAAAAACAAAGAACAACCTCA
Source organism: Malania oleifera (assembly GCF_029873635.1). NCBI lineage: Eukaryota > Viridiplantae > Streptophyta > Magnoliopsida > Santalales > Ximeniaceae > Malania > Malania oleifera. The sequence goes on from NC_080425.1 coordinate 29,880,608, forward strand.
AATAAAATACCTAAGTACTATATACAGCCCAAAAGGAGTATCTATAAACATATATTACATAACCAGAAATTCTAAAACATTATTATACATATTTTAGTTTTACTACCACTCATAAGTCTCCAAAATTCACAACCCTGCCTCGGAGCTTTCTAAACTCGATCACTAGAAGGACCTGAAAAGATAATAATTCCTTGGGGTGAGACACCTCTTAGTAAGGAAAAATATATTATTGCAGTGTGTGGCAGAAGAATTTCAATATAATATAAAATATAAACTCATCAATTAAACGACAACTGGCAAGGCACTAACAAACTTAAGTTACTCAAACAAAACCAATATTTATGGTGAAAGTTCCCGAGGATTGAGAAGACTACACGCCCATACATGTATCTTCCCTCTGCTCTAATACCATTACAACTACTAGGGCACTCACTTTACTCAGTAAGCCTTCGGGCTTATATTTATAAGCGAAGTCTCTAAGAATAGGGAAATTTACATGCGTACATATGTAGCTTCCCTCTACTATGGTACTAGACTATAATTACTAGGGCACTCACCTTTCTCAGCAAGCCCTAGGATGGAGAGATTTACTTCGCTATAAATATTTATACATCTAAGTTCATATACCAGTATACACACACATTCACATCAATCATTCCACATAGTTGGCAAACATATACACTACATTTCATTTACACAAGATACAATACAATCCACTAAACTCAGTACATGGCTCACTTAGGGCAACTGCATACCTACCAGGACGTGGCCCACATAGGGCAGCTACATACCTTACTATAAGTGGCCCACGTAGGGTAACTACGCAACTACGTTCTCTACTATATGTGGCCCGTGTAGGGAAGCTACGTACTCACACTATACGTGGCCCACGTGCATATTTACACTCACAACAGACAGTATTCACAATCAACCCATTTTAACCATCAAACAATGTTCACAGCCAAGTAGTACTCACAACCAGACTATATTCACAACCGATCAGTATTTACAAGTAGACAGTATTCTCAACCAATAGTATTCTCAAGCAAACAATATTCTCAATCAACTAATTTTAAAGGATTATTCTCATGCCACACAGTTTTTCCCAAATTATAAATTATAACCAAATTATTATTTTAAATTGGCTGAGCCATCTGGAAAATCATACTATAGTTATACGGTTCTTACACTTGAAGATAACCGATTCAAATTTAAATAAAAGCCAAGTATAATTTTATTTCCCCTTACCCGCTACTTGAAATTCTGCTTAAATCGAATGAAAAACGGAACTCTATATTCCAAAAATCCTAACTTAATTAGTTCAACCCTAGAATATTTATCATTTTACATCTCCTAGGCCCACACACTCCCAATAATTAATTTAATATTAAAAATATCTTACTTACCCTTGTTTTGGAGTGGTGCCCAAGAACTCCAAATCAAGTTTCCACTCCAGCGAACTTGGAGAGAAACATCCCAAGAACCTTGCGGTAGTTTCCTATAATCGAATTGAGCTAAATTCGGGCCGGATTCGAAGAAATATGGTAGGAGAACCGAACCTAGAGAGATAAAATGAGATAAGAGAGATTTTTGCGGGAAAAAATGATCCAGGGTCATTTTATAATATGGCCTTCATCGACGAGTCTAAAAGGTTCATCGTCGAAGTCAAGAAGAACATTTGTAGATGAGAACATTGTGTTCATCGACGAAACGTTTAAAAACCTGAATTTCCCTGCTTTCAGAAATTCCTTGTCGACGAAACACGTGTATTCATCGACAAGGCCAAGAAGGACGTTTGTCAACAAGGAAAACAAATTCATCGATGAGTCCCTACTTGATGCCCTTTTTAAATTTCGTTTCTCTTTATTTATTTCCCCTTTTCCTTTTATTTATTTCTTCTTTTATTTTTATGAGTTTGGGTTATTACATAAACTATATGCAAAGTGCTTAGCGTTGGTATTCAAAAGATATTTTTCACTAAGATCATCAAAAACCATTGCTAAACAAGTCTATGAACTTGTATTTATAGGAAAAATGAGCTACTAGCTGTTTTATGGTTGTTGGGGTGATATATTATATGTTTAAATTGAAAACAAACCGTTTATAGCTGTTGGGGACTAAATCCTGATGCCAATCTTCAACTATTGACTCAATTCGTCGACTATATGCCCAAACTCGTTGACTATTAACATTCTCTATGAAATTGTCGATGTATTACCCCAAATTACAAAATGCCATCAACACGAATGTTGTGGAATTTTTTCTTAGCTTTCCATAGATACCAAGATCGTCCTTTTTTGGATTTTTCTATAAAAATTTATGCCTCGAATACTGAAAGGTGTTCAGGAAATTTGATAGGTGCATAAATGAGGTTTTAAACCTAATCAAGACCAAGTTTGTAAAAGATTATAACACTAATATGATATAAAACTTGTCCTTATGAATATATACTTAATTTTATTGAGGCTTTAGGACATAAAATTTGTTTTGGACCAAGTATATAAAAGATTATATATAACACAAATACCATTTAATACTTGTCCCATTTGAAAACATATTTGAGTATAGGATATTTTGTCAAACTCTTTATTTTATCTTTGAAAACCATGAGTATTGAGTTTTTGACTTAGTGAAATCCTATATACTCTTGTTTCCTAGTATGCACAAGCAATTTTTCACAACTCTTGATCAGAAATCGTGCATGAAACAAAACCGCAAGAGTTACAATAATTCCTACCTTAAACACTACCCATTACATATAATTATTTACTGGCTTCCTTGGATGAGCTTCTCTTAGCCTAACATTACTTACTAATCTTGCTTTAATGATAACAAATAAAAGGTCACTTAACATGTTTTGTTGCAAGTGATGAAACTTCAGGAATCAAGTCATTAAGCTCAAGTTCAAATGAATACAAAAGCTGATTGCAAGACTTCATGGAAAAGGAATATGAAAGCTTGAAGATCATGAGAACATGAATATCAAAGAGGACTTACTAAAAGCTTAGTGAATTTGAAGCTCAAAGTCAAGATGGGTAGAACAAAAGACAAGCATGAAGACTCCAAGCTTAAAATGTTTTAATGCCTTCAGAGAGTCTCTATATAAGTACTTCATTCAAATGATAATTTGATTGGATTTGATGCTCATGAGGAATCTCAGTGACTTAGAAACTATGTTTTGAAAACCTCGAAAAATACTTTTCAAAAGTCTGAAATTATTTTGGGGAAAGCAAAAGAGCAAAAAGAATTTGAAAACAAAATTAAAAAAAATCAGATTTTGGTCTTTCCATGCTGTTGGCCTAATAAGGCTTATAATTCTTATTTTGATGATAACAAATCAATGATATGTTTAATATGTTTCAAGTAAAATTTTTTCAGGAAAGTGACAAAGCCCAAGTGCATAAAGAAGCCTATGGATTACAAAGAATTCTTGAAGAACACAAGTATAGTTTATGGATTACAAAGAATCCTTGAAGAACACAAAGAAAAGCTTATGGATTACAAAGAGCATGAGGAATAAAATTATACTGGTAAAAAGCTCAAATAAAAGATTGAAACAACAAAGATGATGAAAGAATAAGATTGAAGATTAAAGAATTATATTTTAGGATGTTCTTAATGTAAGTACTTCAAAGGTTAAACTAGAATATAAAGTGGTTTGAAGCTCATAGAAAATCAAAAATATTTTTTTAAACATATATACTCTAAAAAGTATTTTTTTTAATAAATAAAAAGGGCTTAAGAAGAGAAGATTTTTTAAACCATGTTTTTAAACATATTTATTTCTAAATATTTGGAAATGAATTTTAGGAATCTTTGAGAGTAATGGATGGCTTCTAAAAACATCTATAAATAGTCAAAATCTTCAAAGGTTTAACATGATGATTATTACTAAAACAATTTTTAAAGGTTTTTGAAATCAAGCAATCTTCAAAGGTTTTCAGATCCAGCAACCTTCAAAGTTTCAGATCCAGCAATCTTCAAAGTTTAAGATCAAGCAACTTTCAAGGTTTTTAGATCAAGCTACTTTTCAAAGGTTTTTAGATCAAGTGATTTTCAAGTATTCAAATTTCTCAAAGGATCTAAAATTTTCTTGTGCTTAAAATTTCTGATCTGATATTGATTTATATTTTTGAAGCAAAGCTTTAAAAAATCAGAATCTTTCATTTTCTTTGAAAAATTATTTGGTAATTCATACTAAGCGTTGAGCTTCAAATTTCTTATATTTTGAATTACTTTCGAGTATAAGTGAGCAGATCATTGTACTAATCTACTCTATTGTGAGAGTTCTCTTTTGTACAAAAATTTCTTTATCATCATTCTTAAACAATTCAGAGTTGTTGAATCGTTGGACCAAACAAGGGGTTATTGTTTGGAGAGGCGGGCTCTAGCCTGATAGAAGGAGTGGTTGTAAATTGGTATTGTTCGACCAGGTAACGGAACTGATATAGTGGAATCCTTTGGTGTTTTGCTAAAGGCGAGGACGTAGGCTATGTTGAAGTCGAACCTTGTAAAAATCTTGCGTCTTTCTCTTTGCTTTACTTTATATTATTTACTTGCTATTGTGGTATGATTTAAATGTGTAGGTTGCAGATTCTTAAGTGAGAAAGAAACAAAGGTACTTGATATTTAGAAAGTACATTTTGATTAATCATTTGTGGAAACCCAAAAAGAGAGTACGTTCGTTAACCTGCGGAAATCTTGATAAAGTAAAGTACATACTAAGAGTTTACAGAAAAATCAACTAAAGCTCTAATATTTTTGGTTGAGTGATTGAATTACATTGATTTCATTAATTGACTTGTGAATTTAAATTTCAGTATTTTTAAGTGTAGTTATCGTTTATATATCCTATTTCCTGGGTAATTAAAATCAATAGCTTAAAAATCATTAAAATTTAAAAAGAATCCAATTCACCCCCCCTCTTGGGAAGCTATTTCTTATTTCAATTGGTATCAAAGCGTAGTTATAGAAATTGCTAACAAAAAACTATAAAAAGATCTAATGGCAAACATTGGAGTAGCACCCTTTGGTAAAGGACAATCGTCAACCTGTTTACCAATCTTTTGTGGACACAATTACACTTTTTGGAAAAAGAGATTGGAAATATATCTCCAACACATGGATTGGAAAGCTTGGAAAGTTGTTATGGATGGAAATCTTCCAAAAGAAAAGAAAGACGTGACAAACTTAGACTATAAAATGCTTCAGATAAATGCAAATGCTATAAATGCTTTATATTGTGCATTAGATGCTAATGAGTTTAATCGAGTCATGGCTTGCAAAACAATTAAGGAAATTTGGGATAAGTTAGAAGTAACTTATGAAGGAACAGTCGATGTTAGAGACAATAGGATAGATATGCTAACAAGTGAATACGAAGCCTTCAAAATGAATTCTGAAGAAACAATATTAAGCATGGACACCAGATTTACCCACATAATAAACTCTTTAAGTGCCTTAGGAAAAACCTATACTACATATGAAATGATTAGGAAAATTCTAAGAGGTCTACCCTCTATTTGAGAACCAAAGGCCACAGCTATCACGGAAGGTAGAAACCTTAAGACTACATCTTTGGATGAACTTATAGGTTCACTTCTTACATATAAAATGGCACTGAAAGAAAAAAACCCCGAACCAAAGCATAAAAAATCCATAGCTCTAAAGGCATCTAGCCATAGCTCTAGTGAAGAAGAAAGCGAAACAAGTGGCCTAGATCAAGAGGAATTAGCATTCATTACTAAAAGACTAGGAAAATTCTATAGAAGAAATAAAAGGTTTCCTAGAAAATTCTACGAAAAGAAAACTGAAAAAGGAGATACAAGTAGGAAAGAAAATAAAGGTAAGAATGAATTACCAATTTGTTATCACTGCAAAAAGCCAGGTCATATTAAATCGGAGTGTCCATTGTTCAAGAAGGATAAGAAGAAAAAGAAGAAAGCAATGAAAGCTACTTGGGACGATTCAAGCTCCAGCGAAACTGAAACTGAATCAAGTGAACAAGAGATGACAAGTATATGCTTCATGGAAAATGATGAAGAGGTAAATTCTTATTACTCTTCAACAGAATCTCAAAATGTGTCTTGTGATGAGTCATGCGACAGTTTGCCTTACAAGGAATTACAAACTAAATTATTTTCACTACATAAAAGATTTATAAAAGTTTCTAAAAGAAATATAACTTTGAAAGATCAAAATCAAGAACTAGTAAAGCAACTAGAATCATTCAAAGTTATTGAAGAAGAAAGAAATACTTATATTAAGAAGCTGGAAGAAGAAATAAAACAAGAATTAGATAAAACTCATATAGATGGTTTGAATAAGAAAAATTTAGAAATAAGTGACTCAAAAAGATAGTTAAGGATAAGGAAAAGATTATCTATAACTTTACTAAAGGTAAAGAGAACTTTGGAAAGATGATTGGACAGCAAAAGCTTCATGGAAACAAAGAAGGAATAGGCTACAATGGTAAAACAAATAAAAAGAATAAAAAGCTGTACATGGGATACTTTAATAAGGAAGCTAGGTTTTATGTTAGCACTTCATCAAATAACAAACATGAACACACCACTTGCTATATGTGCAAGACTAAAGGTCATATAATGTTTAATTGCCCATTAAAGAAAAAATATGTTAAAGTCCAAGGAGAATGGAAAACAAATAATGGAACTAACAGTAAAACAATGAAAGTCAAAAGGATTTAGGTTCCAAAAACTAACATATAGTGTCCCTCATTATAGGTTTACCTTAGGACAACAACGACAACGGACAAATGGTACTTGGATAGCGGATGCTCAAGACATATGATCGGTGACAAGAATAAGTTTACTACCTTAAAACAAAAAGATGGGGGATACGTCACCTTCGGCGACAATGCCGAAGGTAAAATTGTCGGTATAGGTAAAATTGGTAAAGAACCTTTACTCACTTTAGATAATGTGCTATTAGTAGAAGGACTAAAACATAATCTTTTAAGTATCGGTCAACTAAGTGATAAAGGGTTCGAAGTAATGTTCATGGAAGAAAAATGTGTCATCCAGAATCCGAAAAATAAAGAAACCTTTTTTATGGCTCATAGAATAAATAATGTTTACTGTATAAATCTTGAGAAAATAACAAATCAAAACATAACTTGTTTAACAGCCATGAATGAAGCAAGTTGGTTATGGCATAGGAAATTAGGACATGCTAGCATGGACCTACTATCTAAATTATTTAAGAAAAATCTTGTAAAAGGATTACCAAATATTAAGTATGTAAAAGACAAGATATGTGATGCTTGTTAAAAGGGAAAACAAGTAAAAACAAGTTTTAAAAAGAAAAAATTCATATCCACCAAAAGACCCCTAGAACTCCTACACTTAGACTTATTTAGTCCAACTCTCCTTAAGTTTAGGTGGAAAACAATATGCTTTTGTAATAGTAGATGATTTTTCAAGATTTACTTGGGTAATATATTTAGCAAACAAAGATGAAGCTTGCAATCAATTAATAACCTTATGCAAGAAACTACAAAATGAGAAAGGTTATAATGTAACAAGCTTTAGAAGTGACCAAGGAAGAGAGTTTAAAAATAAGGAAGTTGATAAATTTTGTAATGAACATGGAATAACTCACAATTTTTCAGCACCTAGAACTCCACAGCAAAATGGAGTTGTTGAAAGAAAAAATAGAACTTTGCAAGAAATGGCATGAACAATGCTCAATGAAAATAGTTTACCTAAATATTTTTTAGCAGAAACTGTAAATACAACATGTTATATTGTAAATAGGGTATCAATAAGATCAAAAATAGATAAAACACCAAATGAACTTTGGAAAGATAGAAAACCAAATATATCCTACTTTCATGTATTCGGTTGCAAATGTTTTATATTAAATATTAAAGACGACCTAGGAAAATTTGATGCAAATTCAGATGAAGGTATTTTCTTTGGTTATTCTACAAATAGTAAAGCTTATAGGATTTATAATAAAAGAACTTCTACAATTATGGAGTCAATTCATATAACCTTTGATGAATCAAATTATTATAACATAAAAAATATGAATGATGAAAAAGAAGTCACTCCACAAAAGGAAGAAGTTTTTGAAATAAAAGAAGAAAAGGATAATGATGCATTAAATGAAAACCTTTTAGAGAAATTGAAACTTCCTAAAGAGTGGAAATATGACAAAAATCACCCAAAAGAACAAATTCTTGGTGAAACATCAAAAGGAATAACTACTAGAGCCTCACTAAAAAATATTTGCAATCATTATGCTTTCTTATCCCAACATGAACCAAAAAATATTAAAGATGCCTTAAATGATGACTCTTGGATTATAGCTATGCAAGAGGAATTAAATCAATTTGAAAGAAGTCAAGTATGGGAACTAATACCAAAACCCAAAGATAAATCAATTATAGGAACAAAATGGGTGTTTAGAAATAAGAAGGATGAAAACGGAGTTGTTGTGAGAAATAAAGTTAGGTCAGTGGCACAAGGATATAATCAAGAAGAGGGAATTGATTACGATGAAATTTTTGCGCCTGTGGCAAGAATAGAAGCCATTAGGATGCTTTTAGCCTATGTAGCCCATAAGGATTTTAAGTTATATCAAATGGACGTGAAGAGTGTATTTTTGAATGGATATATAAACGAAGAAGTATATGTCAAACAACCACAAGGGTTTGAGAATTCTAAAAATCCAAACCATGTATTCAAATTGACAAAAGCTCTTTATGGTTTGAAACAAGCTCCAAGAGCTTGGTATGAGAGATTAAGTAAATTCTTACTTAAAAATGAATTTACAAGAGGAAAAGTTGATAGTACCTTATTCATTAAAACTAAAAACAAAGATTTGTTATTAGTTCAAATATATGTGGATGATATTATATTTGGAGCTACAAATAAAGATCTATGTAAAGAATTTGCCACATGTATGCAAAAAGAGTTTGAGATGAGTATGATGGGAGAATTAAATTACTTTCTTGGATTACAAATCAAACAAGAAAAAAATGGAATCTTTATAAATCAAACTAAATACATTAAATACATGTTAAAAAAGTTTGATATGGAAGAAAGTAAACCCATAGGAACTCTTATGAGTACTTCAATTTGTCTCGACAAAGATGAAAAAGGGAAACAAGGTGATACTAAACATTATCGAGGAATGATGCCTACTCTATTTAACAGCAAGTAGGCCAGATATCATGTTTAGTGTATGTATATGTGTAAGATTTCAGTCAGCTCCAAAGGAATCACATCAAATAGCAGTCAAAAGAATTCCTAGGTATCTCCTAGGTACACTTGAACTAGGTCTATGGTATCCAAAGGAATTTGGATTTAAAATGATTAGTTATTCAGACGCAGACTTTGCTGGATGTAAAATAGATAGAAAAAGCACAAGTGGAACGTGTCATTTTCTAGGACATTATCTTGTTTCATGGTCTTCAAAGAAACAAAATTCCGTAACATTATCCACAGCAGAAGCAGAATACATTGCTGCAGGAAGTTGTTGTGCTTAAACATTGTATATGAAACAACAGTTAAAATATTTTCAAATGCAATATCAAACTATCCCTATCAAATGTGATAACACAAGTGCCATTAATATTTCAAAAAATCCAGTTTCTCACTCAAGAACAAAACACATCGATATAAGACATCATTTCTTGAGAGATCATGTACAAAATGAAGATATAGTACTAGAATTTGTAAATACACATGATCAATTAGCAGATATTTTTACAAAACCTTTGTCGGAAGAAAGATTCATATTTATAAGAAGAGAGTTGGGCATGCTTCCCAGTCATGAAGTAATCTAGAAATTGTTCTGGTTGGCAGGCGACTGCCTGACTACTGTCTTTCAAAATTCCACAAAGACAGGCGCCTGCCACATTGAAGCAGGCGACTACCTCGCGGTGGGTAGGGTTTAAAATCCTATTTTAAGTCATTTTAAAACCCACCAGGTGCCTGACCATTCATTTTTTCTCTCTAAAACCCTTCGTCTCCATCACTTTCCATACACAAATCTTACTTAAAGCATCTTGCAACCTAGTATCAAATCTTTCCTCCACAAAAACACCGAGCTTAACTTAGAGTTTATTTGATTTTCTTCTTCATCCAAACATGCCTAGATCAAAATCGTTGGTGTTAAAGGATCTTCCTCTTCCACAAGAATAAATAACAATGAGGTGGAGAAATGGTTGGTCACTCCACACACCAAGCACCTTTACCGAAATCAAATTGCTTCAGCTGAACCGATATTAGGTAAGGTACTCGACGTAACATTCTTCAATTTTGATTTTCCCGAAATCTTGGAACTTTTCAAGAACATTAGATGGGATAAATTCATCACCTACCAAGCTAAAGGCTATTATCCCAATGTTGTGCGTATTTTTTATGCAAACATGGAGCGATACGATAATGGAATCAAAACAAATTTGCTTGGGAAAGACATCCATCTAAATCCCATATCTTTGGGAAAGATTCTTCAAATTAAGCTAGGGGATTTTGAGATTCATATCATTGAGAAGCAATGGATTATGGCTCAAGGTTTTACACCACAAAAGTTTTTGCCACTGGTTATGACTGACACTCCAGTAAACTTTGGTCATCCTCCACTTTATAAGCAGCTTAGTTTGAAAGCCCTCATTTTGCACAAGCTTATTACAAACAACATTTTACCAAGATCTGGTTCTCACGATCACATTTTGTTTCTGGATTGTTTTGTAATGTGGTGCCTCCTCAAAGGGAAGAAGATGGATCTTCCAAGTTTGATTATTCAGTGGATTATCATGAAAGTTGATGCTCCCCGTGTTGTCCTACCATATGCGGGAATGTTGAATATGGTTTTCGCTCATTTTAATGTTTTAACTCCATCATTCAACTTTACTAGCAAGACGTACTATGATATCTTTTATGACACCGTTCTAAAACAGATGGGCTATAAAAATTCTCCTCAAGGGTGGTTCTATAAAGGACATAGGAATGTCTCATTTGCACCACCACCTTCTTCATCATCGATCCACACAGCTTTAGTTCAGCCTGATCCAGATACTCTGTCATGGTTTGTTCCATTTTTTAACCATTACATGACATTTAGTGATGGTATGAATAATGGCCTCAGTACTTTGCAAGAGAAGGTTAAATCCATAGAAACTCATTGTTCACAAATTGATAAGCGAGTTGAAAAGATTGAGCAACAGTTGGCTAGTTCCTCTAAAGGAAAATCTCTTATGAGTATCAGTTCTGCTACATCCAGTGAGGATGAATCTAGAGAACAAGAAGAAGAAGAAGATGAAAGTGAACAAGAAGAAGGAGAAGATGACAGTGAACAAGAGGAAGGAAATCATAAATCTGAAGAATAAGAAGAAGATGATGATGAAAGTGAAAATATGGAAGCCTCTGACTGATGTGCCTTTACCTATCACTTTTATGTGTTTTTATGTAATTCAAGTTTTATCGGCTAGGCTATCTTTGGTTTTCTAAAACTAGTACTTTGACTTGCAGCATTTCTTTGTTTTTGTTTCTTTTTTTCCTTTTTGATTAATGTTCAAAGGGGGAGAAAATGTTTAAGAGAAGTGAGTGCAAAAATATGATATATAATGGTTTGTAAAACCTTTTAAATGGATGGATGAATCTTTTACGTGTATGTATGGTTTATTCATGGATTATCTTTTGGACTTACATACATGAATTGTATCATGCTTATTGATAGGGGGAGCCATGAATATTAAAATCTTATTATTTTTGCTCTCGATTTGTCATCATCAAAAAGGGGGAGATTGTTGGCCTAATAAGGCTTACAATTCTTATTTTGATGAATACAAATCAATGATATGTTTAATATGTTTCAAGTAAAATTTTTTTAGGAAAGTGACAAAGCCCAAGTGCATAAAGAAGCCTATGGATTACAAAGATTTCTTGAAGAACACAAGTATAGTTTATGGATTACAAAGAATCCTTGAAGAACACAAAGAAAAGCTTATGGATTACAAAGAGTATGAGGAATAAAATTATACTGGTGAAAAGCTCAAATAAAAGATTGAAACAACAAAGATGATGAAAGAACAAGATTGAAGATTAAAGAATTATATTTTAGGATGTTCTTAATGTAAGTACTTCAAAGGTTAAACCCAAATATAAAGTGGTTTGAAGCTCATAGAAAATCAAAAATATTTTTTTAAACATATATACTCTAAAAAGCATTTTTTTTTTTAATAAATAAAAAGGGCTTAAGAAGAGAAGATTTTTTAAACCATGTTTTTAAACATATTTATTTCAAAATATTTGGAAATGAATTTTAGGAATCTTTGGGAGTAATGGATGGCTTCTAAAAACATCTATAAATAGTCAAAATCTTCAAAGGTTTAACATGATGATTATTACTGAAACAATTTTCAAAGGTTTTTGAAATCAAGCAATCTTCAAAGGTTTTCAGATCCAGCAACCTTTAAAGTTTCAGATCCAGCAATCTTCAAAGTTTAAGATCAAGCAACCTTCAAGGTTTTTAGAACAAGCTACTTTTCAAAGGTTTTTAGATTAAGTGATTTTCAAGTATTCAAATTTCTCAAAGGATCTAAAATTTTCTTGTGCTTAAAATTTCTGATCTGATATTGATTTATATTTTTGAAGCAAAGCTTTAAAAAATCAGAATCTTTCATTTTCTTTGAAAAATCATTTGGTAATTCATACTAAGCGTTGAGCTTCAAATTTCTTATATTTGAATTACTTTCAAGTATAAGTGAGCTGATCATTGTACTAATCTACTATATTGTGAGAGTTCTCTTTTGTACACAAATTTCTTTATCATCATTCTTAAACGATTCAAAGTTGTTGAATTATTGGACGAAGCAAGGGGTTATTGTTTGAAGAGGCGGACTCTAGCCTGACAGAAGGAGTGGTTGTAAATTGGTATTGTTCGACCAGGTAACGGAACTTATATAGTGGAATCCTTTGGTGTTTTGCCAAAGGCGAGGACGTAGGCTGTGTTGAAGCCGAACCTCGTAAAAATCTTATGTCTTTCTCTCTGATTTACTTTATATTATTTACTTGCTATTGTGGTATGATTTAAATGTGCAGGTTGCAGATTCTTAAGTGAGAAAGAAACAAAGGTACTTGATATTTAGAAAGTACGTTTTGATTAATCATTTGTGGAAACCCAAAAAGGGAGTATGTTGGTTAATCTGCGGAAATCTTGATAAAGTAAAGTGCATACTAAGAGTTTACAGAAAAATCAACTAAAGCTCTAATATTTTTGGTAGTGATTGGATTACGTTGATTTCATTAATTGACTTGTGAATTTAAATTTCAGTATTTTTAAGTGTAGTTATCGTTTATATATATTGTTTTCCGGGTAATTAAAATCAATAGCTTAAAAATTAGTAAAATTTAAAAAAGAATGCAATTCACCCCCCTCTTAGGAAGCTATTCCTCATTTCACATGCAATTGACAAGGTTTTCCGAATCGACTAACAAATATTTGAACTAATTTTGAAACAACCCAAGAGGACCTAGTCGACTGACTCATTCTGTGTTTGAACATCTCAGTGTTTGTTGACTTTTTGAGTCCTATCTCGTTTTTTATAATGACAAATATAAGGTATTTAATGTTTTCCGAATTTGTGTGCAGGATAAATTGGCAATATCATATGACACAAATGACCTGAAGAATATAAAGGCCCAGAAGATTCAATTGATGTATTTTATATTCATTCATTTAGGGTCTATAATATTAACTATCTATCGGTCTGTAATAATCTGCATATCATGCATGTAGTATCTTATAAGCTCAAGATCGTAGATTGGCCTTTGGGATCGTTGATCGACGCCGAATTTTTTTGGTGTCCTCAAAAGACCTTAGGTCATTGCACATACACGTAAGACAATCCCCAATAGCACATATATTATTAGGGGAGTCGATTAAATTAAGTCAGGACATAAACGGCCAAAATTGTGAAAGGTCGGGCGATTGAACCAATGGTGCTCAAAACACCTTGGGAACCCGAACCGTGGATCAATCAACATGTTGGCCTGAGTTCGGCAAACCAAACTAAATTACACATATTGTCCACGGTCGACCGAACCGCTGATATGACCTTTCCCCACCAACTCGGTCGCTCGAACTTCACGTTCAAAATGGCCTTAGGTGACCGAACACATGAGTTTGGTTAACCAAACTTTAGACCGGGCACCTGAATCTCAGATAGTGTGGAAATCGCCTTGATTCGGAAAATTGAACCCATGCTCAGGCGACCGAACTTCAAAAACACCTTTTTGCACTGTGTTTGCTCAGGCACCCGATCCTTGGATCGGGCACCCAAAACTCTCGGGTTGTTTTATTTTTTAACTGGGGTAAAATGGGTTAAACATGGTTAATTTTTCTAAATACTTTTAAAATAATTTTAAGAATTACCCTGGTGTCCCTAACGGTCATAATTTTTCCATTTTCTATATATAAGGGCTCATTTGCTTAGATTAACAAGGAATAGTAAAAAGAGTAGGAAAAAATTCTCTGAAAAATCCTAAACCCTATTTCTCTATACAAACCTCATACACTCATACTATACTAGTTCCTTTGAGAAATCCACCATTGTGAATATTTTATTTATCATTCTAGATTGCTAGAAACTCTCTCATGTTATTGTGATTGTGATTTTTATTTGAGGGTTAAGCAAAGGATTTTCCCCTAGATTTTATTTGATAAATCATTGTGTGGGAAAAATCTTACAACTAAGTAAGTATTTGCATTCTTATTGCAAGACTCAATTGGGCTTGTATTTTTTATTGTGCAAAAATATTTTTACAAGTTCTAATTTGAATATCTCTTTATGCTTTGATATTGAGAAATCTATTTTGAGATGTTCTAAATTGCTATTGGTTTGAATCTTTGAGACCCTAAACTAAGATTAAGATTTTATCACTATAGTGTTTTAAATTGATCCAGGCGACCGACTCCTATTTCCCAATCGACTGACTCTTCAAGATTTTAAATTTTAAACATAACGGGTACTTTCTAAATTTGATTTTTTTTAAAATTCTAACCATTATGAAAACTTGGGAAAAACTCCAAGTCACTTGGGGAACACGAAATACTCTTGATTAATCATCTATAAATACCTCCCCAAGGGTAAGGATTCAAACACACCAAACAATTACAAAAATCAAGCTTTCTTGCCCTCAAAACTCTTCAATACTCTTAAAAGCTCTCTTGTGCGATTACTTTATGAAATTCTCTACTGAGGTTTGCTAGGAATCGCTTACACAATTCGGAGCCTATATGAAATTCTTTTAATCAAGAAAGAAATCTTACAGTGATATACTTCTAAAGGCTTCAAACTCTTTCAATTATTATTTTGAATTAAAGTATATTTTAGTGCTGAATTATTGTATTAATCTACTCTTGTTGAGAGTGTCTTTGTACACCAAAACTTGTTCTTGTTTTGTAGACGGTTCAGGTTCTTGAATCGTTGTTGGACCAAGCATGGGGTATCATTTGGAGAGGCGTACTCAGCCTATTGAAGGAGAGATTGTAAGGTTACCCCTAAAGGAGTGGTTATAGTGGAGTCCTTGGGTGGTTTAGCCTAAGGCGAGGACGTAGGCGGCTATAGCTGAACCTTGTAAAAACTCTCGTCTCACTCTCTTCCCTACACTCATTTAATTTCCTGTTTATATTAAATGCGTGGTTGGATTTTAATTTTTTGATCATATACACTACGTGGATTGGAAATTATATAAACCAAGGTTTAATTTGATTTTGGGATTGCGGAAACTGAAAGGGAGTACGTTGGTTGATCAATATAAATTGCAGAAACCTTCAAAGAAAGTACGTTGATTGGTTAACACTCAAGACTAATTAACTGAAAATTTATTTAAAGTCTGAGTTTTTGGAAGATTGTTGGATGTTTGAATTGTGGTTTATATTGAGAAAAAAGGTTCATAAACACAGGGCTTTTTATCAACAAGCATACATTCTCAAATTCTACTTTGAGTGGCTGAATCTTGACAAGCATTGCTGAACTCGTTCTTTAGTGTGGATTGTGTTAAGTTTGTGTTGATTGGATTGTATTGAGTTGTTGAAAAGAATAAACAACTTGGCATATACATTCATAAAGGTTTTACAAAATTAATTTTCTTCTGAACTTGTAATTGAAAACCTACTTTGCTTGTGCAATTGCAAAAATTAAAATAAGTTAAAGAATCAATCAAAGAAATTTTAAAATCCCAAGTCACCCCCCTCTTGGGAATACACCTTTCTCTTTCAATTGGTATTAGTTCTAGGTTATAGCAAATCTTAATTAGAACCTATATAAAGATCTAAATGGCACACCTGGGTGTATCCCCTTTTGCTGAGGGATAATCTTCAACCAGACCTCCTATTTTTTGTGGTGTAAGCTACACCTTTTGGAAATAAAGAATGAGAATCTATATTCAAACTATGGATTGGAAACCATGGAACGTTGTCACACATGGTGACCACATTCCTACTAAACTAGTAGATGGTAAAGAAGTGCCTAAAGAAGAATGAGATTTGACTGATAATGACTATAAAATGATGCAAGTACACTCAAATGCTATGAATGCACTATATCATGCTTTGGATGTTAATGAATTCAATAGGGTCATGACATGTAAGTCAGTTAAAGAAATATAAGATAAGTTAGAGGTAACCTATGAAGGAACGGTAGATGTTAGAGATAGTAGAATCGACATGCTCACTAGCGAGTATGAAGCCTTTAGGATGAATCTTGATGAAACTATCACTAGCATGTATATATACTAGATTTACTCATATAATAATTTCCTTAAATGCTTTAGGGAAAAATTATTCAACATATGAAATGATTCGAAAAATCCTTAGAGGACTTCCTCTGATGTAGGAGCCTAAGGTCACAACAATCACAAAAGGAAGAAACGTGAAAAATACCTCCCTTGATGAGTTGATCGGACCCCTTCTCATCTATGAGATGGCAATAAATGAAAGAAATCTAGAGAACAATAATAAAAATAAGAAATCTGTAGCCCTTAAGGCTGTCAAAGAAAGTTCTAGTGATGAAGACGAAGATAATGAATTAGCTAATGAAGAACTAGCATTTGTTACTAAAAGAATTGGAAATTTTTCAGAAAGAATAGGAAATTCCCTCAGAAGTTTAAAGGATCCAAAATTAACAAAGGAGAAACAAACACAAAGGAAACTAAGAATGAACTACCTACATGTTATAACTGTAAGAAGGTCAGGTACATTAAACTTGATTGTTCACAGCTGAAGAAAGACAAGAAGAAGAAAAAGAAGGCAATGAAAGCTACATGGGATGATACAAGCTCAAACAAATCGGAGGATGAATCAAGTGAACAAGAAGTTGCCAACATGTGCTTTATGGCGCATAATGCTGAGGTAAACTGTAGACTTTTTGGTCAGATCCCTGTTTTGATTATGACAAACCACAGTATCTCATTCGTGTGCTTTGAGTACTTGAACAAGTTTATGTTTTAGTTAGCACAGATGATGATGCAATATGGAAGCCTTAAGAGCACCTAAACGATCATACCCTGGTGTATTTTATGGAGTTGCAAAGGAGCAACGCAGGAAGATTGATTTATGTCTCAAGTAGTATTATATTTTTATATTTATCATTCGGGTCTATAATTATAATCCTTGGTCTGTAATAATTAATGTATGACATGCATGGTAAGATTATAAGATCAAATGACCATAGGGAAACCAAATAACCATAGGGCAGGTCGATCGATGCCGAATTTTTTTGGTCGGCTCTCAAAGACCTTAAACTGGCCATATGACACTATTATGCATGAAAATGTTCCATATTGACTTAAAATTAATCATCCTATGAATAGGGAAAACCTTATGAAGAGAATAGGACCGAAATGCAAAAAAAGGGCATATTCGGTTGATCGAACATTAATATACAGGGACCTTCGATCGATCGAACCTCCACTGGGTCAACAGTTTGACCCTTCGGTTGACCGATCACAAAATGAGCTGCAATGCTCTGGTTGACCAAACTGACACGTGGGGAGATCCCAACACCCTGGTCGATCGAACCTTCAGTAGAAAATTGACCTAGTTGACCGAACACCCAAGTTCGGTCAACCGAGCTTATGTCTGGTCGACTGAACCTTGGAGGATTCAAAATCACCTTTGGACGATCGACTGAACCTGTAGTTCAAAAATCTCTCGGTCGATTGAACTTAGTGAGATGGTCAACAGAACCTAAAAAGTGGTCGACCAATCCTCTCAGGTTGTCAAATTGTTTACCGAGTTAAATGGGGTTAATTTTCTTAAACAATTTTAAAATAAATTTAATAATTACCCCTATGTCCCCAATGGTCAAATCTTGGGCATCTTTATATATATGTCCTCATTTGCCCTGATTAAGTGTTGATTAGAAAATAGGATTAACCAAAAATCCTCTCAAATTTCCTAAGCCCTATTTGTTCATTCAAGCCCCATACACTATTTATTTTTCTATTCCCTTGATAGATCAAGTTCCCAAAAGTGTTATTGAATGATCCATATTTCTAAAACTCTCCTTACTTGCAGTGATTGTTATTTTCATTGAGAGTTCTTAGCTAGAGTTCTTCCCCCGATTTAAATAATAAATCTTTGAGTGGGAATACCCTTAATCTTTGAGTGGGAATACCCTTATAGCTAGTGAGTCTTTGCATGTTGATTGTAAGACTCATTAAGCTTGTGATATTTGATTTGCAAAAATATTTTTACACAAGCTTATACATTTTCAAATATCTCTTGAGCTATCAATTTTGAGAAAATCTTATTTAAGATATTTTCTAATATTATTGTTAGAACACTTTGAAACTTGTGGTGATTGATTTACATTGATTGTTTGTTTCAAAGTTTGCTTGAAAATACACTCTAGATCTTAACTGTTGATTTACATTAACTTGAGTGTTATTACACACATATTTGCACTGAGCTTGTAGTTCCTATCTGTTTGAGGTGCATTGATTAGTTCTTGTGCTGAATCGGTACATAGTTTGCTTAGTTAAGAAGCATTTATTTGTACGCCAAATTTTTTATATCTATTGTATTCCAGGCGTGGGCCTGAAGAGGGAGACTAGCCCTATTGAATAGTTTCGGATTGGCTTAGACCCAGTTAGGAAAGCTAGGTGTTCCATCTTGATAAGGTGCGGTTGTAGGTTGAGGTCAGTCCCATTAATTAACCTGGCTGTAAACAGTGCCGCTCCACTAATAAAGTGAGCATTATTGTAATCCTCGAGCTTGTGAGCTAGAGGTGGGAACATAGACACAGTTGGCCGAACCCTGATAACATATCGTGTGTGCACTTTACTTTTCTGTAAGTTATTTTATGCACGTGTATGTTATTTTATGAATGTTGCGCATTATTTAATTTTCACATATTATTTGTGCATTTGGGTTTATGTGTATATAGAAAGACCCTCGGTTGTGAAATACTGTTATTAGATTAGCTAAACTTAGGACAAAATTTTAAATACGCAATTCACCCCACTCTTGGGAATACACCAAGGCTAACATAAACTCTTACTATAGTTCATCAGAAGAATCTAGTGGAGAGTCTTGTAATGATTCATGTGATAGTATGTCTTCATACAAGGAAATCCAAGCAGAATTATTCGCCTTACACAATAGGTTCATTAAAGTAACTAAAAGGAACACAACTTTGAAAGAACAAAATGAAAATCTTAATAATCAACTAGAATCCTCTAAATCAGCCGAAAAAGAAAATGAATCTCATATTGATGACCTAATGAAGAAAATAAACAACATGTCTCAAGAGTTGGTGAAAGTACAAGTAAACAAGCCAAAAAGACTTAGAAATAAGTAATCTTAAAAGTAAAATGGAAGATAGAGACAAAATCATTTATAATTTTACTAGAGGAAAAGAGAATTTGAAAAGATGGTTGGACAACAAAGGATGATTAGTGACAAAGAATGAATTGGTTACAATGGAATTGAAAACAAAAAGAAGAAGAACTTATTTATGAGATATTTTGTAAAAGAAGCAAAATACTATGCTAGTACATCATCTACAAATATTCATGGACACACTACTTGCTTCTTGTGTAAGAATAAGGGACATATAAAGTTTAATTGTTCACTTAAAAAGAAGTATGTCAAAATGAAAAATGCATGGAAAGTGAACACTAAAAATAGATATGACTTAAAAAGAATAATGGAGGGTATGTGACCTTCGGTGACAACACTAAAGATAAAATCGTCGGGATTGGTAAAATAGGTAAAGAACCCTCCCTTACAATTGATGATGTTTTTGTTAGTGGATGGATTAAAGCATAATATTTTAAGCATAAGTCATCTAAGTGATAATGGGTTTGACATAGTCTTTAAACAAGATAAGTGCATAGTTCAAAACCCCAAAAAACATGAAGTGTTATTTACAACTTATGTAGTCAATAATGTATATAGTATAAACCTTGAAAACTTAATCTCTTAAGATGTAACATGCTTAGCTGCCATGAATGAAGCAAGTTGGTTTTGGCATAGAAGACTAGGACATGCAAGCATGAATCTATTATCAAACTTATCTAGAAAAAGTTTGTCAAAAGTTTACCAAGCACAAAATTCATAAAAGATAAAATTTGTGATGCTTGCCAACTTGGAAGGCAAATTAAAATAAGATTTAAAAAGAAGAAACATATTTCTACTAATGGACCCTTAGAACTTATTCATTTAGATTTGTATGGTCCTAGCTACGAGAACTCAAAGCATAGGAGGTAAGCAGTATGCTTTTGTCATAGTTGATGCCTACTCCAGGTTTACTTGGGGTACTATTTTATGCCTCCAAAGATGAAGCTTATGACATGTTAATACATTTGTGCAAGAAACTTCAAAATGAAAAAGGATATAGTGTTTCAAATATAAGGAGTGATCAAGGAAGAGAATTCAACAACAAAGAAGTTGAAAAATTTTGTAATGAATATGGAATTAATTATAATTTTTTAGCACCTAGAACTCCACAACAAAATGGAGTTGTTGAAAGAAAAAAAAAAAAAAAATAGAACTCTTCAAGAAATGGCAAGAACAATGCTAAATGAACATAAGCTACCAAAATATTTTTGGGCTGAAGTAGTAAATACCGCATGCTATATGATAAATAGAGTATCAATAAGATCACATTTAAATAAAACTCCCTATGAACTTTGGAAAGGTAGAAGGCCTAACATTGCTTACTTTCATGTTTTTGGATGCAAATGCTTTGTATTAAATGATAAAGATGACTTAGGTAAATTTGATGCAAAAGACGATGAATGTATATTCTTAGGGTATGCATTAAAGAGCAAAACTTTTAGAATCTACAACAAAAGAACTTTTACAATTATGGAATCAATTCATGTAACATTTGATGAAGAAAATCCATTAAATAAAACAACAAATGTTGAAGAAGTTCAAAATACTCAAAAACTAGAAGATTAAGAAGAAAATGAATTAAATTCAAATGATGATGCTATAGAAAATTCTAAATTACCCAAAGAATGGAAATATGTAAGAAATCATCCGAAAGATCAAATCATAGGAGAATCATCACGAGGTGTAACTACAAGATCTTCTTTGAAAAATCAATGTAATAATTATGCTTTCTTATCTCAAGATGAACCTAAGAATGTTGAAGAAGCTTTAAGTGATGACTCATGGATAATAGCCATGCAAGAAAAATTAAATCAATTTGAAAGAAATAAAGTAAGGTAATTAGTTCTCAAACCAGATAACCATTAAATCATTGGAAATAAGTTGGTATTTAGAAATAAAAAGGATGAAAAAAAAAAAATTGTGATAAGAAATAAAGCTAGACTTGTAGCTCAAGGATACAACCAAGAAGAAGGAATAGATTATGACAAGACATTTGCTCCCATAGCTAGAATGGAAGCAATAAGAATGCTTTTAGCTTATGCATCTCATAAGGAATTCAAATTGTATTAAATGGATGTAAAGAGTGCCTTTCTAAATGGTTTAATAAATGAAGAGGTATATGTAGCATAACCACTGGGCTTTGAGGACATTTAAAATCCGGATTATGTGTATAAGTTAACTAAGCTTTATATGGTTTGAAACAAGCCCCTAGGGCTTGGTATGAAATACTAAGTGGATTCTTACTAGAAAAGGGGTTTTCTAGAGGAAAGGTTGATAGTACCTTATTTATCAAAACTAAGAAGGATGACATGCTTATAATCCAAATTTATGTAAATGATATCATATTTGGAGCAACTAATGATGATCTATATAAGGAATTTGCTAAATGTATGCAAGAAGAATTTGAAATGAGCATGATGGGAGAATTAAACTACTTCCTAGGTTTACAAATTAAACAAGCCAAGAATGGAACTTTTATAAATCAATATAAATATATAAAAGACATGCTTAAGAAATTTGACATGGAAAGTAGCAAGCCCATAGGAACTCCCATGAGTACTTCCATAAGCCTTGACAAAGATGAGAAAGGAAAATCAGTAGATATGAAATACTATAGAGGTATGATAGGAAGTTTATTATATTTGAAAGCTAGTATACTAGACATAATATTTAGTGTATGCATATGTGCATGATTTCAATTCACTCCTAAAGAATCTCACCAAATAGATGTGAAAAGAATCCTAAGATATTTGATAGGAACAATTGATTTAAGACTTTGGTACCCTAAGGGCACCGGAATATAAATGATTAGTTATTCAAATGCCGATTACGCAGGATGTAAAATTGATAGAAAAAGTACAAGTGGTACATGTCATTTTCTAGGATGATCTCTAGTATCTTGGTTTTCAAAGAAACAAAATTCCATAACTTTATCTACTGCTGAAGCTGAGTATGTAGGAGCAGGGAGTTTTTGTGCACAAACATTGTACATGAAACAACAATTAAAAGACTTTAACTTAGAATATTCATCTATTCCAATAAAATGTGATAACACAAGTGCAATAAACATTTCTAAAAGTCCAATATCACACTCAAGAACTAAACCTATTGACATAAGACATCATTTCCTAAAAGATCACATGCAAAAAGAAGATATAATGCGTGAATTTATAAATACAAGCGAGCAATGGGTGAACATTTTCACAAAACCTCTTCCAGAAGAAAGATTCATATCAATTAGAAGAGAACTAGGACTATTACACAATAGGGAAGTGGTTTAGAAAGAACATAAGAAGAGAAAAAGAGAAAAATTGAAAATTCTAGGGAGTCAAGCGACTGAGTCAGAATTCCCAGTTGACTGACAAGCCCCTGTGCTGCTGAATTTCATTTTGTTTGTGAGTCAGGCGACTTACTTCAAGTGACCCAGTCGACTGGATCATCAAGGTTTATAAAATTTTAGTGCGAAAACCCTAAGTTCATTCTTTCCAGTCAACTGGACTCTATTCCTTCACTCACCCGAAACCTTTCTTTTATGTTCCCTTTGATTCCAAACCCAAAATATTTCCTCCAAATGATTGAAAATCATCTTCTTACTTCTTCTCCTTTGGATTTCTAGGGTTTCTGCCGATATTCATTCACAAATATACCGAGAACCAAACAAGCTGCCAATCGAGGTTCTGCCTCCGGCCAAGAAGAAGATAACCTTGATCAATGGCTAGTTACTCCTCAAGCCAAACAAAGGTATCATATCCATCTTTGAGAAACATATCCTATACTTGGTAAGATAATTGACACCTTTTTCTTCACAACCGATTTTCCAAATATTTTACCAATGTTTAGGGCTATAGGTTGGAAAAATCTTGTAGTCTATCAAGCAAAGGGTTTATACCCTAATATTGTTAAGATTTTCTATGCCAACATGACTCAAAATCAATTGGTTCTTTCCACCAAAGTTAGAGGCGATAAAATTCTCTTAACTCCTCAAACCTTGGCCCCCATTTGTCATATTGACTGAGGTGATTTTGAGTCTCTTGCACTTTCTCATACTTGGATTATGGACCAAGGCTTCACACTTGTGGAATTCTTACCTTTGATCATGGTAGAAGCACCCGACCAATTCAGAACTCCTCCAAAGTACACTTAGCTGAACCTTCAAGCTCAAATTGTTCAGAAAATCATAACCTACAATATCACACCTCAGATCGGATCACATGATTACATTTCATATGTGTATTGCTTCCTTATGTGGTGCCTTTTGAAAGGGAAGAAGCTTGACATGTCCAATTTGCTTTTAAAAAGGATGTGGACAAGGTTGAAAGCTTGTCGGGTCACTTTTCCTTATGGAGGCATCCTCAATATGTTGTTTTCTCATCTTAGCATCATCAGTCCGAATGAGTTGTTCATCAAAATACCTTGGTATGATTTGTTCAATTCTACAACTTTAAAACTGATGGGATATGAGAAGCATGACCAAGGTTGGTTTCTAAGAGGACAAAGACCACCTAGGCCAGCTCCCAAGCAAGCTCCACTTCATGAACAACAGCTTGAACGACATCCTAATGCTCTTTCATGGTTTATGCCATTCCATCATCAGTTTACCACTTTTAGTAGTGATGTATATTCAATACTTCAATCTCTTCAAGAAAGTCATTATTCCCTTTAATCTCATATTTGCTCCATCGATCAAAGATTTAGCCATTTAGAACATTATGAGGCTAGTTCCTCACGTTATCCAAGTGATGATGCATTAGATGGGGAATTCGAGGAAGAAAAAGATGAAGGAAATGATGATAGTGCTGGTGATGATGATGCTGCTATTGATGTTGATGTTTGTTGATCTTGTTATGCTATGAATTTCAGTACTTTATTAGTGTTTTTGTTATCTCTTTATATATGTATTCATTTTGTTTATGTTTTGGATTGTATTTCAGTTTGGTATTTGGTACGTATCTCAAGTTGCCTATGACACTATGTACACCTATGACTTTATATGAATACCATTTTGTGTGTATGCCTTTGTGTCTACCTTGGACCTTTAATTGCTATTTTTCTCTTTTTTTGATTGATGTCAAAAGGGGGAGAAGGATTGAGCAAAATTGAGATATTTAGCAAAACTTGAAAGCAAAATTGGCTATATGATATATGATGACATATAAAAATAATTATGATATGAAATAATTATGATATATGATGACATATTGAAATAATTATGATATGAAATAAATAAAACTGAAGTTGATACTATTGAATATATTGTACTTGCAAAACAATGTTAAAAATATGCTTATTGTAAGAGGGAGCCTTATCAAGGTTCACTCACTTTTGCTCCTTATTTGTTATCATCAAAAAAGGAAAGATTCTTGGCCAAACAGGGCTTACTAATCTTTTTTTGATGATAAAAATAAAAGGTCACTTAACATGTTTTGTTGCAAGTGATGAAACTTTAGGAATCAAGTCATTAAGCTCAAGTTCAAATGAATACAAATGCTGATTGCAAGACTCCATGGAAAAGAAATATGAAAGTTTGAAGATCATGAGAGCAAATATGAAAGAGGACTTGCTAAAAGCTTAGAGAATTTGAAACACAAAGTCAAGATGGACAAAGCAAAAGACAAGCATGAAGTCTCCAAGCTTAAAAGGTTTAAATGTCTGAAGAGAGTCTCTGTGTAAATACTTCATTCAAATGATAATTTGATTAGATTTGAAGCTCACTAGGAATCTCGGTGACTTAGAGACCATGTTTTGAAAAACCTCCGAAAATACTTTTCAAAAGTCTTAAAATTTTTTGGAGAAAGCAAAAGAGCAAAAAGAATTTGGAAACAAAATTGAAAAAAAAAAATCAGTTTTTGGTCTTTCCAGGTTATTGGAATTAGTGTGATCCCAAGAGAGGGGGGGGGGGGGGAGGGGAAGAATTGGGCTTTAAAATATTTTGGCTAAATTAAATATTTACTTCAATTCACCACATATCATATCCCATCCAATGTACACGCGTGTATGTAAAATAATTTTAACAGTGAAAGTAAACATACACGTGCGTAGTATATCTTATTTAAATCAAATGCGTGTATGCAAATAATTATGACATTACACAAACATTCATACACATGTTGAAATTTAAGTGCTGGAATTTAAATAAGATACAGAGAGAATGACACACAGATTTGTTAACGAGGTTCGACTAATACTGCCTACATCCCCGCCTTGGGCATACACACCAAGGATTCCACTATCCCTACTTACTTAAACAGGCGGAGCAGAAGCCATTACATTCTCTCCTTATGGGATGAGGAAAACCCCTACTTAATTATAAGACTGAGCCAAACATGTCTCACTTACAGGGCTGAGACTCCCTAGTTCAATTTTTGGGTTGAACTGAACCGGTCTCATTTATGGGGCTAATATTCCCCAATTCAATTTAGGGGTTGAACCCAACCATTACAATAAAAACCATTTTTGTACAAAATAATGCTTCTAAAAATACAAACTAAGATGTACACGTTTAAGTTCAAATAAATACACTCTCTAAAGATATGAAATAATGCTCAGTAGAGTAAAGGGTGCTTTTCTAAAAATGATTTTGTACAAAACAAAAATACAGACATTTGATATTCAATGTGCAAATCAAAGTAAGAATGTATTTCTCCAACAACATATTTACCATGGAAATATGTGGAGAAATCTCAAAGCTTAACTCTCAAAAAGTTTTTCAAATATTCAAGCAAGAGAGAGTAAAACACTTGAAAATAAATGGCCAAACAAAAATGCTCTCTTGTAAAAATGATTTTCAAGAAATAATAAAGAGAGTTGGAGAGTGTAAAAATTTACCCCAAGGAAAATACTTTTGCAATGAAATCAGTTTGGGGGAAATTTGATTAAGAAATAATTTGAGAGGTTTTTAAAATTAATCAAAGTTGCTAATTATGACTTATGAAGGGGTATATATAGAGTTTCTAAAAATTATGATCGTTGGGGACATGCTGGGTATTTTTAAAACTATTTAATTAAAAGTTAATTACATTTAAGCCCTTAAAAAATTTGGAACCCGAGAGGTTCGGTTGACCACTTTTGTGGTTCGGTCGACCGTGGTGCCAAGTTTGGTCGACTAGGATGAATTTGAACTGAGTGTTCGGTCGACCATTCTTAAGGTGATTTCAGAACCTCCGCAGGTTTGGTCGACTAGACTAAGTTCGGTTGACCGAAATTTATGAACTTCGGTCGACCAAGTTCTTTTCAACTTGGTGGTTTGGTCAACTAGGGCATTAGGATCTCCCATGTGTTTGTCCAGTCGACTAGAGCGTTGCGACTCATTTTAGGTTCGTTCGACCAAAGGGTCAAACCATTGACCCTAAGGAGGTTTGGTCGACTGAATGGTTCTGTGTATTACATTTCGGTCGTCCGAACATGCCAACTTTGGGCATTTCAGTTCTATTCCTCTTATGCAATGTCCCTAATAACATGATAAGCAGTTCTAAGTCAAAAGGGAACTTTTTCATGCAGAGTTGTGTGTCCTAAGGTCAGTCTAAGGCCTTTTGAGAAATAAACCCAAAAATTCAGCGTCGGGATTGACCGAAGCCCTATTGGTCATTTGGTTCTCTATGGTCAATCTAAGGCCTATTTGAGCATTTAAAACATATCGTGCAAGATGTATGCATTTGAAAAGTAAGGTGTAGTCCCAAAAGGGGGGGAGGGGTGAATTGGGTAATAAAAGTTTATTTTAATTCCTTTTAGGAATCCTTAACCTTCTTTTATTTCTTTGAGTTAATTCTTGACTTGTTTGTTTAATTCTTTAATCACTCAAGAACTTAGTTCTTTTAATTCAATCAATCAACACAACTATGTAAACAACCAAGCAACCAAACCAATCATTCAAGTAACCAAGCCAATCATCTACAATTTGAAAACAAGCAACCAAATGATTTGTCAAACACAAGTTACCTATAGCACAATTTAGATTGATGGAAATTTGCAAGATTCAACACTCTTTGAAATATAAACACAAACTACTTAATATCAAATTTTAATCCATTCAATCATAATATAGCTTTTGTTGTCAGCCCTGGATATAAATTTGAATTAAGCCCTGTAGTGAATGATAATTTGTGTTTGTTGATGTGAAGCCTTGTATTAATTGATTTGCTTAATATGATATGTAATATAAAATCCAACACAATATTCACACTCTTCCCAATATTCAAAATTCAAATAAACTCTCAATTAATTTGTCTTTGGGATGTATAACCAACTAACGTACTCCCGTATGGTTTCCGTAAGATATGGTTTAACCAATGTACTTCTTTTCGGTTTCCGCACCCCAAATCAAAATCAAACTTCAAGTTTACTTGATTTCCAAATATACGTAGTATATATGATTTTCAATTTAACCATCCACGCAATTTAAATATGTACGGAAAAAAAAGAATAAGGAAAGAGAGAGTGAGATGGAGATTTTTATGAGGTTCTGCTTATACCCAGCCTACATCCTCGCCTTTGGCAAACCACCAAAGGATTCACTAAACCTATTCCTTTGACGGGCGGAACAATACCTTTACAACACTCCTTGGTTAAGGCTAGAGCCCGCCTTCTCCAAACTATATCCCCTCGTTCGGTCACTCCTTAACTAGGCTAGAGCCCGCCTCTCTAAGCAATATCCCCTTGCTTAGCCAACAATCCAAACAATCCTTGGAATCATCAATCTACAAGAAATAAATCAAATAGATGTGTAATTTGCTCCTCAAAGAGCTGATTAGTACAACAATTCAAAACTATATACTTCAAAGTAAATAACAATATGAAATTTAACTTGAAGCTCAATGAAGTATATCACTGATTAAGTCTTTCAATGATTGAAAGATTTAAAATTTGTAACACAATTCCAGTGGAAGAAGATCAGCAAAAGCTCAGTTGAATTCGTGCAAGTTGAGAGCAAGAGAGAGCCTTGAGAATTTGAGAGCAATTGAGAGAGATTTTGAATTTTTTCTGAATTGAATTCTTGGTGCCTTGATTCAATGATCTTTGAGGCTTATTCATAGACTTTAAAAGGTATGTAACTTGATCTCCAAGTGACTTGGAGTATTACCCAAGTTTTCACAAATTTTGAGCCCCAAGCAACCTCATTTAAAAATTTAACCGTTATGAAAAAATTCAAAACAGTCGCGTGATAGATGACTATCCATTTTTGGTAGTCATCTGTCCAGTTAAACCAAAGGGACAGTAAGGTGGCAATTGACTGTCCAAACACAAACAGTCGCCTCAGTTCTTGACAGTCGTCTATCAGGTTGTCAACTTCAAGTATCTTTTAGTCGTTTGATCATAACTTTTTCTGTGTAATTCCAAATTTTACGTTCTTGGTGTCAAATAAAAGATACAAAAAAATCCTAGAACTTTCATGTTGAATATATTTTAAAATAAATATTGTTTGATGGAGAGAAATGTACATCAATGAGGATGTAGAAAAATTAACAGCATTTGGGAAATCCTCTTTTTGGTGCTTTTCATTCCAAAGTGATTCTAATCTTTTTGAAACAATCTTTGACCTTATAAAAATATTTTCCAAGTATGTTCAAAGCTATCTAGGTCCAAGAAATTAAATTAAGAGCTTCATGCATCCATACTGAAATTATTTGAAGTACTTGCAAAGATTGTTCTAAAGACTCATTTGACTCTTCTTTACTTTGAGTTTTCTTTATTGCTGAGCTCCAATGATCCTGAATTTGATGTGAGCTTTCAAGATCTATCTCTCTTGATATTTCAATATTACTTTAGATTTTGAGCTTCATTGATCTTTGAGCTTTCCATTTTGATCACTTGGGCTTTCATTCTTGAAGATTTTTCTTTTATATCAATGCTCTCATGATCTTCAAATTTTAATCCATGCCTCAAGCTTTGATATAATCATCCTTCTTTGAAATACAAGATTTCATGAATTTTTTAACCTTGCATTCATCATCGAGTCCTGAAAATACATCACTTAAATAAAACATGTTAAGTTCTGCTTGTTTGTTAGCATCAAAATAAGATGTTAAGCCTTGTAAGGCCAACAATCTCCCCCTTTTTGATGATAACAAACAAGAAGCAAAAATTGGAGTGAGTCTGAAAAAGACTCCCCCTTTCAATAAGCATCTTCTTAACAATATTTGCAAGATCAATATCAATTTCAAAACCTCTTTTACAATCATGCTCATCACTATCAAATACTTCTCCTTTTGATATATATTATGTTCATGCTCAGTTTTTGCAATTTGCAATACTGTGCTCAATTTTTTCTTTAAAACTTCTCCCCCTTTTAACATCCATCAAAAAAGAAAAAAAATGATTAAGTTCAAGTAAAATCACACGTTGAGCATATCATCAAACATGCATATCAACATATGTACACACTCAATTTATTATTTTTCAATATAGCATTTGTAGTGTGTTTTAATAGTCATATCTTTACTAACAACTTTTTCTTCCTTTGACATTATTGAAGATACCAATTGTTGATTTTATGATACCAATTTAACAAAATATGTGGTACCAACTGAAAAATATGTGATACCAAATTAAAATTTAATTCATGATATCAATTGATTAATAGGAAAACGATCATAATATAAGCAATAAGTCATAACACTCCCCTTGAATTTAATACATTCAGTTTTGTTACCAATTATGCTTTTATCATCTCATGTTTCAAAACATTGATTCACATCATGTATCAAATATCAAAATCATGCTAATATCATCAATGTCATACTTTGCTCATAGATATAATCATACTTGTCATGCTTAAAAGACAAATTGAACTTCTAGATTTTGATACCAAGTGAGCTTTTAAATTTTGATACCAAAAAATTTTTTTAAAATGTGACACCAAAAATACTTTATAGATACCAAAGCTACTATCACATCATGCATAGTTCATGGATACAAATATAACTTATTATATCTTTCATAGCTCATAGATATAAAGAGCAACACAAGAAAATTTTATCCACTTGATTCATTATTAGCATGCATGGTCAAGAATTAATTGCTTATCAAAATTCATGCTTTGCTCAATAACCTTATGCTCAAATAGTGAGCCATAAATTATCAATACAAGTCAAGTCAAGTCAAGTCAAGTCATACACATGCAGCGTATAGCATATCATATAGGCATGTAAGCATGTAGCATATAGTATTTCATTCTCAAATATCTTTTAAAAAAATTTAATGCAGTCACCTGTCAACAGGGGGCAGTCATCTGTCACTAAACAACTAGGTTTTTAAAAATGAACAGAAGGGTGACAAACGACTGAAAAAACCTACACAGTCGTCTCAGTTGTTACTGACAGTCATCTGTCAACAACTTGACAGTCGTCTGTCATGCTTTTGTCTACTTAGTTAAGGTCCTTTAATTTGTCAGTTGACTGTCCATGACAGGAAGTCGTCTGTCAACAAGTTGTTCCTCATTTCAAGACATTTTTTATTTCTCTCTTCTTTGTTTATTTAGACATAAAATTTCAATTTTTTCTTCTTTGAAAAATAAGTTCCAAGACTTAAAACTAAGGTCTCTAAGTCTCTTTGCCTAGTGAGCTTCAAAATGAAAAATCATACTTGAATCAACTTAAAGTAATAAGCTCAATTTAATATTTTCTTAAGTTAAGCTTTGTAAAAAAATCATCCTATGATTTTGTCAACAATGCCATTTTTGAATTTGTTATAATAAACTCTTAAACTTATTTGTTGATCATGAATTAAGTCACTTTCTCAATTTTTAAAGGGGAATGACTTAATCCATGAAAATTTTCATTTATGAACTAGTCTTTCATCTTGGTACCCACACTTTCTTAGGTCCGGTTGGTTTGATAAAGGATGTTTCTTTAACTCTCCATATTTGTTTAGTTTTCACTCCTTTTCTATTAAATGGACATTCAAACTTTATATGCCCTTTTTTCTTACATTGATAGCATATGGTGTTAGTGTAGGCATTAGAGGATGTGCTTGCATTATCTTTGGAGGCTTTTGAGAAATAACCCTTGTAAAGATTCCTTTTCTTTTTATTTTCAATTCCATTAAATCCAATACCTTCTTTGTTTAGAGACATTCTTTGGGAGCCTACCATTTTGTCAAAATTTGTTTTTCCTTTTGGAAAGTTATAAATGATCCTTTCTTTATCTTCATTTTGATTCTTGAGATCATTTATCTCTTTATCTTTCTTGTTATCAACCTTCTTTTGAGATTTCTCTAACTCTAGAGATAATTTTCTTATTTTATCCTCTAATTCAGAAATATATATATATATATATATATATATATATATATATATCTTTCTTATATACCGTAGAGGATAGGGATCGAAGGTCTTCTATCATTTTCTCATTCTTACATTCTAATTCTTTGATTTTCAAGTCTTTTTCCTTTTCAACAAGATTTTTGGATTCTAACTCATTTGTTGTAACTTCATTCTTATTTTCTATTTTCTTGATTCCTCAATCCTTTTCTCTTTCAGCATTTCTAAGAGATTCTAGTTCTTTCATCATTCATTCATTCTAGTTTTTTAATGATGTGTTTTGGTTGGTTACTTTAATCAGCATCTTATGTACTCTGAATAGATCATTTTGTAATTCATCATAAGATGGCATACACTCATCATTGGATTTATTACTACAAGAATTATTTGAAGATTTAGATGAGGATCTTTCCTCATCGTCCCAAGCCATAAAGAACGTATAAGCAACGTCTTGGTCACTTGATTCATTTTCTGAACTACTTGTATTCATCATGTCCCAAGTAGTGGCTTTCATGGCCCTTTTCTTTTTCTTCTTGGACTATTTCTTAAGTAGAGGACATTCTGGTTTTAAATGTCCAGCTTTGTTGCAATTATAGCATGTTGGAGTTTTATTCTTTGATTTCTTTTTTCTAATATCTTCTTCTTCTGATTTGGAATCTTGGTTTCTTAATTTGAATTTGTTTTTCCTTCTTAGTATCCTTACCAGCTTTTTAGATATGAAGGCTACTTCATCTTCATCCATTTCACTACTTGAGTTTTCTTCTAAGGTTTTAAAGGCTATTAATTTTTGGGCTTTGGTTTTTCCACTGTTTTCATTCATTGCCACGTCATATGTGAGTAAGGGACCTATAAGCTCATCTAAGGAAGTGGTTTTCAGATTTCTTCCTTCTGTTATGGCAGTGGCTTTTGGTTCCCATATAGTTGGCAGCCCTCTAAGAATTTTCCTTATCATCTCATAAGTAATGTAGGTTTTTCCTAGTGCATTTAAGGAATTTATTATGTGAGTGAACCTAGTAAACATATTAGTTATGGATTCATTCGGGTTAATCCTAAAGGCTTCAAATTCACTTGTAAGCATATCGATCCTGTTATCCCTAACATCTATAGTGTCTTCGTAAGTGACTTCTAGCTTGTCCCATATTTCCTTAGCTGATGTGCAAGTCATTACTCTATTAAAGTCATTAGCATCTAAAGCACAATATAAAGCATTCATAGCACTAGAGTTGACTTACAACATCTTATGATCAGAGTCTGTCATATCAATTTTCTCCTTGGGAACTTGTTTTCCATCGACTAGTTTAAAAGGAATTTGGTCACCTTCCATGACAACCTCCCATGCTTTTCAATTCATAATTTGAAGATATATTGCATTCTTTTTTTCCAAAAAGTGTAGTTCAAACCACAAAAGATGGGTGACCTAGTTGAAGATTGTCCCTTTCAAAAGGGAGCTACGCCTAAGTGAGCCATTAGGATCCTTTTATAGCTACTAATTAAGATTTTCTATAACCCCTCTCTGATACCCATTCAAAAGCAAGGTGTAGTCCTAAGAGGGGGGGGGGGGGAGGGGGTGAATTGGATTTTAAAAATTCCTTTCAATTCCTTTGAAGACTTCTTTTTATTTCTTTTATTTCTTTTAACCAATTCTTGAATTGTTTGTTTGCTTCACAAATCACACAAGAACTTAGTTCTTTTAATCCAAAGCACTATTGCTTATCCAAACAAGTAATCAACTAATCAATTAAACCAACCAATCAAGCACAATGTTCAAACTAAACAACCAATTGATTTTCTAAGTATAAGTTAACTATAGCATTATTTAGATTGATGAAAGCTTGCAAGATTCAGCACTCTTTAAAATATAAACACATTCCACTCAATATTAAACTTTAAACCATTCAACCAAAATACATTAGATTCAACTTTCATCTTTTGTTGTCAGCCCTGTATATAAATTTAAAATCAAACCATGTAGTAATGAATTTGCTCCTTTAATATGATGTGTAATATAAAATCCAATACTCTTTCCAAAATCCAGAATCCAAATAATCTATTAGTTAATTTTATCTTTGGGATGTTAACCAAGTAACGTACTCCCGTATGATTTTCGAAAAATATGGTTTAATCAACGTACTCCCTTTTGGTTTCCGCAACCCAAATCAAAATTAAAACTTAAGTTTATTTAACTTCTAAATTACGTAGTTTGTATGATTTTGACATTTAAAACATCCACACAAGCTTTCAAACCTGTTCCTTTACCAGGTGGAACAAACCTTTACACACTCCTTCAGTAGGCTAGAGCTTGCCTCTCCAAACGATGTACCTTTGTTTGGCTACTCCTTCAAATAGGCTAGAACCCGCCTCTTTAAGAAATATCCCCTTGCTTAGCCAATGATCCAAAAAATCCTTGGAATCGTCAATCTACAAGATACAAATCAAATAGATGTAGAAATAATGCTCTCACAAAGAGCTAATTAGTACAATTTAAAAACTAATATACTTCAAACAAATTCACAATATGGAAATATGAAGCTCAAGAAGATATCACTGTAAGCCTTCTTTCTAGGTTGAAAGAATTTAGAGTAGGCTCAGAATTTTCTTGATAAATTCACAACAAATCTTAGTAGTGAAACTTGGAAATTGATTGCACAAGAGAGCTTTGAGAGAATTGGGAGATTTGAGAGCAAGAAAGCTTGTTAGCTGTATTTTCTTGGTGTAATTAATCCTTAGCCTTGGGGGATTATTTATAGATGATAAATCAACTCTATTTCGTGTTCCCCAAGTAGCTTGGAGTGTTTTCCAAGTTTATAGAAAGTTTGGAGCACAATAAATATAAGTTTGAATTTCAAAACTTTTTTAAAAAATGTTTGTTAACATTGTTGAGATGTCTGAACTTTCGGGTTTAGTCGTCTGAGGAGGTTTTGCCTCTTTAGAAAAAGTTCAGCAAAATCTTCAAATGAATGAACTTAATCTTTAGTCAACTGAGGATATTCTTCAGATAACCGAGGTCAAGGGTCAGACGACTGAAGTGTCCAATTCAGTCTTGTGATGTTCTGCCATGAACAGTGTTCAGTTGGCTGACAACTTCGACCCCACTTTAGTATTTTAGTTATAACGTTTTCTATACAACTCCAAATTAGGTGTTCTTGGTGTCAAACAAAACTAAGATATAATCCTACAACTTTCATGTTGAACACATTTTAAAATAAAATTTTTTTGATAGACAAAAATGCCCTTTAATGCAGATGTAGAAAAAATGACAGCAATTGGGAAATTCTCTTTTTGGAGTTTTTCATTCCAAAAATGATTCTTACCTTTTTGAAACAATTTTTTACCTTATAAAAATATTTTCCAAGTATGTTAAAAGGTATTTAGGTCCAAGAAATTAACCTAAGAGTTTCATGTGTCCATATTAAAATTTTTTGAAGTACTTACAAAGCTTGTCCTAAAGACTCATTTGATTCTTCTTTGCTTTGAGTTCTCTTTATTGTTGAGCTTCAATGATCTTGAATTTGATATGAGCTTTCAATTCATTATCTCTATTGATCTTTCATCACTAATTCAGACTTTGAGCTTTATTGATCTTTGAGCTTATCATGTTGATCACTTGAGCTTTTATTCTTGAAGCTTTTTCTTTAATATCAATGCTCTCATGATCTTCAAGTTTTAATCCATGCCTCAAGCTTGATATAATCATCCTTCTTTGAAGTACAAGCTTTCATGAATTCTTTAACCTTGCATTCATCATTGAGTCCTGAAAAAACATTGCTAAACAAAGCATGTTAAGCTCTACTTGTTTGTTAGCATGAAAACAGGTTGTTAAGCCTTGTAAGACCAACAATCTCCCCCTTTTTGATGATGACAAATAAGAAGCAAAAATTGGAGTGAGCCTTAAAAAGACTCCCACTTTCAATAGGCATCATTTAGACAATATTTGTAAGATCAATATTAATTTCAAAACTCTTTTTACTATCATGCTCATCACTTTATTTAAGTTCAAGTTTATCAATCAATATCAAGTACTTCTCCTCCTTTTGATATATATTATGTTCATGCTCTATTTTTGCAATACCATGCTCAATTTTTACTTAAAAACTTCTCCCCCTTTGGCATCAATCAAAAAGAGAAAAAAAAATGATTAAGTTCAAATAAAATCATATTTTGAGCATATCGTTAAACACGCATATCAAACATATGTACATGCTCAATTTATTATTTTTCAATATAGCATATCTTTACTAACAACTTTTTCCCTTTGATAATCTTCAAGATACCAATTGTTGATTTTATGATACCAATTTAAAATTTAATTTATGATATCAATTTAAAATTTTATTAATTCATGATACCTGTTGATTAATAGGGAAACAATCATAAATATAAGCAATACGTCATTACACTCCCTCTGAATTTAATACATTCAGTTTTTGTTACCAATTATGCTTTTATCATCCCATGTTTCAAAACATTGATTCACATCATGTATCAAATATCAATATCATGCTAATATCATCAATGTCATACCATGCTCATAGATATAATCATACTTAACATGCTCAAAAACCAATTGTTAGATTGTGATACCAAGTGAGCTTTTGAATTTTGATATCAATTAAAATATTCATGGATACCAAAGTCATTATCACATCATGCATAGCTCATGGATACCAATATAACTATTATATCTTTCATAGCTTATTGATATCAATATAAAGAGCAGTAAGTTTATCCACATGATTCATCAATAGCATGCATGGTCAAGAATTAATCTCATATCAGAATTCATGCTTATACTCAATAATCTCATGCACAAATTTTCAACATAGTGAGCCTTAAATTTTCAATATAAGTCAAGTCATACACATGTAGCACATGTCATATCATATAGGCATGTAAGCATGTAACATATCGACTTTCATTCTCAAATATCTTTTTCTTAATCTGGGTAATTATGTAATAAGCTCAATTTGATATTTTCTTAAGTTAAGCCTTGTAAAAATTATCCTATGATTTTGGCGAACAATGCCATTTTTGAATTTGTTATAATAAGCTCTTAAACTCATCTTTAAGTTTTTCTATTTCAACTAGTTTGTTTGTTGATAATGAATTAAGTTACTTTCTCAATTTTTAAAGGGGAATGACTTAATCCATGGAGTTTTTTGTTTATGAACTAGTCTTTCATCTTGGTACCCATACTTTTTTGGGTCCGGTTGGTTTAATAAGAGATGTTTCCTTAATATTTGTTTAGTTTTCACACCCTTTATCTTGAATGGACATTCAAACTTTATATGTCCCTTCTTCTTACATTGATAGCATATGGTGTTAGTGTAGGCATTAGAGGATGTGCTAGTATAATCTTTGGATGTTTTCGAAAAATAACCCATATAATGATTCTTTTTCCTTATATTTTTAATTCCATTAAAACCAATGCCTTTTTTATTTAGAGACATTCTTTGTGAGCCTATCATTTTATCAAAGTTTGTTTTTCCTTTTGTAAAGTTATAAATTATCCTTTCTTTACCTTCAATTTGATTTTTGAGATCATTTATTTCAATGTCTTTCTTGTTATCAACCTTCTTTTGTGATTTCTCTAATTCTTGAGATAATTTTCTTATTTTATCCTCTAACTCAGAAATATATATATCTTTCTCATATACCGTAAAGGATAGAGATCGAAAGGTCTTCTATCATTTTCTCATTCTTGCATTCTAATTCTTTAATTTTCAAGTCTTTTTCTTTTTCCGCAAGATTTTTATATTCTAAATCGTTTATCATAGTTTCATTCTTACTTTCTATTTTCTTGATTTTTGAATCCTTTTCTCTTTCAGCAGTTCTAAGGGATTCTAACTCTTTCATTATACTTTCATTCTTATTCTTCAATGATGTGTTTTGTTTAGTTACTTTAATTAGCATCTTATGAACTTTGAATAAATCATTTTGTAATTTATCATAAGATGGAATACACTCATCATTGGATTCATTACTACAAGAATTATTTAAAGATTAATATGAGGAGCTTTCCTCATCGTCCTAAGCCATAAAGCATGTATAGACAACCTCTTGGTCACTTGATTCTTTTTCCAAACTACTTGTACTCATGTTGTCCCAAGTAGTGGCTTTCATGACCTTTTTGTTTTAATTCTTAGACTCTTTCTTAAGTAATCGACATTCTGGTTTTATATGTCCAGCTTTGTTGCAATTATAACATGTAGGAGTTTTTTTCTTTGATTTCTTTTTACTGATTTCTTCTTCTTCTCATTCGAAGTCTTGGTTTCTTCTTTTGAATTTATTTTTCCTTCTTAGTATCTTTACAAGTTTCTTAGATATGAAGGCTAGTTCATCTTCATTCATTTCTTCTTCACTACTAGAGTTTTCTTTTGTGGTTTTAAAGGCTATTGATTCTTAGGCTTTGGTTTTTCCACTCCTTTCATTCATGTCATTTCGTATGTGAGGAAAGAACCTATTAGCTCATCTAAAGAAGTGTTTTTAAGGTTTCTTCCTTCAGTTATCGTAGTGGCTTTTGATTCCCATATAGGTGGCAGCCCTCTAAAAATTTTCCTTATCATCTCATAAGTAGTGTAGGTTTTTCCTAAGACATTTAGGGAATTTATTATGTGAGTGAACCTAGTGAACATATTAGTTATGGATTCATCTTGGTCCATCTTAAAAGCTTCATATTCACTTCTAAGCATATCGATCCTATTATCCCTAACATCTATAGTGCCTTTGTAAGTGACTTCTAGCTTGTCCCATGTTTCCTTAGCTGATGTGCAAGCCATTACTCTATTAAATTCATTAGCATCTAAAGAACAATATAAAGCATTCATAGCATTAAAGTTAACTTGCAACATCTTATGATCTGAGTCTGTCATATTAATTTTCTCCTTGGGAACTTGTTTTCCATCGACTAGTTTAAAAGGAATTTGGTCACCTTCCATGACAACCTCCCATGCTTTCCAATTCATAGTTTGAAGATATGATTACATTCTCTTTTTCCAAAAAGAGTAGTTCAAACCACAAAAGATGGGTGGCTTAGTTGAAGATTGACCCTCTCCAAAGGGAGCTATGCCTAAGTGAGCCATTGGTATCCTTTTATAGCTACTAATTAAGATTTTCTATAACCCCTCTCTCATTCCAATTCAAAAGCAAGGTGTAGTCCCAAGAGGGAAGGGGTTAATTGGATTTTAAAAGTTTCTTTTAATTCCTTTGAAGACTTCCTTTTATTTCTTTTATTTCGTTTAACCAATTCTTGACTTGTTTGTTTGATTTACCAAGAACACAAGAA
Source organism: Malania oleifera (assembly GCF_029873635.1). Lineage (NCBI taxonomy): Eukaryota > Viridiplantae > Streptophyta > Magnoliopsida > Santalales > Ximeniaceae > Malania > Malania oleifera. Next base: position 29,920,021 of record NC_080425.1, read on the forward strand.
CTTAGTTCTTTTAATCCACACCGCTATTGCTTATCCAAACAAGTAATCAATTAAACCAACCAATCAAGCACAATGTTCAAACGAAACAACCAACTGATTTGCCAAGTATAAGTTAACTGCAGCTTTATTTAGATTGATGAAAGCTTGCAAGATTCAGCACTCTTTAAAATATAAACCCATTATACTCAATATCAAACTTTAAACCATTCAACCACAATACATTAGATTCAACTTTCATCTTTTGTTGTCAGCCTTGTATATAAATTTGAATCAAGCCTTGTAGTAATGAATTTGCTTCTTTAATATGATGTGTAATATAAAATCCAACACTCTTTCCAAAATCCAGAATTCAATTAAACTCTTAGTTAATTTTATCTTTGGGATGTTAACCAAGTAACGTACTCTCGTATGATTTCTGCAAAATATGGTCTAACCAACGTACTCCTTTTCAGTTTCTGCAACCCAAATAAAAATTAAACCTTAAGTTTATTTAACTTCCAAATTACGTAGTTTGTATGATTTTGATTTCTAAAACATCCACGCAGTTCTATATGTACTAAAAATAAAGAGAGTAAGGAAAGAGAGAGTGAGACCGAGATTTTTACAAGGTTCGGTTTATACCCGTCCTACGTCCTCACCTTTGCAAAACCACCAAAGGATTCACTAAACATGTTCCTTTACCAGGTGGAACAAACCTTTACACACTCCTTTAGTAGGCTAGAGCCCACCTCTCCAAACGATGTGCCCTCGTTCGGCCACTCCTTCAAATAGGCTAGAGCCCGCCTCTCTAAACAATATCCCCTTGCTTAGCCAACGATCCAAAAAATCCTTGGAATCGTCAATATACAAGATACAAATCAAATAGATGTACAAAGAATGCTCTCACAAAGAGCTGATTAGTACAATTTAAAAACTAATATACTTCAAACAAATTCACAATATGGAAATATGAAGCTCAAGTAGATATCACTATAAGCCTTCTTACCAGGTTGAAATAATTTAGAGTAGGCTCATAATTTTCTTGATAAATTCATAGAAAATTTCAGTAGTGAAACTTGGAAATTGATTACACAAGAGAGCTTTGAGAGAATTGGGAGATATGAGAGCAAGAAAGCTTGTTTCTTGTATTTTCTTGGTGTAATTAATCCTTAGCCTTGGAGGGTTATTTATAGATGATAAAACAACTCTATTTCATGTTCCCCAAGTATCTTGGAGTGTTTCCCAAGTTTATGGAAAGTTTGGAGCACAATAAATATAAGTTTGAATTTCAAAACTTTTTTAAAAAATGTCTGTTAACAGTGTTTAGACGTCTAAACTTTCGGGTTCAGTTGCCTGAGGTGGTTTTGCCTCTTTAGAAAAATTTCAACAAAATCTTCAGATGAAAAAACTTAATCTTCAGTCAACTGAAGATATTCTCAGATGACAGAGTTCAAGGGTCAGACGACCAAACTGTTCGGTTCATTCTTTTGATGTTCCGCCATGAACAGTGTTTAGTTGGCTGACAGCTTCGACTGGACTTCAGTATTTTAGTCATAACATTTTCTATACAACTACAAATTAGGTGTTCTTGGTATCAAATGAAAGCTAAGAGAAACTCTTACAACTTTTATGTTGAACACTTTTTAAATTAATGAGTTTTTGATAGACACAAATGCACCTCAATGTGGATGTAGAAAAAAATGACAGCAATTAAGAAATCCTCTTTTTGGTGTTTTTCATTCCAAAAATGATTCTAACCCTTTTGAAACAATTTTTGACCTTATAAAAATATTTTCCAAGTTTGTTAAAAGGTATATAGGTCCAAGAAATTAACCTAAGAGCTTCATGCATTCATATTGAAATTCTTTGAAGTACTTACAAAGCTTGTCCTAAAGACTCATTTGATTCTTCTTTTCTTTGAGTTCTCTTTATTGCTGAGCTTCAATGATCCTGAATTTAATGTGAGCTTTTAATTCATTATCTCTCTTGATCTTTCATCACTAATTCAAACTTTGAGTTTTCCATGTTGATCACTTGAGCTTTTATTCTTGAAGCTTTTTCTTTAATATCAATGCTCTCATGATCTTCAAGTTTTAATCCATGCCTCAAGCTTGATATAATCATCCTTCTTTGAAGTACAAGCTTTCATGAATTTTTTAACCTTACATTCATCATTGAGTCCTAAAAAAACATTACTAAACAAACCATGTTAAGTTCTGCTTGTTTGTTAGTATCAAAACTGGATGTTAGGCCTTATAAGGCCAACAATTTACATTGTAGAAATGAGGTGGTCCATAAGAGGATACACCTAGATGTGCCACATAGATTTTTGTGTAGATACTAATTTAAGATTTACTACAACCCCGCTCTGATATCAATTGAAAAGTAAGGTGTATTTTAAAGAGGGGGTGAATTGGGTTTTTAAAATTTTCTTTGAAACCTGTTTGTTTTATGAGTTCCTTTAGTTAAGAGTTGACCCAAAAAATTAATATGATGTTATCAAGCCAATATATTTGAAAGTCACTCAAGATCTCAGCAAACTTGCTTTAATAAAGTAATTTACTTTACAAGAATAAACTCAGCAACTTAGTGAATAACCAGATTTTCAAAATCAATTGAACAATAATAATCTTGATTAATTCCAATTGATCAATCGGAATAGATAAGATAATCACACAATTTTTATATCTACTATGTATTTCAATGATCAAAGCTTTTATAATAAAATTCAATCCAATCAACTCAGTAACCAATGATATTCCAATTTCAAGTTCAAACCTTTGATGTGAAGACACAGCTGACCAAATTTAAGAATCAATTCAAGATGGTTTAGAAACCAATATCAGAATTTAGTTTTGCTTTTGAATATGTCAATCCAACAAACAATATAGTATGGTGATAAAGATCAAACTTAGAAATTCAGCAGCCTTTCAAAATTCAATTTTTAATATAATATATATTTCTTGGATTTAAGTATGTAACTAATCAATATGTTAATGGGCTTTGGTATTTATCAATCAAAGTACTCCGTTTAAGGTTTCCCCAGACTTTGATATTTATCAATCAATGTACTCCCTTTACGGTTTTTGCAATTCCTAATAACAAATTAATTTCCAGCAATTAATTAAGCATTCACACAATTCATATATGCATAAAATTAAAGAGATTTGGGGAAGAGAAAGACACCGAGATTTTACGAGGTTCGGCTATACTCGCCTACGTCCTCATCTTAGGCAAACCACCCAAGGATTTCACTATACCACTCCCTGAATCCTAGAGGAGCAAACCATTTACACATTCCTTAAAGTAGGATGGAGCCCTCCTCTCCAAGCGATACCCCATGCTTGATTAGCCAACGATACAATCAACCCTGAATCGTTAAAAACAACAAGAGAAAAGTTTGTGTACAATAACACTCTCAAAAGAGCTTATTAGTACAATTTGAATATCACAATATATTTCAATCAAATATTAATATTAAAAGATGAAGCTCAAGCGTATATCACCGGGTTCTTTCTTAGGTTGAAAATTTCAAGTAGAGGACTAGAACTGTGAGTAGTATCAGCAAGAACACAACAAGACTTTAGAAAAAAAAATTTCAACAATAGAGCTTTTGAATGTAGGAGTATAAACTAATTTGCCGATTGTTATTGTTATTTAATTCCTAGAATTAACTTGTATTTATAGAGTTAAAAAGTGTATAAACGTATTCCCCAAGTTACTTTGAGTATTTCCCAAATTTTCACTTTGTTTGGGGGGCCAAGAAATCACTTTTGGAAAGTTTCCCACTCTATTTTAAATTTAAATTTACAAAGGTCAATTGCCTGTACCCAAAGGTTAGTCGCCTGTGAATTTTAAATGAGCATATATTTTTAAGTCAGTATAGGTTGAGTTGCCTATACTCACAGGGTCGATCGACTGTACCTATTCTGTTTGCTGATTTGTCAACTAAATAGTCACCTGATGTGTTGTTAACTTTGACTACCCTTCAGTATTTTTTACTTTCTCTATTCAAATCCAAATTGGACATTCTTGATATCAATAGAAAGCTAAAATAAAATCCCACAACTTTCATGTTGAACACTTTTTAAGATAAGAAAGCATTGACAGAGACAATTGCATATAAATGCAGATATAGAAAAAATAAGGGAATTTGGAGAATCCTATTTTGGTGCTTTTCATTCAAAAAATAAATTGAACCCTTTTGAAATAACTTTTGACTTTATAAAAATATTTTCCAAGTATTTTAAAAGGTATCTAGGTCCAAGTAATTAACCTAAGAGCTTCATGCATCCATATTGAAATCGTTTGAAGTACTTACATGAGACTTCTTAAAAGATTATAACTTCTTAAGCGCTAAGTCTTCAGGTATTGGCTTCCATTATTTGTATCTCTTTTAAGCTTCTTCCTTTAATCGACTTTTGCTTTATTATGAGCCATGTCTCTAAGCATATGTGATTTTATTTAATCACTTGAGCTTGATTTTTTAGGAACTTGTTATTTTATAAAAACTTGTGAGCTTGATCTCTTTATAAAAGCTTTTGAGCCCTCAAACTTATATTAGCAAAAAATGTTAAGTTCCTTTGATTTGTTATCATCAAAATAAGATTCGAAACCTTGTAAGAGCAACAATTGGTGTGAATGTCGGGTTAGAGAGGGTGTTTGTTACTGATGTGGTAGACCTTGCCACATGGCAGGAGATTGTTGTGCGCCACCTAGGGATGTACCCACACCTAATAAATTCTGGGGACACAATCAAGCACCCGAGGCGACTACCAGAGGAACACTACCCAGGCGTGGGTGTATTCGATTACATCGGGAGATACGGAGGATGCCGATGACATGGTGATAGGTACTATTTTAATATTGCCACATAAAGTTGTTGTATTATTGGGGCAGAAGCTCAGCTATTGGATGTTACTATATCGGTGGCTACACCAACAGAAACCATAGTGGTATGTAGGAGAGTACTTAAAGATTATCTAATCATTATTTTGGGGAGGGCATTGCCTGCTAATCCAGTGGTCCTCGACATGCATGGATTTGAGGTGATTCTAGGGATGGATTGGCTAGCTTCTAGTTATGCTAGTATTGACTACTACAAGAAAGAGGTGGTGTTCAGACCTCCATGGGAGTAAGAGTACATGTTTGTTAGGTTGTGTGTACGTGCCTCACCACAAAGAATGTCAGCTATGCAGGCTAAAAGGCTACTCTTGGAAGGATGCAGGGGTACCTAGCTTGTGCGAAGGAAGCACCAGAGAAAGAATTAGGACTTGAGGATATCACGATAGTAAGAGAATTTCCTGATGTGTTTCCAGAGGATTTGTTGGGGTTACCTCCCAAGCATGAGGTTGATTTTGCTATCAACCTATTGGCTTTTTGAGTCCGATCTCAGATTTGATGTTGACAAACACACATATTACTTATGTGTGTAATCTAGTGACTGAACATGTTATAATTCAACACACACATAAGGGGAAGTGGAATACAGGAGGAACTTCAAGTTTATCATCATTCTGGTGCGTTCCATGGAGTCTTGAAGAGCAAAAGGAAGACAAAGACATTAGTTTATTTCTTTTGTAATGCATTTATTTTTTAATTTGGTTTGTAATAACTGCATTCATTCTACATGATATGAATGTAAGCTTAGACAGAACCATAGACAGACCTTATGACTAACTTCATTCGACCTTCGGTCGACCGACGCTAGGTTTTTCAGGGTAAATTAAATTGCCTAGACCTTAGATTGACCCTAGGTCCCTACACTTGATTTTTAACTGAAACAGGACTTAGGCTTTAGTTTGTGAGGTTTTGGGCGACCGAACCCAGGCAAGTAAAATTGCCTCGGTTAACTGAATAGTTGACTAGTCAACAAGTTTGAGTTGGTTCGGGAGCGACCAAAAAAAATTGAACTAAGTGTCTTTGGATGACTAAACCTTAAAGTGGTCACTTTTCACCTTTCTCAGGTGCTTGAACTCCACATTCAAAATGCCCTCGGGCGACCGAATCTCGGACATTTTGAGAATCACCTAGTTCAGCCACTCGAACCATTTTTCAGGTACCCAAACTTCAAATTTGACTTTTTCTATTGTGTCTGTTCAAGCGACCGAACCTATGGCTTGGTCGACCAAAACTCTCGGGTTGCAATTATTTAACTAAGGTAATTAGGGTTAAAAATTAATTAAACTTTTTTAATAATACCCAGCATGTCCTCAACAGTAAAAAATTTCCCTGAGTCTATATATACCCCTTTCATAACTCAAATTATCAACTTTGATTGGCCCATTTTCTCTCAAATTTTTATCCTAATCAAAGTTCCCCCAAAAATTTTTTTATTGCAAAAACTCTTTTATTGGGGCAAATCGTTTACTCTCCAAATCTCTCTTTATTATTATTCAGAAAATCTTTTTAAAGAGAGCATATATTTTATTTGGGCTTTCACTTGTTTTGATTTGCATATAGATTTTCAAATGCATGTATTTTTGTTGAATCCTTGGGAGGGGGGGGGGGTATGCCCAAGGCAGGGATGTAGGCTAATTTGGTCGAACCTCGATAACAAATATCTTGTGTCAGTCTCTCCCTATCTCATTTTAATTCTTGCACTTTAAATTTAGTATGTATATGCCTATTTATTTATTGTTATATTAGTTGCATGCACACCTTTATTTTAAATGAGATGTGTTGCACACAGATATGCTTGCAGTCACAGTTCTATTATTTTACATACAAGTTTGCATTATGAATGAGATATGATTAGTGGTGAATTGGTAAAATTTTTAATTAGCCAAAAAAATTTTTAAAACCTAATTCACCCCTCTCTTGGGATCACACCAAAGTCAACAATTGGTATCATAGTATCATTGCAAAAGGCTTAACCGCTTATGCAAAATATTGACTCAATTTTTCTGTGTATCCCAATCTTAAGGGTCAGCACTTTGCAAATTCTCCATTGTTTTCACTGTATAGATTTTACTATTTGTTTATTGAAAATGATTTTTGTAAAATCAATCGATTAGAGGTTTTGGAAAGTATTTCATATCCCATGGAAAATGATTTTTAATGCATAGTTTCCCAAACATGAAAATGAAATGAATTTGCATTACATGATTCAGATGCATATCATTTGAGTGCCATGCTTATTTTATTTTGTGCCTTAGTCACTAATGTTTTTAAAAGTTTATATTTTTCTAAGTGTTAAGGATTTTTGGAACCAGTTAAGGTATGAAAAACCAAGAGAGAGATGAACACAACTCCGAGCTTAAACAACTAAGAAGGAGTAAAATGTATAGGCATATCTATCCTCCTTCTATCCTATTGAATATTTCATACAATGATTCATACTGTATATTTTGTGTTATATTTTTTATGAATCATGTGTATTTTGTGTTGATTACATGCCATCTTATGAGAAGTCATAAAGGAATATTTTTTTTACACTCATAAGATGCTTGGGTAAAACATATGAGGGGTCATAATGCTTTAAATGCCTAAATAGTGTTTGCGCATGAAATTCTTGAATTTTAGTATACACTATTATTAATCTTTTTTTTTTTCTTTTGAAAATCTAGCCAATGCTGAGTCTTAGTGATCTTATCCAATCTAAGCTTAATATATATACATATAATTATGATTGGTTAATATATGATAATTTTGGCTAGTGCATGCTTATATTATTATTAGTTCTTAGATTAAACCTCATAAGCATGATTAAATAAATCTCATTCACTTGGACGAAATGTTTTTAATTGTTATAAGATTTTTAATTGTATATATGCCTAAGTTTAAAACTCTTGAATATAACATGACTTGTCCATCACACAAATTTTAAGTTTAGGGAATTAATATTTTATATATCATATAACCCTAAATCCATAATGGAACTTAAAGCTCATCCTCATATTTGAAAATTTTGTTATGCCAAATACCGTTATTGAATATGAAATTATTTGATTGCATAACTGGGGGGGGGGGGGAGCAAAGAATTTATTTTAAATCTGTTGTTTGAGTTGAATGCTACTATCCATGTGTTTGCTAAATGTTATATGATTGGATGGATAGTTTATACTTATTTGAACCGTTGAACTACTGAATGCATGCTTGTATTGAATGCCTCCTACATGGCGGATGCAGTGATGTGAATTGCATGCTAGTAGTGGATATAGTTTATCGCATGCTTAAACTTAATTATTATGAATTGTTTTTGTGAATCTATTAGGTTTTTGGCACATAAAAAAACAGGAAAATGTTCAATTTATAGACAGCATGCTGCCAAAATTTCAGTAGAACTTTTCCCAAAAATGAAGCCATGTATTAGAATAAATGATGATAAATTGCATGCTAGATGAACTTTATGATTATTTTTATAATGCATGTAAAATAATTAATTAGTTAGCTGACGCATGTTGAATTATAAATGGTATGTGCTTAACAAAAAAATATGCACAATCTTCATGTCATTTCCTAGGCTGCTATATAATTAAATAGATTAGTACATGTTAAAACCTATTAGTTTGCACTGAATTGAAAACATGTACACATTTTATGGACCTAGGGAAAACTTAGTTCATGGACATCATTTTGCCGTAACCTTGGGATATGAACTTCATGAAGAACCTAAATGGTACAACATCATTCTTAAAATAAAATGTCACAAGTTCTAATGATAGTCCATAAACTAGGGATATTGCATGACTTAGGGGGAGTTTTTATTTCACACACACTCATTGTAGATTTTGAGTTGTGTCATTCTTTTTGTGAACCCCTATTGCATTATCTTAAGTATAGCCTTGATGGGCTATCGTATTTTAAATTGAAATGCAATATGTCATGCTGTGTGCTAAATGTTCAATATTTGCTGCATGCTGAAATATTTTGAAAGGATGAATTTTTTATGAATTTTTTTAAATGACTATCGTCCTTGAACTTTATTGCAAGTATGCGTGCATGCAAATATACAGGGGGAGCTTAAGCCCCACTCATAATAAAAATAAATAAGTACTTAATGTCAATAATCTCTTACATGCTAAGTAATATTAAGAAGGATGAACATGTCATGAATGTGCTTGAATGAAATTCATCCTTGAGTGTAAATGCACTTATGTATGCATGAGACTATACTGGGGAGTTTAAGCCCCATCCTTGAGAAAAGGATATAATCACCTGCCTGATGGACTATCGCTATTACTCTTTCTACTTTTTGAGTTCGATTTTATACTATGAACATCATATCCTGTCTTTACTGAATCATTCTTTGATATGGATTGTTCACGGTATGGATGAACATCATGCAGTCATGTTGTTTGACCATTAGCGCATGTGTGTTTAGGGATATTTTACTGGTAAAATTTATTCATCTAACACATATCCAGTAATCTGAAAGTAATACTTATACTATTTGGACTTTTAATGAATTTTCACAAATTATATCAGTATAAGTAGTTGAAATGAATTTAAGCATGAATTCAAACTGATAGGGGGAGCATCTAAAATTAAAATTCCTATCTTGTTATGCTTACCAAATTTGTGGCTTAGTTCTGTATTAGTTTATTGTGGCATGTGCTTTACTGTAATGCTTTTGTTGAATATCATAAATGAAAATATTTTTGATTTGCCATAGTGTCTTTGGTCTTGCCATATGATCTAGATCTAGTTTGTCTAAATCATTGTGGGATCTATATGGTTGGTTTTTTTGGTTATACTATGGATTGCACTTAAATGACAAACTAGAAAAACATTGCTTGCTTGATCTTTAAATTAGTTTCTTTTTCAGCAAGCGTCGCCCCTAGTAATTATTGAAAATCATAAGGGGAGATATATATATATATATATATATATATATATATATATATATATATATATTTACTTATATATATTTATGTATATATTCTTTTAGCAAGAAATTTTTTTAAAATGAAACATATTTTTTTATCTTGATTGTGTGCTTAAATGTTTTCATGATTGTGCTTGTATTGTTTTAAAATTTTATGTCATGAAATTATATTATTTATACTTTTTTAAAGGTGTTAAATAACTGGTTCATGCATCATTCATGAAATGCTTGTGAACTTGTTAGATCATGTTTATGCTTAAACCTCTTTTTTCATATGTCGCACGCCTTTTAAATTCCAATCTTTGCGGGGTGTACGTTGTGCTTAAATTGAAATGGTTTGTCTATATTTCTAATCTGGCCTTGTTCATCATGTCATTTTAAATTTGAATGACCAGTTAAACTGTTGTGTGTGCTTCATTGCTATATTTTTAATAGTTATAGATTTTCTATGCCCAAATCTTATACTAAAAAGAGGGAGAGTTTTATAAGAAAAATAAAAAAATATTTTTAAAAGGGGGGAGTTCTCTTTTCTAAGTCTGTGTTAAATGATAAAATGTCTTCCACTTAGCTTAACCCTTTTTGCTGATGTCAAAAGGAAGAGAATTTTAATGAGCAAAATGTTTATGACCCAAAGGGAAGTTTTTCCTAGGGCAAAAACCATAGGGGCAATTATCTGAGTGTGTGCTTTAATGCAAAAATTTAAATGCATGATCTTTGTTGTGTCATCTTTCATGAATATGCTTAAGTTATTATGTTTATTCTTACATTATGCATATTCTTGGGGGGAACCTTTTCAGGCTTTACCTATTTTGCTCTGGTGCATTTGTCATCATCAAAAAAAGGAGAGATTGTTGGTTTCTTGAGTTCGATCTCTGTTTTTATGCTGACAAACACACGTGTTACTTATGTGTGTAATCTAGTGACTGAATAGGTTATAATTCAACACACACATAAGGGGAACTGGAATATAGGAGGAACTTCAAGTTTATCATCATTCTGGTGCGTTCCATGGAGTCTTGAAGAGCAAAAGGAAGACGGAGACATTAGTTTATTTCATTTGTAATGCATTTATTTTTTAATTTGGTTTCTAATAACTGCATTCATTCCACATGATATGAATGTAAGCTTAGATAGAACCGTAGACAAACCTTAGGGCTAACTTCGGACCACCTTCGGTTGACCAATGCCAGGTTTTTTAGGGTAAATTAAAATGCATAAACCTTAGATTAACCCTAGGTCACTGCACTTAATTTTTAACTGAAACAAAACTTAGGCTTTAGTTTGTGAGGTTTTAGGTGACCAAACCTAGGCAAGTCAAATTGCCTCGATCGATCAAATGGTTGACTAGTCAACTAGTTTGACTTGGTTCAAGCGACCGAACAAAATTGAAGTGAGTGTCCCCAGGCGACTGAACCTTAGGGTGGTCACTTTTCACCTTCCTCGGGCGCCCAAACTCCATGTTCAAAATACCCTCAGGCAACTGAATCTCGGACATTTTGAGAATCGCCTAGTTCAACCACCCGAACCAGTTTTTAGGCACCCGAAGTTCAAAATTGTATTTTTCTATTGTGTTTGTTTAGGTGATTGAACCTATGGCTTGGTCGACCGAAAATCTCGGGTTGCAATATTTTAACTGGGGTAATTAGGGTTAAAAATTAATTAAACTTTTTAAATAATGCCCAGCGTGTCCCCTACGGTCAAAACTTTCCCTAAGTCTATATATACCCATTTCACAACTCAAATTAGCAACTTTGATTAGCCCATTTTCTCTCTAATTTTTATCTTAATCAAAGTTTCCCCAAAACATTTTTATTGCAAAAACTCTTTCATTGGAGCAAACCTTTTACTCTCCAAATCTCTCTTATTATTATTTAGAAAATCTTTTCAAAGAGAGCATATATTTTATTTGGGCTTTTACTTGTTTTCATTTGCACATAGATTTTCAAATGCATGTATTTTTGTTTTGTGCAAAATCATTTGAAACCAAAACCCTAGGTTCTCTAGTTTGTTCTTGAAAAATATTTTTTGGAGAAAATTTCTTATTAGGGTTTAAAAATATTTACACACCCTTACTCCCTGATCATATTTCATAGCATTAGAGTGTGTATATTTGAGCTTTATTGTGTACATTTTTTCTTGTATATTTTAGTAGCATTTTCATGTTCAAAAATGTTTTCCGTGTACTGGTTGGGTTTAGACATTTAATTGAACTGGGGAGAGTCTCGGCTTAGTAAGTGAGACCGATTCGGTTCAGTCCAAGACATGAACTTGGGAGTCTCAGCCCCGTAAGTGAGACTAGTTTGGCTCAACATAGTAATTGAGTTGGGGTTTTCCTCACCATGTAAGGAGAGGATGTAAACGACTTCCGCTCTGCCCAGTTAAGTGAGCAGGTTTAGTGAAATCCTTGGGGGGTATGCCCAAGGCGGGGACATAGGCTGATTTGGTCTAACCTCGATAACAAATATCTTGTGTTACTCTCTCCCTATCTCATTTTAATTCTGACACTTTAAATTCAACATGTGTATGCCTATTTATTTACTGTTATATTAGTTGCATGCACACCTTTATTTTAAATGAGATATGTTGCACACATGTATGCTTGCACTCACAGTTCTCTTATTTTACATACAAGTTTGCATTATGAATGGGATATGATTAGTGGTGAATCGGCAAAATGCTTAGTTAACAGAAAAGTTTTTAAAACTCAATTCACCCCCCTCTTGGGATCACACCAAGGTCAACACAACCTATCTCTGGGAATGCAGCCAATCTCTAAGGCTCCATACAGGATGATTATAGCTAAATTGAAAGAATTAAATGAATAGTTACATGAGTTATTGGATAAGGTATTCATTAGACCTAGCGTATCACCCTGGGGAGCCTAAGTTTTGTTCGTGAAGAAGAAAGACAGGTCGATGAGGATGTGTATCGACTAATGGGAAATAAATAAAGTGACGATTAAGAACAAGCATCCACTTCCCCGTATCGATGATCCATTTGACTAGCTTCAAGGAATGCAGGTCTTCTCTAAGATCAATCTCTAGCGTATCATCATGTGAAAGTTAAATCATAGGATGTACCGAAGATCGCTTTTTGCACTAGGTATGACCATTATGAATTTGGATTAACTAATGCTCTAGCTGCATTTATAGGCCTCATGAACAGAGTATTCCATAACTATTTGGACCAATTTGGGGTAGTATTTATTGATGATATTATGATATATTCAAAGAGTCTCGAGGAGCATGAGGATCATTTGAGGATGGTACTTCAGGTGTTGAGGGAAAGGAGGTTGTATACCAAATTCAAGAAATGTGAATTCTGGCTGGAACAAGTTGTGTTCCTTGAGCGCGTGATATCCAAGGGTGGTATTTCTATAGACCTGAGTAAGATAGAGTCAGTGGTGGACTGGGTAAGACCGAAGAATGTCCACAAGATCAGGAGCTTCTTGGGATTGGCAGGATATTACCGCTGATTCGCGTAAGGTTTTTCTAAGTTATCAGGCCCTCTGACAAAGTTGACTTGGAAGAATGTAAGATATGAACGGACAGATGAATGTGAACAAAGCTTCCAAGAATTAAACCAGCAAGTCATCACTGCGGCAATACTGACAATTCCTTATAAAGAAGGGGGTTTTGTAATTTACAATGATGCGTCTCAGAAAGGGCTTGGATGTGTTTTAATGCAATAGGGGAAGGTCATCGCATATGATTCTCATCAACTCAAGGAGTACGAGAAAAATTATCCCACGTATGATATGGGATTGGTGGCAGTAGTGTACGTATTGAAAATATAGAGACACTACTTGTATAGTGAAAGGTGTGAGATTTTTTTAGATCATAAATCCTCAAGTACTTCTTCATGCAGAAGGAGCTAAATACGGGACAGAGAAGATGACTTGAACTAATAAAGGGCTATGACTAAACCATCAATTACAACCCAAGGAAAGCTAATGTTGTAGCTGATGCTTTGAGTCGGAAGTCAGTAAATGTGTCAATCTCGCCAATGGTAACTCAACATCAAATCAGGATGGATCTAGAAAGATTTGGTAAAGAAATTGTGGAAGAAAATCACTAGGCGTTCATTGCTAGTCTAATACTCCAACCGACCTTGCTGGAAAAGATTAAGACCACTCATATAAAAGATGTAGAATTGGTAAAAATTAAGGGTAAGGTTCAGAGTGGATTAGGAGCAGATTTTAATATCTTAAAGGAAGGAGCTTTAAGGTTTCATACCAGACTATGTGTACCTAATGACGCATAAGTTAAAAGGACAATTCTGAAGGAGACTCGTCACTCTCTTTATACTATACATCTAGGAAGCACAAAAATGTATCAAGATTTACAAGAGTCTTTCTGGTGAAACAACATGAAGAGAGAAATTGTCTGATTCATGAAGCAATGCCTTATGTGTCAACAAGTGAAAGTTGAACACCAGAGACCAGCAAGACAATTTCAATCACTTCACATTCTTGAGTGGATGTGAGAGCACATTTCTATGGACTTCATCATAGGGTTACCATCGACACTTCATGGGAAAAATGCCATTTAGGTAATTGTTGATCATCTAACAAAGATTGTGCATTTTGTTCCAATCAAAGTCAGCTATTCCATGAATAGATTGCCAGAGTTGTATGTACAAGATATAGTTAGACTTCATGGCGTACTAGCGTTCATTATATTAGATTGAGACCCACGTTCACCTCCTAGTTTTGAAAGAGCTTGCAAAAAGCTTTGGGATCTTAACTGACCTTTAGAACAGCGTTTCACTTCCAGAATGATGGACAGTCAGAGACAACAATCCAAATATTGGAGGACATGTTGCGGGCATGTATGCTGGATTTTGGCGGTAGTTGGATTCAGTATTTGTCATTAGTTGAGTTTGCTTACAACAATAGTTACCAGGCCAGTATTGGGATGACATCGTATAAAACGTTGTATGGTCAAAGGTGACAATCTCCACTATATTGGGATGAGGTTGGCGAACAGTAGATTTTAGTACCAGAAATTATTCAACAAACTTTTAAGAAAATCAAGCTTATCCAGGATAGAATTAAAACAACTCAGAATCGGTAGGAGAGTTATGATGACACTCACCGACAAGAGCAAGAATTTGATGTAGGGGCTATAATATTTCTGAGGGTTGCTCCAATGAAAGGGGTTATGAGATTTAGAAAGAAGGGTAAGCTTAGCCCTAGATATATTGCGTCATTCGAGATATTGAAAAGGGTTGGTCTAGTTGCCTATATTATAGCGTTATGGCCCAACCTTATCTAGGATCCATGATGCATTTCATGTGTCTATGCTAAGAAAATACATCCCAGATCCTTCATATGGGATAAGCTACGAATCATTGGAAGTGAGTGACATCTTATTATATGATGAAGTGTCAGTTAAGATCCTAGATTGGAAGGAGCAAAAATTATGTACCAAGAAGATACCGTTGGTGAAAGTACTTTGGAGAAATCATGCAACTAAGGAAGTCTCCTTGGAATTAGAAGATGAAGTACGTCAAAGGTACCCACAGTTATTCAATGGGGCCCAACGCTAATTAGGTAAGTGAAGCTGTTCAGGTAAGAGTTTGATTGTGAATGTAATTTGTTTTGTATAGGTTGTCCAGTTAAGTTCGAGTGATTGTAAATCTATGTATTTCAGGTTTTGTGTTTTGATTGGTTTTGGGAGAATTTTATTTGACTTCTTATAATCTCCCAAAGACCATTGTTATAACCACGGTACTCCTCCACCCTAAGCGAGGGTAATTAATAAATTTGGGATGGGGCCACTATTTGGATGCTTCCGGCTCTTCTGTAGTGTAGGGTTGCCATTTAAAAGAGTTCCAGAGTTGGGTTGATTATTGGTTAGAAATTTTGAGGACAAAAATTTTATAAGTAGGGGAGGATGTAGGAACTTGAACCAAGAAAAGGAAAAAAAAAAAAAAAAGAAAAGAAAAGTGAAAGGAAAAAGAAAAGAAGGAAAATAGTTTGGGACATGACCAAAACTGTTGACGGTTAGAGGAACCTTAGGAAAAACCGTCGATGACTTCAGCAAGGCAACGGTTTGGTAAGACCAAACCATTGACGATTTCAAACAACTGAGAGTGAACACAGTGAAATTTGGTCTGGTAAGTGACCAAACCGTCGACGGTTTCGTCTGAGCGAACTTATCTATAAATAAGAGTGAGCTCATTTTTTTTTTTGGAAAAACTCTCTCTCTCTCTCTCTCTCTCTCTCTCTCTCTCTCTTTTTCTCTACATTTTGTAGTATTTCTCCCTCTCTAAGCCCACCCGAGCTCCCTCTCACTCTCCAATTGCTCTCTTTCTCCTCTCGACTTGTTGACATCTCTCTCCACAACAAGTTTAAGGAAAGACTAGGGTTCGTTCTAGGGAACGTTGTAGGCAGATTTTCAGGAACATGTAAGGGGAATAAATTATGTCAGCTTTTTCTTGAATTTGGACTGATTAAACTTGAGTATATGGACTCGTAAATGTTGTATATAATTTTCTAAATGATGCAAGCATATGAAATTGACGGTTTTGATTATTATTAGTAATTAGGGAAAACCAAAGTGAATAGGTTAATCATCTCTATTTCCTGAAAAACACATATTTTGAGTTAAGTAAAATTATGGAGATGATTTGACCTAGTTTTTAGCAAAAGTATATTTTTCCCGTGCAGTTTATCGCATTACGAATTAATATTCAAATCATGTGGCATTAGAATGATTTATTTTTATTGCACAATTGAATATGAGGATTTTTATGATATTATAATAGTGAGAATGTGGTATTTATACTAATTATGGAAATATTAGGAATGCGGTGGAATTTTCTAATGACGGTTTTATACCAAGCTATGAATTTTGAAATGACGGTTTTATACCGAGTTGTGTTTATACTGGGAAGTTTTATACTGGGATGTCTATGGGTGGAAATACTTATGTGAGATGTATGTTGAGAAAATGAGATCATGATGCTATTTTATTACTTAAATAGCATTATATAGTTTAAGAGCCCTAAGGACCACATGTAATGAGAGCACAATACCGTAGCTAGTAAATGAATTAGTGTAGTCATACTGTTCTTAGAAGTGTTACTAATGGAAAGTCGATTTGGCCGGGAAGAGTTGTTGTACCCCCTAGAGTCCGAACTAGGTTGTGGTAGGCAAATCGGACTTGTAGACAATGTATTTTGACTTAGCTTGGTGGTAGGCCTGCTAAGACTAAGTTCAGTTTTCGGACCGCACAACCTTAAAATGACTTGAGTTGCTCATTCTATTTTATCTTCAACTCATCTAGATTCTCATATGTGGTGTCAAGCACACCAGTGATGTAAGAACTCAACCCAAGATAGGTGTATTAAATAAATGAGAAAAGAGAAGGAAAATTTAAAAGGTAAAATTCTCCAAGGCTCGTTGACGAGCTTCTATGCTCATCGACGAAGCCTCTTGTTTAGCTTGGCGACAAGATTTAGTTGCTCGTCGATGAGGATATCCCGAGAGATTTCGGGAAATCCTGAAATCTTAAGCTCGTCAATGAGGCCACCTTGGCATCAATGAACTTCCTTCTGTGGCTCATCAACGACGACGTCGTCTCGTCGACGAGGCTGGCCGAGTAAAATAGTTATAAATATCTTATTTCATTTTCTCAATGGTTAAGAAACCAAAAACTCTCTCTCTCTCTCTCTCTCTCTCTCTCTCTCTAGGATTTCGGGTCATTAGTTGTCGGAATCAATGATCTGATGTTACCACGTGGATCATGAGGAGAATCTCTATGTTTATAGCGAAATGAGAATTCATTTTGAGGATTTTCGGGTTTTGACCCAAAACTAAGGTAAGGGTCCAATTTCAGTTTCGTTTCGGCATATATGTAGTAGTAAGAATTATAGTGAAGTATTGTTCTTGGATGTTTAGGTTCTGAGAACTCTATTCGTAGTTTTGGAGCTGTAGAGTTCGTATTTTGGTATTAGAAAAAGGTAAGGGGATTCTGTTTATATTAGTTATTTTTGAAATCAGAATCGATAAACATGTAGTTTACAATTGTATGTATGTTTTGGTTACTTATTTGGGAAAATCTATCGGGTGAAAATGTGGGATTTTCGGGTTACAATTTTTGGGAAAATTGGTGATCTAGGGTATCATCTCCATTTTTGTTGGAAAATCATATGTTGTATAAAATTGTAGTAATGAGATGACCATACCTGTATTTGTATTAAACTGTATTTCTCGAATTGAAAATGATATGATTATTGTATACTCAAATAAGTGTGGAATGAAATGTTGTATGTAAAATGTTTCTGGTTTTATAAAATAGCTAGGGACGGCTAATTACCGTACGCTAATGGATATAGGAACATGAGTTCCAAAAATTGTTCCAAGTTTTCTAAAACAGCTAAGGGCAGCTAATTACCATACGCTGACGCCATTTCTCGGCTAATTACCGTGAGCAAGAGTGTTCGACTCTATATCCGATGGTGTGAAATATCGCTTATATGTTCCGATTGGTCACCGATGAGTGTGAGTGGATACCGTACTGGAAACGATATTTCTGTGAGGCTTCTGTTATTCCAGGGTATCGGGTGCTTGAGTGTGATGAAACTGACTGTATGTACTGGAACTAGATTGTGAAAATAATTGAACTCTATTATGTTTTGTTTTATATTGAAATAACACTTGCATACCACACACTGATATAACACGCTTTCTTCTTTACTGAGAGGTGTCTCACCCCAAATATACAAATGTTTTTTAGGTCCTTCGAGTAGCTGAAACTAGCATCCTAGCATTCGGGAGCATGGTTGTTGGTTAACTACGTTTAGTACCTATGTAAGTACGGGTTTTGTAACTGGGTTGTCATTGTTGGGTTTTGTAGACATCCGGAGTACGTACTATATTTTGGGAACATATATTCTAGTTATGTATAGACTCTTGTATGGGATGATGTATATATAGGAAGAACATTTTCGCTGCATATTTGATGTGTACGTATGTGTACGTGATTGTGTATAGGGTTTACGTGTACCTCACAGGGTCGAACCCTCATTCAGTGTAGCATCATATATGTTCTAAATGATACAGAAATAGGTTAGGTTACTAAATTCACACTTGGGACCCATCTGTGGGTTCGGGGCGTGACATCATGGTATTAGAGCAAAACTAGGTTGTTAGGTCTTGTAGACTTGGTTAGGCGTAGTTATGTGTACATGCCAGAGTATAGGATGTAGGAAATGGGTAGAGTAGGTCGAGGGTTGTTTTGTTGCTTAACGGGGACTCATTGTTGGTGTTCTGTGTTTTTCCTGGAATCATGATTTCAGTAAAACTACAGCAAACCATCAATGGTTTTGTGTCGGTATGGTAGGACAGACCTGGACCCGTGAAAGTTGTAGTTAACATAATTAGTTTTCAATGATTGTATTAACTGTGTAGGATATAGGAATTCTAACCGATTCCTATCTTACTTTCATAATGGAGCCCAAGGATAATAACTTGGATAGTGGTTCCGAGGGGACTACGAGTGACGAGTCTCCTTTTGTGCCTCGGGGTTTGACAAGGCAGATTATGTGAGAGATTGAGCGGAGTGTTAGGAGATGTGAGCATTCTCCTAGTGCTATGGGTTGTACTATAGAGAGGTTCACCGGTATGCACCCTTCGACGTTTACAGGAGGACCCGATCTGATAGTAGTAGAGAACTAGGTGTAGAAGATCGAGAAGATATTAGAAGTTCTGCACAGCACTGACCAGCAGAAGGTTCTCTATTCCACTTTTTAGTTGGCAAGAGAAGCGGAAAGATGGTGGATGGTGGTGAGTCTGCTTGAGAAGCAGAGAGTTGGTTCATCTAGTATGACTTGGAGCCATTTCAAGGAGGTATTTTTCGAGAGATACTTCCCGACTTCCACTCGTGAAGCGAAGGTTGATGAGTTCTCGAGCCTGACTCAGGGAACTCTGGCGATGTAGAGATATGCTGCCAGATATATTGAGTTATCTCATTTCATGTCGTATTTGATCTTGAACGAGTGTGAGAAGAGTCGGAGGTTCGAGAAGGCTTTGAGGAAGGACATCCACAGGCTTATGGTTATGCTACAGATTTGAGAATTTTCTATTCTAGTGGATAAAGCCATCATAGTCGAGGCTGACCTCCATAGGGATGAGGTGGTACAAGAATAGGGGAAGAGGCTAGTATCTTCTAGTTCTTAAACTAGTCCTTGATAGGGACAGTGGAAGAAGAAGAAGAACTATAGTTCGGGTTATCGCCAGAATATTGAGCCGAAAAGTTCTCAGGCGGATCCATCCTCCGCACCATGCACCAAGTGTCGTAAAATGGCATAATGGTGAATGCTAACCATTTTGGGGTAATTGCTACAATTGTGGCAAACTGGACCATATATACCGAAACTTTTAGGCACAGAGGAGTAATATGCCTACACAGAGCCAGAACCATGGAAGTAATTAGATGCCTTCGGGAAAATATCAGGTAAACATAGCTCCAGTAAGGGTGTACTCTCTTACTTCAGCAGATGGGGAACACGCTGGGAATATGGTGACAGGTACCATGTTATTGCTTTTGAATAGAGTTGTTGTTTTATTTGATTCAGGAGCAACCCATTCGTTTATATCTACTAGTTTTGTGAAACCATGTGGGGTTGAAATCCAAGTGATGGATGAGTGGTTGTCTGTGGCTACACAAACTGGGAGTGTAACGATCTGTAGTAAGATGTTGAGAAACTGCCCAGTGGTTATTCAGGGAAGGCTACTACTGTAGAATCTAGTAGTGTACAACATATATGGGTTTGACATCATACTGGGGATGGATTGATTATTCTCTAGTTATGCAGTGATTGAAGATCTCCTGGGGAGCAGGAGTATGAGTTCGTGAGGAATCGGTGTGTTCAATGCCACCGATTCTATTAGCTATACAGGCGAGGAGGTTACTCTTGGACAGTTGCCAGGGGTACCTAGCTTGTGTGAAAGAACTGCCACGGGATGATCTAAAACTTGAAAATATCCAAGTGGTTAACAAATTTTTGGATGTATTCTTGGAAGAATTACCTGGTTTACCTCCTGATTGGGAGGTGGAGTTCGCTATTGATCTACTACAAGACAGAGCGTTGATTTCTAAAGCTCCATACTAGATGGCTGTAGCTGAATTTAGAGAGTTGAAGAAGAAGTTGCAGAAACTACTAGACAAGGGCTTTATCCAACCTAGTGTTTTGCCCTGGGGAACTCCAATATTGTTCGTGAGAAAGAAGGAAGGATCGATTCGAATGTGCATTGATTACCATGAGATCAATAAGGTAACAGTAAAGAACCGATACCCGTTGCCTTGTATAGAAGATCTATATGACCAGCTACATCAGGTGAAAGTTAAGATTGAGGATGTTGCAAATACTGCTTTTCGAACCAGATACGATCACTACGAGTTTCTAGTCATGCCTTTTGGGTTGAATGACGCTCCGACGGTATTTATAAACCTAATGAATAGGATTTTCCATGAATAATTGGATCATTTTGTAGTGTTATTCATCGACGATATTCTGGTATACTCTAGGATGTTCAGAGTTTCTTAAGACTAGCTAGGTATTAACAAAGGTTTGTGGAGGGATTCTCTAAGTTATCTGGCCCTCTGACACAGTTGATGAGGAAGGGTGTGAGATTTGCTTGGACCAACAAGTGCGAGTAGAGTTTCCAGAAGTTGAAACACCGACTGGTCACTGCTCCGATTTTAACCATCCTATTTGGGGACGGTGGTTTTGTTATTTACAGTGATGCATCGCTTAAAGGGTTAGGATGTGTGCTGATACAATAGGGGAAAGTAATTACTTATGCTTCTCAGCAACTCAAGGAGTACGAGAAGAATTACCCTACGCATGATCTGGAGTTGGCGGTAGTAGTATATGCATTGAAGATCTGGAGACACTACTTGTACGGTGAATAGTGTGAGATCTTCATGGACCATAAGAGCCTCAAATACGTTTTCACATAGAAGTAGTTGAACATGAGGCAGAGAATGTGGCTTGAACTAATTAAGGACTACGATTGCACCATTAGCTATCATCTGGGGAAAGCTAATGTGGTAACTGATGCGTTGAGTCGGAAGTTAGAGCACACGTCAGTTTCTGCAGTAGGAGGTCTGCATCATATCAGACAGAATCTAGAATGTCTTGGTGTGGAGTTGGTGGATGGTAGTCACTAGGCTTTCATTGCTAGCTTGGTGATCCAGCCGACATTATTTGAGAGGATTAAAGCCATGAAGGCTAATGATACGAAACTAGTCGAGATTGTAGAGAAAGTGCAGCAAGGGTTGGCTGTAGACTTTAACATCTCTAAGGGAGGTGTATTGAGGTTTGGAAACAGACTCTGTGTTCCAAATGACGAGGGGATAAAAAGAACGATCCTGGAAGAGGCACATCGCACTACAAAAAAACTGGTTTTAGTGACGAAATTATTAGTGAAGGATTCAAATTCGTCACTTATAGTAGGGTATTAGTGACGGTTTTAGTAACTACTACTAATATGACGCTATTAGTGACAAAATTGAATTCGTAACTAATAGGTTCGTCACTAAAAATAAAAAAATATCGTGCGAAAACATTTTTCGCACATAAATTATCTCGGGAAAATATTAGTGACGATTTTGGTAGTATTTGTGACAAATTAAATCCGTCACTAAAAAATAAACATTAGTGACAATTAAATAACCATCACTACTATTTTAAAAAATAAATAAATAAATTTAAGTTCAGAGTATAATTGAGAAATTTACAAATTCGTCACTATTGGTCCCTTATTAGTGACGGATTTGAAAACTGTCACTAATACTTCCTTTATTAAAAATAAAAAAAATATAAGTTCAGAGCAATAGTGATGAATTTGTAAATTCGTCACAATTGGTCCCTTATTAGTGACGAATTTGAGAATCGTCACTAATACATCCTTAAAAAAAAAAAATTTATAGTTTAGAGTATTAGTGATGAATTTACAAATTCATCACTATTGGTCCCTTATTAGTAACGAATTTGAGAACCGTCACTAATTCTATGTTTTTTTAAAAAAAAAAAAAATTTAAGTTCAAAGTATTAGTGATGAATTTGGAAATTCGTCGCTATTGGTCCCTTATTAGTTACAAATTTGGGAACCGTCACTAATACATCCTTTTTTAAAAAAAAAATTAAATTTAAATTCATAGTATTAGTGACGAATTTTGACATTCGTCACTATTTGTCCATTATTAGCGATGGATTTGAGACCGCCACTACTGCCCTTTTATTTTAGTGACGAATTGTGGACCGTTACTAATGCTATGTTATTTATAAAAAAAAAAAAAAATTAGAAGGAGAATAGTAGTGACGGTTTTGAAATCGTCACTAATGCCCTAAAACTCTAATCCCTTTCTGCGACATATTTTCCCACACTTTCCTCTGCTCCTTGCTTCTCCCTCCTGCTCCAGCTGGCTCCTCCTTCTCCCCTCCTGCTCTCGTCGAACCTCTCTCCTAGTCTCCCACTGCTACCGGGAATAGTCTCCTTTTCAGGCCCGTTCCTTGGATACAACCAATGTGAATAAATTGTTTGTACATGGAAATGCGCTTCAACATAAGCAGATGTGTGCACCAATATAGCTTAGTCAATAATGCAAGCACAAATGATATGTAAATATGCTCAGTGCTCCAATGTGTGCTAAACACTCAATCACGTATATATTTTCAATCTAGATCTAGAGTGTATATATCTAAGCAAGATTTGAAACACACTATTTGAATATCACAAAAATAGATTAGAGTTTCAAATATGCTAAGCAAGATAAATCAAACAAAATCAATAGGATATTTCAATGTATAAAGCACAATGGAATTGTTTGAAAGATTAGTTTTTTGAGAAAATATTTTTACACACAAAATCTAGGTTTAGGTAACATGCAACAACAATGCAAGAACCAAAACCCTCAAAGTCTTTCCACACTAGATTTATCAAATGAAATCGGTGGAATAACTTTAGGCTATACTCTCAAGTAAAATCAATCAATCAATATACCAAAAGAGAGTATTAGCTAGAGAAATTTAAGAACAATAGCCTTATAGAGATACCCACAATGCTTAGAGAAAGAGAATAAGGAGTATGTGAGTGTTTTCAAGAAGTATTTGGCTAATATAGGGTTTTTAGGGTTTAGAGAGTTGAGAGAATTTTTGCCCTAATCAAGTTTTCTAATCCTTTTCTAATTAAGATAAATAAACGAGTATATATAGGCAAGGAGGACTTTTTGACCGTTGGGGACATAGTGGGTATAATTAGAATTGTCTAAAAGACCATTAAGAAAATTAACTTTGTTTACCCCATTTAAAAAAACAGTAAAAATATTTTTAACGCGCGAGGTTTGGTCGCTCGGGTGTCCGAATAGACAACCAAAAATCCAATTTTAAAAGTTTCGGGTGCCTCAATTGAGAACCGGTTAGCTGAACTATAGTTAGTAGCCAAATGTCCAAGGTTCGAGTGCCCGAAGCTAAGTTCGGTTAACCGAACTAGGAAATTTGGTCGCCTGAGCCCACTTTTGAATGTAAACGATCGGTCACCCGAGTAGTTGAAAAAGGTGCTTTGACATGCATTCGAGTGCCCGAGGAGGATACGTTCAAAATGAGTTCAGGTGCCCGAACATAGAGTCAACAAGTTGACCAGTTCGGTTGCCCAAGCCGTTTTACACGGCTTGGGTTCAATCACCTGAACCCTCTCAACCTTTTCAATTTAAGTCCATATTTAGTTACTTGTAATTCACCTGATATGAAAATGATAATGGGGACTTATTAGTGCATTTGTTTAGAGACCTAAGGTCTTTCTATCCAACCGAAAAAAATCTGGCATCGGTCGACCAAAGGGTGATGCCTAAGGTCTATGTAGGTAGCTAAAGTCCAACTATAGTCATTTTGAGCATACCTACCTACCATGCATGATACAAATTATTACAAGCCATACATGCGCACAGTTGATAATAAATTACATCCTAGAATGAAGAAATAATGAAATGAATACAAAATACAACACATAAATCTTCATTCTTTGGCACGAGCACCTCACGCCATCATGATGTGTCTTTTAGTCCTAAAGTGCGCACAAGGTGAACCTGCATGCAATTCTCAGTACAACCATTAGTACTAAGAGTATTTGTCATAATCAAAACTGAGTGTGACCAACAAGGTCAAAAATTTTGCTCAATGTATCTACATGATATTGACACAAGGTTCACTCATGAGGAGTGAAATGCAGATGTTCATGCTATTAATGCCGAAGATGAAGAACCAAGGAGCTCTATATTTTGAGAAAATGTTCAGCCTCTCGGTGCACGAGTTTACGATTTCATTGATATGGACGACCTACAAAAGGCTCATTTTTACGTCCTCAATAATTGTGATGAAACTGTTCTATATATCGAGTACGTGGTTCCAAACTCTTTACTTTGCATTGTATTTACATATGCATATTTATATACTTATTTTACATTAACATATATTACTGTTGCATATAGTGAACATAAAGCTGAACTTCTGGCCCAAAATAAACGGAATGTTGACGAAAGACATAAGAAAGAATTTATCAGTTGGTTTGGGAGTCGTGTAAGTAACAAATATTGCTTGAGTGAGAAGCAATGTATGTTTTCACTATTGACGGTTTATTCTTCTAAACTCTTGTTTATTTAATAGATGAAAGTCATGTATTATAATAAGGAACCAATGACAAGTAAAGATTTGTACGTGTTGGCATATGGCCCCGATCAACGAGTTAACTACTACAACGGTTGCATTGTCAATGGGTTACGATTTCATACGAAGTCCCTCGAACTATATAGAAGAACCCAAAATTGTGGGGTTGTGGTGCTAGGCATAGAAGGAGATGAAGAAATTGATTACTTTGGTGTGTTGGATGACATTATAGAGCTTAGCTATGG
This sequence comes from Malania oleifera, assembly GCF_029873635.1. Lineage (NCBI taxonomy): Eukaryota > Viridiplantae > Streptophyta > Magnoliopsida > Santalales > Ximeniaceae > Malania > Malania oleifera. The sequence goes on from NC_080425.1 coordinate 29,945,749, forward strand.
AGCCAACAAACTCGTTCACCTATTCAAGTGTACCTGGTGGGACATTGGCAATAAAAATATTGGAATAAACATGGATGCCTACTTTGCTAGCGTCAATTTTAGTAAGACATGGTATCAAAATGACTCTTTTGTGCTAGCGACACTGGCAGAACAAGTATTTTATCTTAAAGACACAAAATTTATGTGTGAATGACATGTGGCCCAAAAGATTCCTTCCCAAAGTTTGTACGCTATTACAGAAGTTGCAGATGGGGAGATGAGTGCCAGTGAGGTTGCATTCCAAGAAGATGAGTCATATGTCAGTACAGCACCGCAATCTGCTTTCAATGTTGTCGAAGACCCTGATCTTATACCATTGCATACGGTTGGTGCCACGGTAGAAGTCGTAGAGACTGCTAACATTACAATTGAACCCTTTGTAGACTTTCACTTCATCGACGATGAGGAAACTAATGGGGAAGATGAAACAGGGGTCGAGTACTGTAGTGAAGAGGAAGACAGTTTAGAAAGTAAGGATGATACCGATATTGAGGACGTGTAGGGGGTAAGCAAGTGAAGGTTGTCGCCATGTATATGACATGTGTAAATAACTAAAAATATATTATTATGCATCCATCTAATATTCGTAACTTTTTATATTTACTTGTCTAATATTTTGTAGACATGGCACCAGGAGGCCATCGTGGCCGACTTCCTTCCACGCTATCGACTACGTTATCGCACGAGGTTGATCCGGCGGCCTTTAGACCAGCGGAGCACGTCGGTGGTGCTGCAGCATCATCATTTTCTGAGCCATCCGGACCTCGGCCAGGCATGGATACCACATATGTGACTAATACGCAGGGTGAGTTACCGACCATGATGAGCAGTGTTGGTAAGGATACGATTAATTTATTTACATTTCAAGTATTGATGTTAGTTATTCACGTGTATGATTATAATGTTGTTCTTAATTTAACTCTACTTTCAGCATCTACATCCACGGTGAGGTCAGGACGTGGTGCAGCGAAGAACATGTCGTTGAAGAAGCACCTGGAGAGGACTAAGTAGCGGATTCAGATCGACATTCCTCCAAACTACACAGCCTCGCTTTAACGATTGGTGCACCTTGTGGACCCAGGAGCTCGGCATTATATGCCGACAATATGCTCCAGTCACGACCTTCAGCTGGCCGCAGGTGACTTAGGAGCAGCGTATAGTTCTTTACATGTGTATTTTGGTATGTAATCCCAAACCTTTTTTTTTTTTAATTTGTTTTTTTACTTTTAATATACTAGCCAATTAACAACTTTCAAACATTCTAATTGTATTACCTATGTAGGAGGAGTTTGATATGGACATCCTCGAGGCCAACCATGTGAAGAGGGCTGTGGACGTCTAATTGTGCAATAAATTTAAAAGCTATCGCTTGAAAATGCGCAAGCATTTTCAGGCAATGGGAGATCAAGCAGAAGCGCGGCGATACGATAAGATATCCCAAGAGAATTGAGAGGTGGTGTGTTTCCATTTCCGCGACCCACACTATCAGGTGATGTGTTTGTATTATACTCACTAATTTTTCACATTGATGTCGCTAATAAACCGTCATTACATTTTCCTTGAAGGTCATATGTGAAATAAATACTGCAAACTGCAGTAAACTCCCTATGATGCATTGTAATGGATCAAGGTTATTCGTAAATCATCGACGAGTAATTACTATATATAAAACTATTTGACCATTATATGACTTAATACTAATGATGTCTTATATGATATTGTAGCGTGATCGTGAGATTGGCGCAGAGGAGCCGCTGCCGAATCTTTATCAGAGAACACACCAACAGCGATCGGGGGAGTGGTGTGAGGGTGCACAGGGCAAACATGTAAGTGAAACAAAATATTTAGTTAATTACTTGATTCAAAATGTCAAAGTTGTATTCTTACTTATTTATTTTTATCATTTTCATGACTGGAATTAGGCACGGATGGTCGAGCTGAGGGATGCACTTGTTTTAGAGGGGAGTCAACAAATGACAGATTTCCAGATAACTTCCCAAGTGCTTGGGGAACAAGTAGGGGGCAAGGTGAAAGATCCTGGAAGTGGATACATCGCCCCAACAGCATCATCATCCATGGGTGCGACGACTTGTGCAGACATGGAACGAGTGTGTTGAGACCCTGAGTCGTATGCGGAGGAGGTGGCTCAATGGATGCAGATGGTGGAAATGGAGAACCAGCAATTGAAAGACACGATATCCACCTTTCAAGCCCAGTTGCAAGAAATGATGAATAGGCAAGCACAGCTTGAGCAAATGATGCACCAATCTCGACCAAACGATGCGAGTGACTCCTCTCATTAGAAGGTATGTATGGTACTTATGGCTTAACATAGTACTTGGGCAAAAGTGTTGTTTGACAAGTTCACAAAAAAACACCGATTAAATAATTTTGTTAAAAAGTGACTATTTTTAAATTGATTTTGCGAAGTAAAGAATCATAGGATATTTCCTCTCATTAAAGATACTATTTGCTACTACTTAAAAATAGTGCTTATGGTACTTATGACTTAAATTAGTGCTTGTACAAGAAATGTTGTTTAGCATGTTTCCAAAGAAAGTACTTATTAAAAAATTTTACCAAAAAAGAATGATTTTTAAGTGGATTTTGAGAAGTAAAGTAACATTGCTTTTTGTGACCTAAAAGCAAATATTGTTCATGCACAATAAAAATTTAGTAATATTATTATGAAAATAAATAATTAAATATCATTTTGTAATGTATTATATTAGTATTAATGAGAAAATAATAATGCTGAATTATATTAGCTAATTAAAATTGTTTACTTATTATATGCTTTGTGATATATTATTGTTAATTAACATACTAAAATGATGAATTATGGTAATTCGATAATGGTAATTAAAACTATTAATCAAATTATTTTAATTAATTTTAAGTATTTTTTTTTCGCTTTTTAAGTAGTCAAAGCATATGCATGAAATATGTTTTTTTTTTTTTTTTTTGTAGATAAACCCGAAAAGTTTGGTTTTTTATTATTTTTTCTGGATTTCTTCCCATTTACAACAATGTTCATTTTTCTTGCTAATTTTTCTTGACTCCAACCCTCACTTTTTATTTTTTAGACAAAGTATACAAATGAAATATGATTTTTTATTGTTAAAATTTATAATTATTTTATGGTGTTTTTTTTTTTTTTTTGTTTTATGTATAGCAATATATGCATGTAATTTGGAATCAATTGGGATTTTAATTCAAATTTTAATTCTCGAGTTGACAATGATAAAAACAAATAAACTTGATGCTAGGTGCCATAATACCCATCTAATATATATTCCAATACAAGCCAATTTAAGAGTCAACTTGTAAACTAAATGTAGCACATGATAAGAGAATAAGGCCAGTAGTGTCTTTGACTAATATGATAGATATAACTGAATATGAGCTACAAATGATAATAAATGCATTTATCCTTATATGATAAGCATATTGACACCTGACTTGTTCAGTATGAATGGTGCCACTTAACAATTTTCAAATTTTGAATCAATTTTGGATGCTTTTGCATTGCTTGCAGCAGAGTTTGGGAGTTATAGTTTTCAAAATCATAGGACGGATATAGAATTATAGCCAAAAGGGATGGAAGTAATTTATCCAAAATAGATTTATGTATAAATATGTTTTTAAATTTCAACAAGTCAAAATTTCTACTATAGTTTCCAGTTTTCACCATCATCAAACAAAAAATGTCAATTATATCTTACAAAATTGCCTTCAAGATGTGCACAGATCATTCAAATTTAATCAAAATCTTGAAGCATTAATGAAACTTATCAAAATTTTAATCAAAATTTTGAATATGAGACAATATTTCATAAAAATGGGAATTTTGAGTAGAAATGCTCTCTAACGTTAAAACTCAATATAGTAAATGTCATGTTTGATATCTTCCAATTGTATAGAAGCTTCAATAATGTATATGTAAATTTAACATATTCAAAGAATTTCATTGAAAATGATAGCTTGAATTAGATGAAATTTTTCAGTGTTTCAAAAAAATAAGCATGATTTTACAAGATTTTCTGTTTCAAAAGAACATTGAGACTTTTGACAATAAATAAATGTTTGCTTTAGGTTTTGGGTTCTTTGAAATAACTTTACTTATCGAACACCTTGCCCATATTGAATTACAATTTCACCAATTCAATGACATGACACATATTTTTCCAATTCAAGTTTATAGTTTTTTTTTTCATCGAATAATATTATTTTTTGATCTTTGTTGTTTTAGAGAGCTCCATCAATGTTGCACTTTTTGGATGCATCATCTTTGCGAAAGCATCCTCCTTGTGGATGTGCCTATGCATCCTCTCTGCAGATTCAACCTCCTTGTGGATGCATCTTCGTTTTGGATACCGCTTCCTTTTGAATGCGTCTTCGTTTTGGATGTGTCCTCCTTCTAAATGCATCCTCTTTATGGATCAATCCTGCTTTTGGATGTTGTTATCTCTAATTACTTGATATGGTTGCATAACGCATACATGTTTTTTTTTATTGTTATCATAGTTGTATATCTTATTTAGTTGGGAAATTTTCATATGATAGATATTCATCTTGTACGGAAGATAGTTTTACTTGTTGGCATTTTTGCATTAAGCGGTGTTTAGGAAAGCTGGAATTTGGCACTTGTTAGAGATTAAATGCGCACTTAGTTGGGATAACACTGCTATATTTGGAAAGAAAAAGTGTAAATGTATGTTATTTGAATGTTATGTGATGGTCACTTTAGATGAATAAATTGCCTAGAATTAAGAGTGTGTTCATGCATATTGTTTTGAATAAAGAGTGTGTTCGTGCACCTTATGATCATGCATACATGTAAGACATCATGTGTTAAGTATTGAAATCCTTATTTGAATAAGGATGTGTATTGAGCTTGTGGTTGCTCACCCTATTCCATATGCCTAGATGAATAACAATATTATACTGAACTCAATACTATCCACTGTTCTCTGCTATTTATATTCTTAATTTAATGGATAGATTATATATTGTGATTTGTTGATTACTACTTGATTGCATGCTAGTCTAGAATGCCTCCTGCATGGAGGATGCAGTTGGTGTGTATTGCACGCTGATAGTGGATATAAGTTCTCTTGTGCCTTGAATTGAATTATAAATGGCTTATTTCAACCTATGAGGTATAGGGTTTATGGAAAAATGTTCAATTTACAAACGACATGCTATCAAAATTTCGTTAAAATTTTTCCAAAAAAAAAACCATGTACAATGATAATTATGATAAAATGAATGTTAAAATATTTTTGAAAGGATGAGTGAAAGTTAGGAATCATAAAAAAGGAGGCAATGTAGGCTTAGTTCATTTAAAGAAGCATTCATTTATATATTTTTTGACCGATGAGCCTAAAGCATTCATTGACGAGTTTAAATCATTGAAAATATTAAAAATACTTGGCTAAGGATTTGAAAATTAGAAAAAGGCATAAGTTGAATATATTCATAACTCAGAGGGGTCATCATCTTCATATGCCTAGATGAATATATATACTATTGAAATCCTTATTTGAATAAGGATGTGTACTGAGCTTGTGTTTGCTCACCCTATTCTATATGCCTAGATAAATAACAATACTACACTGAACTCAATACTATCCACTATTCTCTGCTATTTATATTCCTAATTTAATGGATAGATTATATATTGTGATTTTTTGATTGCTACCTGATTGCATGCTAGTCTAGAATGCCTCCTGCATGGCGGATGCAGTTGATGTGTATTGCACGTTGGTAGTGGATATAGGTTCTCGTGTGACTTGAACTGAATTATAAATGACTTATTTGAACCTATGAGGTACAGGTTTTATGGGAAAATGTCCAATTTATAGATGGCATGCTGCCGAAATTTTGTTAAAATTTTCTCAAAAAAAAACCATGTACAATGATAATTATGATAAAATCAATGTTAAAATATTTTTGAAAGGATGAGTGGAAGTTAGAAATCATAAGAAAGGAGGCAATGTAGGCTTAGTTCATTTAAAGAAGCATTCATGACTAAACATGCCTAAAAGACTTTAAACACTACAAAAAAAAAAAAAAATAGTTACCTTTTATAATAATAATAATCTAGAAACTAAGATTTCTATTTATATTTTAATAAAAGCAAAGGTGGATGGTGGATTATTATCAATTTATTTTTTTATTATTATCTTTCATCGCCAAGAAAATTAATTGAAATCAAGCAAGCTATGCAACTAAGAATGATTCATTGAAAGCATAAATCAAATTTCATAACTGCTGGAAGTGCTTTCAAGAATCAAGAGTATTAAGAACAACCATTCCATATAATTTTTTCAAGTCGTATATAAATTCATAAGATGCAAAACACACTGCAAGTAACTTATCACACTTGTACACCAAGCCAAATGAACATTTTTAAGCCAAGTGTTAGAGGTTGATTTACTGTTTAGTTCCTGTAATGACTACTAAAGTAGCATAGAGGCTATACAAAATAATACTCACGGGATATATAAAACTCCCATTGAAACGAAATGGCTACAATGCATTTTACAATAAGGACATTTATGGTTTGGAGAATGTGATTTCTCCCCTGTACTGTTTATGTTTTCTGAAATTGAAGGCAATGAAAATTCTAAAGAACAGTCATTATATGATTTCATTAAATAGTCCCCTTTCTAAACATCTTTAGTCAAAGTAATCTCAGCAACTGTAGTGAAACTTCAGATGGTATGAAAAATTTAAGGTAGTGCACTGATCAAGGGGCAATGTGCAAACACACATGGTTCACAATCTTTGAATCCCATATTTACAAGTGAAAAGCCAAGCAGCAGGTATAATGCATAAAAAGGTAGGATGCAACCAAGTCAGTACTTTGAGCAAATAATAAAATGAAAAAGAAAAAAAAAAGAGAAACAATTGATAATAAATTGCAACTCATGTTACTTCTCCCACAAAATCATCTTGAGTAGCACTATCGCTATCCATGATCGTCATCCTAAGTTTGGAGACCTCACTAGTTATGGCAAATTCAAAATTCTCATTCCATTCTGGCTGAGACCCTTGCCCTATATCAGCCATTTGTACATAACAGTGACAAAACTTGTGTAATATACATTGCAATGATCACTTTTACCATTAAGCACATAACTTAAATGCCCATTGTAAGTACACTAATCCAGCTATCAACAAAAATTATTTTCACTTTCCTTCTATAATTTTTTAGGCATAAATTCAATCTGATTGAAAACCCACCTAATGCAATACTGCTTTTTTGCTTCTGAGTACGACAAAGGAGGATGACATAAGGATCCATGTTACCTGCTCATAAGCACCTAAGCTCATCAAAAGGGCAATAGAGGACTCAAATATTAGACATAAATTTATTTAATTGGAGATTAGGGTAGAAGTACAGACTAACCTCATGTCCTAAAAAATTAATCAACTATTTAAAAGGTCTTAAACACCATCATAAAAAAAAAAAAATATAAAATAATTTTCATGACTAAACATGCCTAAAAGACTTTAAACATTATTACAAAAAAAAAAAGATAAAACAACATCCATAACTAAAGGTGTCTCAATATTAAGATAATAATTACACGTATGGTCAATGAATAGTATCAAATTCTCGGTGGTTGATTTAGCTGCTTTGGTAGTGTCTATTATTGGTGTTCTCTTTAGTTTTTTTTGTTGATTTATTGGTTGCTCACTGTTTTTATTGCCTTGTTGGTTTCCTTTTTTGGGTCCTCTTGCACTTTTGTATCCTCAGGCCTCTGACTTGAGCTTTGTTTATTATTGAATTCACTTGATTTTACCTTTCAAAAAATTAAAAGGTAATTACACATAATATATGTAAGTAGTTGCAAGTATAGTTGTGTGTGTATCTTCTCATGGTTATTCAAAGACCCTTTCATGCATTATATTAGATATCAAGAAAAAATGATTCTGGCTTCAAAAGGGACACCCCTTCTGATGAATAAATGGAAATATCACCTTTCCAATTTCTAGCAATGTCGTTTTTATATATAGTTTCAACTAGGATAGATCTATATAAACCAGTTCTCCAATCATCCCTTTGACTTTATAGGCTACCTTTCAAGTGTGCAACTCAATGGAAATATGTGAACTCAGTGTTTAACTTTAAATACTAACATTATTTTTTTCATTATTGATATTACTACCATACAAATTGTGTAATATGCATGATTATGAAATCTTTGCGAATTTGTTATATCATATAATTATTTTTTCTGATTATATTGAGCGCCAGCTCTCCATTTGTATACTTATTTTTATAATGACTCCTAACTTATAGGGTTTGCTGCTATCATAACACCAGCACAATGTCATGCATGCACGCACTACAGTCGTCAGATGCAACTTTTGATTATTTCTTTGTAATTTTTATTGTCATTTGAACAAATGGGATTTTTGTATTTTAATTTGAATTTGTACTAGTATTTGTCTTTGAATTTTGAATATTTTGAAAATTTTTTTGTTGTCTCAACATATGTTATTTCTTTATTTTAATTGAATTTGTATTTGAATTCGAAATTTCGAATGATTTATGAATTTTGTAGTAATTATGGTTTCAGGTTATGTATGTGAAAATGTAATTACATATTTTTACAGGAATTGATGATTAAAAAAAATTAGTATTTAAGGTTTTTTTAATTTTTCTAATTATTAGTGAAGGATTCAAGTTCGTCACTAAAAGTAGGGTATTAGTGACGAATTTATAATTCATCACTAATACCCTACTATTAGTGATGAATTTAAGCTGAGTCGATGTAGAATTTATAGTGACGGTATTAGGGTTTTAGTGACGGTTATAATCTATCACAAATACTCCATTATTAGTGACGAATTTAGAATTCCTCACTAATAGTTAGTAATAACGGTAAATATAACAACTATTTTAAAACCATCACTAACACTCATAAATTCGTCACTAATACTATTAATGGCGAATTTATAAGTATTAGTGACGGATTTGATCCTTGACTAATACCCTGATTTTTTGTAGTGTTGTTCTTTGTATACAGTACATCTGGGTAGTACGAAGATGTCTCGGGATTTTCATGAGCCCTTATGGTGGAGTGGTATGAAACGGGAGATTGCTCGATTTGTGGGGCAATGTCTGACATGTTAGCAGGTAAAGGCTGCACATTAGAGGCCGGCAGGACCGTTGCAGCCATTGAGTATTTCGGAGTGCAAATGGGAGCATATCTCCATAGACTTTGTCACCAGGTTACCACCTACATTGGCAGAATGCCATTTGGGTAATCGTGGACAGGTTGACTAAATCTGCTCACTTTGTACCGATGAAGGTTAGCTACTCTTTGAGTAGGCTAGCAGATTTGTACATACAAGAGATAGTTAGAATGCATGGGGTACCGGTGTCCATTGTTTCAGATCCATACCTGAGGTTCACTTCTTGATTCTGGAAGAGTTTATAAGAAGCATTGGAGACGAAACTTACATTCAGTACTGCATTCCACCCCCAGACTGATGCACGGTCAAAGAGGACGATATAGATCTTGAAGGATATGTTACGGGCTTGTGTATTAAACTTCGGTGGTAGTTGGATTCAGTTTCTACCATTAGTGGAGCTTGCCTATAACAATAGCTTCCAGGCTAGTATCGGAATGGCACCGTTTGAGACATTATATGGTCGGAGGAGTTGGTCTCCTTTGTATTAGGAAGAAGTTGGTGAATAGCAGATATTGGGTCCTGAACTTGTATAACAGGCTTCTGAGAAGGTCAGGTTGATCAGGGATAAGATTAAATCAATTCAGAGTTGGCAAAAGAGTTACGCGGATGTTCGCCGTCATGAGTTGGAATTCGAGGTAAGGGGTAAGGTATTTCAGAGAATCACTCCAATGAAAGAAGTGATGAGATTCGAGAAGAAGGGCAAGTTGAGCCCAAAGTATATCGGACCATTCAAGGTACTGGAATGAGTGGGTCCAATGGCCTGCAAAATTGCACTACCCCAGTGCTCTCAAGGATCCATGATGTTTTCCACGTATCCATGTCGAGGATGTACATGTCGGATCCATCACATGTGATTAGTTATAAATCTTTAGAAATTGGGGATGCTTTGGAGTATGAGGAGATACCCGTTCAGGTTCTGTATTGTAAAGTGCAAAAGCTACGTACTAAGGAGTTACCGTTAGTGAAGGTACTGTGGAGGAATCACGTGGTTAAGGAAGCTTCTTGGGAGTTAGAGACGGAAATACGCTAGAAATATCCACAGTTGTTCTGAGTAGTACTTTCGATAGCACGATCGGCATGGGTATGTATGTATGTAATATTATATTATCACAGTAATGATGTGTGGTTAATCTCTGGGAGAGTTTTGTATTATTGTGAGCTCGTAAGATGGTATGTATGTAACCACGGTATTCCTCCGCCATAAGTGAGGGTATGTATGTATTTGGGATGGGACTACTATGTGGGTAGCCACCTGCTCTTTCTAGAGTCAGGTATACATTAGGCTCGTTGACGAGGCTTCTTTTCTCGTCAATGAAGCCTCTTGTTTAGCTCGATGACTAGATTCAGTAGCTCGTTGACGAGGATATGCTAAGAGATTTCGAGAAATCATACAATCTTAGGCTCGTCAACGAGGCCGCCTTGGCATCGACGAACTTCCTTTTGCAGCTCACCGATGAGGATGTCATCTCGTCAATAAGGCCAGCTAGGTCAAAAGATTATAAATATATTATTTCATTTGCTCAATTGTTAAGAAACTCTCTCTCTCTCTCTCTAGAACTCAAAAACTCCATTTCTCTTTCTTTCTCTCTCTCTCTAGGATTTCGGGCTGTCAGTTTCAAGAATCAACAATCCGACGTTACCACGTGGATCAGGAGGAGAATCTCTACGTTTATAGCGGATCGAAAATTTGTTTCAAGAATTTTTGGGTTTGAACCCAAAACTGAGGTAAGGGTCTGATTTCAATTTCGTTGCGGTATATATGTAGTAGTAAGAATTATAGTGAAGTATAGTTCTTGGATGTTTAGGTTTTGGGAACTTGGTTCGTAGTTTTGGAGTCGTAGAACTCGTATTTTGGTATTCGGGAAAAGGTAAGGGGATTCTGTTTATATCAATTATTTTCAAAATCGAAATAGGTAAACATGTAGTTTACAATTATATGTATGTTTTGGTTACTTATTTGGGAAAATCTTTCAGGTGAAAATGCGGGATTTTCAGGTTCCAGTTTTTGGGAAAATTGAGGGTTTTAGGTATCATCTCCATTTTTGTTGGAAAATCATATGTTGTATAAAACTGTAGTAATGAGATGGCCATACTTGTATTTGTATTAAACTGTCTTTCTCGAATTGAAAACGATCTGATTGTTGTATACTCGAATAAGTGTGGAATGAAATTTTATATGTAAAATGTTCCAGGTTTTGTAAAACAGCTAGGGGCGGCTAATTACCGTATGTTGATGGGTATAGGAACATGAGTTCCAAAATTGTTCCAGGTTTCTTAAAATAGCTAGGGGTGACTAATTACCGTACGCTAATGCCATGTCTTGACTAATTACCATGGGCGAGTGTGTCCGACTCTATATCCGAGGGTGTGAAATATCGCCCATTTGTTCTGGCTGATCACCGATGGGTGTGAGTGGACACCGTACTAGCAACAATATCGTTGTGAAGTTTCGGTTATTATAGGGTATCGGGTGCTTAAGTGTGACAACACTGACCGCATGTTTGGTGTCGTATGTACTGGAATTGGATTATGAAAATACTGGAATTATATTGTATTATGTTTTATGTTGAAATAACACTTGTATGTCACACACTGATATAGCCTGGTTTCTTCCTTACTGAGAGGTGTCTTACCCCGAATGTACAATATTTTTTAGGTCCTTCGGGTAGCTGAAACTAGCATCCTAGCGTTCGGGAGCGCAATTGTCGGATAGTTGTGTTTAGTACCTATGTAAGTACGGGTTTTGTAACCGGATTGTCATTGTTGGGTTTTTTAGACACCAGAAGTACGTGCTGTATTTTGGGAACATATATTCTAGTTATGTATAGACTCTGGTATGGTATGATGTATATATACGAAGAACATTTTCGCTGTGTATTTGATGCGTATGTATGTGTACGTGATTGTGTATAGGGTTTACGTGTACCCCATGGGGTCAGACCCTCATTCAGTGTAGTATCATGTATGTTTTAAATGATATAGAGATAGGTTAGGTTACTAAATTCACACCTGGACCCATTTGCGGGCTTGGGGCGTGACAAGCGAGGTTAGCCAATATATCACTTGATATATATTGTTTTGCTTCCTAGATAATATCAGGAATTGTTTTCATCTGTCCACTGCTACAAAGATAGTTTCATAATGACCCTGCTAAAATGTAGTTATCTTCACGAGCAACCTACCCATGCGTGCAAGCAAAGAAAGGAGGGAGGAGGTTCAGGTGGCCCAAAACATGTACTATGATTATTATTGTCATATATATATATATATATATATATATATATATATATATATATATATAAATTTTTTATTACTAGCAGTTTAAAATAAGCGTACAATTTGTTCCCATAACTATACAATATTAGTAAGTTGAGCTCAAGGATCCAAAATACACTAAAACTACATTGGTTGATGGAATGTGGACGATTAAATGGTCACTAATGGTCTCATCAAATGTGATGAGGATGTACTTGAAGCTGAGTAGTGTTTAATGACGTCTTGAAATTTATGATAATAATCCAATCAATTAATATCTTACTTTGATTAATTGCTTTTATGAATGTTTTTATCTTTTCAGCACATTTTTTGAATAGAAAATAATGGATGTTTTTTTTTGTATAGTCTTCTAAAGGGGGTTTAGTGGTCAAAATGAAACTACAAATTAACTCCTTATTGTTTTATACGGTATTATAGTTTCTTTTTTCGGTTTATGAACTAATGTACTTTACTCTGTTTCAGAGCTGAACGTATTTTGCTTAGACAAAATTTAACAATGGAGAACTAGCCTACTGCCCTACTAACTTCTAGTTTAGATTTGAAAGAAGGTGGTGATTCTAGTGTTGGACGTGCTTCCTGCTATGAGGATATTTATAGTTCAAATGTCAAGAAAAATTCATGCTTTTTTTAGTCTATAAAGCAAGATTTAGATATGGGAGGGGAAACTTCACTTATGAATAGAATCACTAGCTATGACCATTTCGTGTTAATTGACAATTTAGAGAAAGACTTGTCCCCAATAATAGTTGTTGAATTCCTACATAAGCAGACTACCATATCAACACAAGTTTGCATTTTCCCAAACTTATCTTTAGAGACATACACGAGGGGAAACATTGTGTTGGATTCTAAAGAAAACCTGGAGAAATTATGGGAATTTTTGGAGAATCCAAATCACATTATAACATCTTCAATAGAAAGGTATCTACAAATGTATTATTGTTGTTAATTGTACGGTGTTCGCTTTTTCCTCTATTTCTATATCGGATTATATTGGATTTGGAGTAATTGCTTTCATTAGAACTTATATTTCCCTTGTCATTTAGCTTTCACTATTTTGTTCATTTTCTACAGGCCATGGGTGATAAATGAAAAGATACCAAGGCATGGATTGTGGTAAAAAATTGGGAACCCAAAAGAGAAGTCCCTAGCATGTTCTTTCATTTTTATTTTTATTATTTTTTAAGGAAATATCATCAACTATAAAAGTGAGATTTTGTGCTAGTGTTGGAGCTCTGTTGTGGAATTGTATAACTGATTTTATGATCCTCATCTTGCACCAAGAATTATAAAGCACAAATGCTATAATTGGAAGATAAAAAAACCTGGACCCGTCTGCCCTATAAGTTCTTGTGGATGTGCTATCTATACCTATATTATGGTAATGTTCAATGTCATTATTTTTTTCTATACCTTTGTAAAATTGGTACATGCATTTTTGGTTCATAACACGCACAATGATCTTTCTAGCAAATCTTGCTATGAAATTCAGTCCAAGCTTGAACACCTTCTCGACTAGTTGATTCTCCACACTTCGGTCTATGTAACTAGATATTATATAATTATCTATATATTCAAGAAGTCAAATATTTCGATACATGTTATAAAGTTTTGTGTCTCATTTTTGCAAACCGACTGTGGTCAGTCCTGATATGTCTGTTACATTGTGTTGACCTCATAGGTCATACCCGGTTTTAATAATGATAAATACTCAAGTATTTGATGGTTATCGAGTTTGTGTGCAGATATATATTAGCATATCAATTGAAGGAACATAAAGACTCAAAGTATAAAGACCTTGAAGTTTTCTTCTGTTGTAATTTATATTATTGCTCAATTTGGGTCTGTAATAGTAAATATAGGAAAATGTCTGTAATAATCTCAGCATGTCATGCACGTAGGTAATTGTAAGGTCATGACCTTATAAAGACCTTAGGGATCGTCGAATGATGCCGAATTTTTGGGACCATTTCAAAATGACCCTAAAAAGACCTTAGTTCCCAGCATAAGAACATAAGATGTCCCCAAAATCACTTATAATATCAAGGGAATTAATTGAAGTGAAAATTAGTGAGAGATTAGCAAGATCATTAACAAAAAATCCTCTCAAATTTAAAAATCCTATTTTGCCTATACTACTTCCAAATACTCTCACTCACTCATTTCCTTGATCATTTAAGCATTGTGAGGGTTCCCAAATATGCAAGTGCTTTATTTTACAATGCTTAAAACTCTCATCTTTGTGGTTGTTGATTGTTTGTTTTTTGAGAGTTAAATAAGAGGGTTTCCCATAGATTTAAGTTGATAAATCTTGTATTAAGAAAAACTCATTAGCTTGAGAACCTTAACATTGTTATTGCAAGATCCCTTTAAGCAATAGTTTTTTGTGTGCAAAGTATTTTACAAGATATATTTTTCAAACAACTGTTGTGCTTATTTTATTGAGGAAAATATTTTTTATTTGAGTTGGTTTGAATACTGTTGCTAGTAACTTTGAAACCCTAATCTAATATTGAGTTTTGTCATATCTTGTTTCAAAGAAATAGCTTGTTTGTACACTCCTTAGCATATTTGAAATTATACATTATTAAGTGTTGTTTGCACAAAATCACATTACCAAGCTTACAATTTCCTATACTGTTGATGTTTGGTGTGCATTGATTATACTATGCGTATTGTAGTATATACCTGCTTAGTGTAAGAAGCATTTCTGTGTACATAACTTTTTATACATTTGTTGTATTCTAGGCATAGGCCAAAAGAGGGAGACTAGCCCTATTGAATAGTCTCATATTGGCTTAAACCTGATTAGGAAAGTTAGGTGCACCATCCTGGTAAGGTACGATTGTAGGTTGAGGTCAGCCCCGTTAATTGACCTGGTTGTAACCGGTACCGCTCCGCCCTTTAGGTGAGCATTAGTGGAATCCTCGAGCTTGCGAGCTAGAGGCGGGGACGTAGGCAAAGTTTGTCGAACCCCAATAACATATTGTGTGTGCATTGTTTATATTTTAACACGTGTATGTTATATTGTGAATATTGCGCATGATTCAATTTCTGCACTTTATATTTATCTACACATTTTGGTTTATGTGTATATAAACTGACCCAAGGTTGAGTATTACTATTGCCAGATTAGTTGAATCTAGGAAAAAATTTTAAATATCCAATTCACCCCGCCCCCCCCTTCTTTGGAATACACCAAAGCCAACAATTGGTATTAGAGCCTCGTTGCATCGACTTGAATGTTTTTGCAAAATATCATAATGGCTCAATTTGGTGTATCCCCATTTGGCGAGGGATAGTCACCTTCTTGGCCTCCTGTGTTTTGTGGTGTCGATTACACCACCTGGATAATTAGAATGAGCGTATTTATAAAATCAATGGATTGGATTGTCTGGCGGATGATTGTTAATGGAATTTGTATGCCCTTAGATGAAAATGATATTAGGTTAATGCATGCGGATTCATATGCCATGGACATGTTATATCCTGCATTAGATTCTAATATTTTTGATGAGTTAGTGGCATGTCATAGTGCACAGGAAATCTGGGATGAACTTGAAAAGAAATATGGAGAATACTAGGAAAAGGAGGCCATCACTCCAAAGGTGTCGTGCTTAGATGGTCAGGGAGTGGTTAGTGATAGGGAAATGACACTAATAGAAGAAGAGGTATATGATTCTAACTCAAACTCAATTGATGATTCTTACATTAAATGTTGTGATATGTCAAATGCTAAATCATCTGTTAAATACCATGATAATTTTGTTGATGATACATGTAATCATTCTTATGCTGAATGTTGTGTTGTGTCATATAAAGAATCATCTAATATTCCCTGTGAAAATACTGCTGTTGTTGCATGCAATGATTCATCTATTAATGATTATAATAATTCCTGTAATGAATCATGTGCTTAATTATATGATGAAAGCATGTCCATATATAGAAAACTAGAAAAGGCTTCATCTAAACTAGGTAGGATATCTAAACAGAAAATATTTTTGAAAAATGAAAATAGAAGGTTGGAATGACAATTAAAAGATCTAAGAAAATATCATTCCACCTTAGAAAAGAAGAAGATTGTGAAAGTGTTGAAAATCATATTCTTAGAAAGAAAAACTGAAGACTATTCTAAAATGATTTTCAAACCCTCTTGTAAAAAGAATAACAATGATAAACCCTTGGAAGTTAAAAAGAAAAATATTTTCATAAAGGGTTCATGTTCTGTTTATCAAACCCATAGTCTTGCCCCGTCGGGTAAAAACAGAATAAATAAGCATATCCCTTCATGAAAATCCAAAGCCTACTTATTTAAAAAAAATTAAGTGGCACATTCAATCTACTTGTCCATCTAGAAGTGCCAGAGTTTTAGACAAGGAGATGGCGTGGGTAGTTATGAAAGCAAACTCCGTAGGACCTAAAGAAAAATGGATTTAAATTAATACTACTTAATTATTTAATGCTTCCTTAGATCCTACGTTTAGGTTTAAGGGGTTGTGATGACTATAGGTTTGGGAAGTGGTTGTTCCTTAAAATGAAAATCTTAGTATACGCACTCACTAAACACTATCTTGTTATACTAAGAATCTTTATCCATTTCCAAATGGACATGGCATCCATGCCTGGTATTTAATTCAAAATGCTTAACCCATGCTAACATGAAAATCACAAGTTTAAGCACACTTTTGTCCATTGCACAAAATTGAGCTTTAGGGAATCTATATTGCCTAATATTATTTTACCCTAATCTCATTAGTCAAAACTTAGTCATCACTCTAGGTATAAGCACTGATAATAAGTTCTTATTCTACAGGTGCTTATTTAAAGACATGCTTCATAATCAAATTAGAGGCATTCACTAGGGGATTGTTTCCTTTGAATTTAAATTGTAACTCCTATAATTTTGGTTCACCATCCCATCCATAGGACTCCTTACCAAACCACGATCATATTCGGTGAGGTTTCACCTATTCCTTGGTTTGTATCCTTGGTTCTCTATGTGATCATATCCAAAGGGTACTTGTCATTCTCCAAAGAGTATGGTCTACTCCTAAATGCTCTTTGCTAAAATTGTCAAGACATAATCTTTTACTTGTGTATCATAAATAACATTCTGCCCCCTTAAATACTCTTCTGAACATAATACAAATTCAATCCATAAGAGTATTTAATTTATAATTCTCTCACATAGCTCTCAACTTTTAAATTAAATCTTTTAAAGCTTCATATCCTCGTAAATAAAGTGAAATGGCTAATTTGATTGCACTAGGTCTCAATCTAGATGAATGTATAAAATTCAAGTAAACCTATGCACATGTAGTTTAAATCATAATCCATTCCAACTTCGAGCCTCTCACATTTTGAAGATCAGAAGAAAGGAGGCATACATAGGCTTATGACTTTGAAAGAAATATTCATTGTGAGCTTTTGGTCCTCTAAGCCTAAAAGATTCACGCCAAGTCTAAATTCATTGAAAATCTTAATAACCTTGGCTAAAGAAAGTAGATAATTAAGAAAATGCATAATTTGAATAAGTGCATA
Source organism: Malania oleifera (assembly GCF_029873635.1). Lineage (NCBI taxonomy): Eukaryota > Viridiplantae > Streptophyta > Magnoliopsida > Santalales > Ximeniaceae > Malania > Malania oleifera. Next base: position 29,963,821 of record NC_080425.1, read on the forward strand.
ACTCAAGGGGAGCATTTCTCTTCATGAATATATATATACATTAAATACTCTCATGTTTTTTTATCTTTTATGCTCATATGCCTTAATATGTGTTGGCCTAATAAGGCTTACAATTCTTATTTTGATGATAACAAATCAATGATATGTTTAATATGCTTCAAGTAAAATTTTTTCAGGAAAGTGACAAAGCCCAAGTGCATAAAAAAGCCTATGGATTACAAAGAATTATTGAAGAATACAAGTATAGTTTATGGATTTCAAAGAATCCTTGAAGAACACAAAAAAAAATTTATGGATTACAAAGAGCATGAGGAATAAAATTATACTAGTGAAAAGCTCAAATAAAATATTGAAACAACAAAGATGATGGAAGAACAAGATTGAAGATTAAAGAATTATATTTTAGGATGTTCTTAATGTAAGTACTTCAAAGGTTAAACTCAAATATAAAGTGGTTTGCCATAGAAAATCAAAAATATTTTTTTAAACATATATACTCTAAAAAGTTTTTTTTTTTAATAAATAAAAAGGGCTTAAGAAGAGAAGATTTTTTTAAACCATGTTTTTAAACATATTTATTTCAAAATATTTGGAAATGAATTTTAGGAATCTTTGGGAGTAATGGATGGCTTCTAAAAACATCTATAAATAGTCAAAATCTTCAAAGGTTTAACATGATGATTATTATTGAAATAATTTTAAAAGGTTTTTGAAATCAAGCAATCGTCAAAGGTTTTCAGATCCAACAACCTTCAAAGTTTCAGATCCAGCAATCTTCAAAGTTTAAGATCAAGCATCCTTCAAGGTTTTTAGATCAAGCAAAGTTTTCAAAGCTTTTTCGATCAACTGATCTTCATATATTCAAAATTCTCAAAGGATCTAAAACTTTCTTGAGTTTTAATTTCTGTTGCGATATTGATTTATATTTTGAAGCAAAGTTTTCAAAAATCAGAATCTTTAATTTTTCTTTGAAAAATTATTTGGTAATTCAAACTAAGTACTAAGCTTCAAATTTCTTATATTTGAATTACCTTAGAGTATAAGTGAGTTGATCATTGTACTAATTTACTATATTGTGATAGTTCTCTTTTGTACACAAATTTCTTTATCATCATTCTTAAATGATTCAGAGTTGTTGAATCGTTGGACCAAACAAGGGGTTACTGTTTGGAGAGGCATGCTCTAACCTAATCGAAGGAGTGTGTTGTAAGTTGGTATTGTTCCACCAGGTAATGAAACTGATATAGTGGAATCGTTTGGTGTTTTGCCAAAGTGCATACTAAGAGTTTACAGAAAAATCAACTAAAGTTCTAATATTTTTGGTTGAGTGATTGAGTTACGTTGATTTCATTAATTGACTTGTGAATTTAAATTTCAGTATTTTTAAGTGTAGTTATCGTTTATATATCTTGTTTTGTGGGTAATTAAAATCAATAGGTTAAAAATTATTAAAATTTAAAAAGAATCCAATTCATCTCCCCTCTTGGGAAGCTATTCCTCATTTCAATTAGTATTAGAGCCTAGTTATAGAAATTCATAACAAGAAACTATAAAAAGATCTAATGGCAAACATTGGAGTAGCACCCTTTGGTGAAGGACAATCCTCAACCCGTCCACCAATCTTTTGTAAACACAATTACACTTTTTGGAAAAAGTGAATGGAAATATATCTCCAACACATGGATTGGAAAGCTTGGGAAGTTGTTATGGATGGAAATCTTATTCCCACTAAGTTGATGGAAAACACATTCCAAAAGAAAAGAAAGGCATGACAGACTTAGACTATAAAATGCTTCAGATAAATGCAAGTGCTATAAATGCGTTATATTATGCATTAGATGCTAATGAGTTTAATCGAGTCATGGCTTGCAAAACAGCTAAGGAAATTTGGGATAAGTTAGAAGTAACTTATAAAGGAACCGTCGATGTTAGAGAAAATAGGATAGATATGCTAACAAGTGAATACAAAGCCTTCAAAATGAAATCTGAATCAACAATATCAAACATGTACACCAGATTTACCTACATAATAAACTCTTTAAGTGCCTTAGGAAAAACCTATACTACATATGAAATGATTAGGAAAATTCTAAGAGGTCTACCCTCTATTTGGGAACCAAAGGCCACAGCTATCACGGAAGGTAGAAACCTTAAGACTACGTCTTTGGATGAACTTATAGGTTCACTTCTTACATATGAAATGGCACTGAAAGAAAGAAACCTCGAACCAAGCATAAAAAATCCATAGATCTAAAGGCATCTAGCCATAGCTCTAGTGAAGAAGAAAGTAAAACAAGTAACCTAGATCAAGATGAATTGGCGTTCATTACTAAGAGACTAGGAAAATTCTATAGAAGAAATAAAAGGTTTCCTAGAAAATTCTACAAAAAGAAAACTGAAAAAGGAGATACAAGTAGGAAAGAAAATAAAGGTAAGAATGAATTACCAATTTGTTATCACTGCAAAAAGCAGGACATATTAAACCAGAGTGTCCATTATTCAAGAAGGACAAGAAGAAAAAGAAGGAAGCAATGAAAGTTACTTGGGACGATTCAAGCTCCAGTGAAACTGAAACTGAATCAAGTGAACAAGAGATGACAAATATATGCTTCATGGCAAATGATGAAGAGGTAAATTCTTATTACTCTTCAACAGAATCTCAAAATGTGTCTTGTAATGAGTCATGTGACAGTTTGCCTTCTTACAAGGAATTACAAACTGAATTATTTTCACTACATAAAAGATTTATAAAAGTGTCTAAAAGAAACATAACTTTGAAAGATCAGAATCAAGAACTAGTAAAGCAACTAGAATCATTCAAAGTTATCGAAGAAGAAAGAAATACTTATATTAAGAAGCTGGAAGAAGAAATAAAACAAGAATTAGATAAAACTCATATAGATGGTTTGAATAAGAAAGATTTAGAAATAAATGAACTCAAAAAGATAGTTAAGGATAAGGAAAAGATTATCTATAATTTTACTAAAGGTAAAGAGAACTTTGAAAAGATGATTGGACAGCAAAGGCTTCATGGAAACAAAGAAGGAAAAGGCTACAATGGTAAAACAAATAAAAAGAATAAAAAGCTATACATGGGATACATTAATAAGGAAGCTAGGCTTTATGCTAGCACTTCATCAAATAACAAACATGAACACACCACTTGCTATATGTGCAAGACTAAAGGTCATATAATGTTTAATTGCCCATTAAAGAAAAAATATGTTAAAGTCCAAGGAAAATGGAAAACAAATAATGGAACTAACAGTAAAACAATGAAAGTCAAAAGAATTTGGGTTCCAAAAACTAACACATAGTGTCCCTCATTATAGGTTTGCCTTAGGAAAACAACGACAACGGACAAATGGTACTTGGATAGCGAATGCTCAAGACATATGACCAGTGACAAGAACAAGTTCACTACCTTAAAACAAAATGATGGGGGATACGTCACCTTCGGCGACAATGCCAAAGGTAAAATTGTCGGTATAGGTAAAATTGATAAAGAACCTTCACTCACTATAGATAATGTGCTATTAGTAGAAGGACTAAAACATAATCTTTTAAGTATCGGTCAATTAAGTGATAAAGGGTTCGAAGTAATGTTCATGAAAGAAAAATGTGTCATCTAGAATCCCAAAAATAAGGAAACCTTGTTTACGGCTCATAGAATAAATAATGTTTACTGTATAAATCTTGAGAAAATAACAAATCAAAACATAACTTGTTTAACAGTCATGAATGAAGCAAGTTGGTTATGGCAGAGGAAATTAGGACATGCTAGCATGGACCTACTATCTAAATTATCTAAGAAAAATCTTATAAAAGGATTACCAAATATTAAGTATGTAAAAGACAAGATATGTGATGCTTGTCAAAAGGGAAAACAAGTAAAAACAAGTTTTAAAAAGAAAAAATTCATATCCACCAAAAGACCCCTAGAACTCCTACACTTAGACTTATTTGGTCCAACTAGAACCTTAAGCTTAGGTGGAAAACAATATGCTTTTATAATAGTAGATGATTTTTCAAGATTTACTTGGGTAATATTTTTAACAAACAAAGATGAAGCTTGCAATCAATTAATAACCTTATGTAAGAAACTACAAAATGAGAAAGGTTATAATGTAACAAGCTTTAGAAGTGACCAAGGAAGAGAGTTTAAAAATAAGAAAGTTGATAAATTTTGTAATGAACATGGAATAACTCATAATTTTTCAGCACCTAGAACTCCATAGCAAAATGGAGTTGTTGAAAGGAAAAATAGAACTTTGCAAGAAATGGCAAGAACAATGTTCAATGAAAATAGTTTACCTAAATATTTTTGGGCAAAAGTTGTAAATACAACATGTTATATTGTAAATAGGGTATCCATAAGATCAAAAATAGATAAAACACCATATGAACTTTGGAAAGATAGAAAACCAAATATATCTTACTTTCATGTATTCGGTTGCAAATGTTTTATATTAAATACTAAAGATGACCTAGGAAAATTTGATGCAAATTCGGATGAAGGTATTTTCTTAGGTTATTCTACAAATAGTAAAGCTTATAGGGTTTTTAATAAAAGAACTTCTACAATTATGGAATCAATTCATATAACTTTTGATGAATCAAATCATTATAACATTAAAGATATGAATGATGAAAAAGAAGTCACTTCACAAAAGGAAGATGTTCTTGAAATAAAAGAAGAAAAGAACAATAATGCGTTAAATGAAAACCTTCAAAGAAACTGAAACTTCCTAAAGAGTGGAAATATGACAAAAATCACCCAAAAGAACAAATTCTTGGTGAAACATCAAAAGGAATAACTACCAGAGCCTCACTAAAAAATATTTGCAATCATTATGCTTTCTTATCCCAACATGAACCAAAAAAATATTGAAGATGCCTTAAATAATGACTCTTGGATTATAGTTATGCAAGAGGAATTAAATCAATTCTAAAGAAGTCAAGTATGGAAACTAATACCAAAACCCAAAGATAAATCAATTATAGGAGCAAAATGGGTGTTTAGATATAAGAAGGATGAAAACGGAGTTGTTGTGAGAAATAAAGTTAGGTTAGTGGCACAAGGATATAATCAAGAAGAGGGAATTGATTACGATGAAACTTTTGCACTTGTGGCAAGAATGGAAGCCATTAGGATGCTTTTAGCCTATGCAGCACATAAGGATTTTAAGTTATTTCAAATGGATGTGAAGAGTGCATTTTTGAATGGATATATAAACGAAGAAATATATGTCAAACAACCACCAGGGTTTGAGAATTGTAAAAATCCAAACCATGTATTCAAATTGACAAAAGCTCTTTTTGGTTTGAAACAAGCTCCAAGAGCTTGGTATGAGAGATTAACTAAATTCTTACTTAAAAATGAATTTACAAGAGGAAAAGTTGATAGTACCTTATTCATTAAAACTAAAAAAAAATACTTGTTATTCGTTCAAATATATGTGGATGATATTATATTTGGAGCTACAAATAAAGATCTATGTAAAGAATTTGCCACATGTATGCAAAAAGAGTTTGAGATGAGTATGATAGGAGAATTAAATTACTTTCTTGAATTACAAATCAAACAAGAAAAAAATGGAATCTTTATAAATCAAACTAAATACATTAAAGACATGTTAAAAAAGTTTGTTATGGAAGAAAGTAAACCCATAGGAACTGCAATGAGTACTTCAACTAGTCTTGACAAAGATGAAAAAGGGAAACAAGTTGATACTAAGCATTATCGAGGAATGATAGGAAGCCTACTCTATTTAACAACAAGTAGGCCAGATATCATGTTTAGTGTATGTATGTGTACAAGATTTCAGTTAGCCCCAAAGGAATCATATCAAACAGCAGTCAAAAGATTTCTTAGGTATCTCCTAGGTACACTTGAACTAGGTTTATGGTATCCAAAGGAATCTGGATGTGAAATGATTAGTTATTCAGACGCAGGCTTAGTTGGATGTAAAATAGATAGAAAAAGCACAAGTGGAACGTGTCATTTTCTAGGACATTCTCTAGTTTCGTGGTCTTCAAAGAAACAAAATTCTGTAACATTATCCACAACAGAAGCAGAATACATTACTGCAGGAAGTTGTTGTGCTCAAACATTGTATATGAAACAACAGTTAAAAGATTTTCAAATACAATATCAAACTATCCTTATCAAATGTGATAAAAGAAGTGCTATTAATATTTCAAAAAATCCAGTATCTCACTCAAGAACAAAACACATCGATATAAGACATCATTTTTTGAGAGATCATGTACAAAACGAAGATATAGTACTAGAATTTGTGAATACACATGATCAATTAGCAGATATTTTCACAAAACCTTTATCGGAAGAAAGATTCATATTTATAAGAAGAGAATTGGGTATGCTTCACAGTTGTGAAGTAATTTAGGAATTGTTCTGGTTGGCAGGCGACTGCCACTAGGGTACCAAGCGATTTCCTGGCTACTGTCTTTCAAAATTCCACAAAGACAGGTGCCTGCCACATTCAAGCAAGCAACTGCCTCGCGACGGGTAGGGTTTAAAACCCTATTTTAAGTCATTTTAAAACCCACCAGGCGTTTGACTATTCATTTTTCTCTCTGAAACCCTTGGTCTAAATCACTTTCCATACACAAATCTTGCTCAAAGCATCTTGCAACCTAGTATCAAATCCTTCCTCCACACAAAAACCGAGCTTAACTTCAAGTTTCCTTGATTTTCTTCTTCATCCAAGCATGCCTAGATCAAAATCCGTTGGTGTTAAAGCATCTTCCTCTTCCACAATAATAAATAACGATGAGGTAGAGAAATGGTTGGTCACTCCACATGCCAATCACCTTTTCCGAAATCAAATTGTTCAGCTGAACCGATATTAGGTAAGGTACTCGACATAACATTCTTCAATTCTGATTTTCCCGAAATCTTGGAACTTTTCAAGAACATTAGATGGGATAAATTTATCATCTACCAAGCTAAAGGCTATGATCCCAATGTTGTGCGTATTTTTTATGCAAACATGGAGCGATGCGATAATGGAATCAAAACAAATTTTCTTGGGAAAGACATCCATCTAAATCCCATATCTTTGGGAAAGATTCTTCGAATTAAGTCAGGGAATTTTGAGATTCATATTATTGAGAGGCAATGGATTATGGCTCAAGGTTTTACACCACAAGAGTTTTTGCCACTGGTTATGACTGACACTCCAGTAAACTTTGGTCATCCTCCACTTTATAAGCAGCTTAGTTTGAAAGCCCTCATTTTGCACAAGCTTATTACAAATAACATTTTACCAAGATCTAGTTCTCACGATCACATTTCGTTTCTGGATTGTTTTGTAATGTGGTGCATCCTCAAAGGGAAGAAGATGGATTTTCCAAGTTTGATCATTCAGTGGATTATCATGAAATTTTACGCTCCCCGTATTGTCCTACCATATGAGGGAATGTTGAATATGGTTTTCGCTCATTTTAATGTTTTAACTCTATCATTCAACTTTACTAGCAAGACGTACTATGATATCTTTTCTGACACTGTTCTAAAACGGATGGGCTATAAAAATTCTCCTCAAGGGTGGTTCCATAAAGGACATAGGAATGTCCCATCTACACCACCACCTTTTTCATCATCTATCCACACACCTTCAGTTCAGCCTGATCCAGATACTCCGTCATGGTTTGTTCCATTTTTTAACCATTACATGACATTTAGTGATGGTATGAAATATGGCCTCAGTACTTTGCAAGAAAAGGTTACATCCCTAGAAACTCACTATTCACAAATTGATAAACGGATTGAAAAGATCGAGCAACAGTTAGCTAGCTCCTCTAAAGGAAAATCTCCTATGAGTATCATCTTTACCACGTCTAATGAGGATGAATCTGGAGAACAAGAAGAAGGAGAAAATAACAGTGAACAAGAGGAAGGAAATAATGAGTCAGAAGAAGAAGAAGAAGATGATGATGAAAGTGAAAATATGGAAGCCTCTGACTGATGTGCTTTTACCTATCATTTTTATGTGTTTTTTATGTAATTCAAGTTTTATTGGCTAGGCTATCTTTGGTTTTCTAAAACTAGTACTTTCATTGGCAGCATTTTTTTTTTTCCTCTCTTTTTTTCCTTTTTGATTGATGTCCAAAGGGGGAGAAAATGTTTAAGAGAAGTGAGTGCAAAAATATGATATATAATGGTTTGTAAAACCTTTTAAATGGATGGATGAATCTTTTACGTGTATGTATGGTTTATTCATGGATTATCTTTTAGACTTACATACATGAATTGTATCATGCTTATTGATAGGGGGAGTCATGAATATTAAAATCTTATTATTTTTGCTCTCGAATTGTCATCGTCAAAAATGGGGAGATTGTTGGCCTAATAAAGCTTACAATTCTTATTTTGATGATAACAAATCAATGATATATTTAATATGTTTCAAGTAAAAATTTTTTAGGAAAGTGACAAAGCCAAAGTGCATAAAGAAGCCTATGGATTACAAAGAATTATTGAAGAACACAAGTAGAGTTTATGGATTACAAAGAATCCTTGAAGAATACAAAGAAAAACTTATGGATTTCAAAGAGCATGAGGAATAAAATTATACTAATGAAAAGCTCAAATAAAAGATTGAAACAACAAAGATGATGGAAGAACAAGATTGAAGATTAAAGAATTATATTTTAGGATGCTCTTAATGTAAGTACTTCAAAGGTTAAACTCAAATATAAAGTGGTATGAAGCTCATAGAAAATCAAAAATATTTTTTTAAACATATATACTCTAAAAAGTTTTTTTTTTTTTAATAAATAAAAAGAGCTTAAGAAGAGAAGATCTTTTTAAACCATGTTTTTAAACATATTTATTTCAAAATATTTGGAAATGAATTTTAGAAATCTTTGGGAGTAATGGATGGCTTCTAAAAACATCTATAAATAGTCAAAATCTTCAAAGGTTTAACATGATGATTATTATTGAAACAATTTTCAAAGGTTTTTGAAATCAAGCAATCTTCAAAGATTTTCAGATCCAGCAACCTTCAAAGTTTCAGATCCAGCAATCTTCAAAGTTTAAGACCAAGCATCCTTCAAGGTTTTTAGATCAAGCAAAGTTTTCAAACGTTTTTAGATCAACTGATCTTCATATATTCAAAATTCTCAAAGGATCTAAAACTTTCTTGAGTTTTAATTTCTGATGTGATATTGATTTATATTTTGAAGCAAAGTTTTCAAAAATTAGAATCTTTAATTTTTCTTTGAAAAATTATTTGGTAATTCATACTAAGTACTAAGCTTCAAATTTATTATATTTGATTTACCTTGGAGTATAAGTGAGCTGATCATTGTACTAATTTACTCTATTGTGAGAGTTCTCTTTTGTACACAAATTTCTTTATCATCATTCTTAAATGATTCAGAGTTGTTGAATCGTTGGACCAAACAAGGGGTTACTGTTTGGAGAGGCAAGCTCTAGCCTAATCGAAGGAGTGTGTTGTAAGTTGGTATTGTTCCACCAGGTAACAGAACTGATATAGTGGAATCCTTTGGTGTTTTTCCAAAGGCGAAGATGTAGGCTGTGTTGAAGTTGAACCTCGTAAAAATCTTGTGTCTTTCTCCCTGCTTTACTTCATATTATTTACTTGCTATTGTGGTATGATTTAAATGTGCAGGTTGCAGATTCTTAAGTGAGAAAGAAACAAAGGTACTTGATATTTAGAAAGTATGTTTTGATTAATCATTTGCAGAAACCCAAAAAGGGAGTATGTTGGTTAATCTGCGGAAATCTTGATCAAGTAAAGTGCATACTAAGAGTTTACATAAAAATCAACTAAAGCTCTAATATTTTTGGTTGAGTGATTGAATTATGTTGATTTCATTAATTGACTTGTGAATTTAAATTTCAGTATTTTTAAGTGTAGTTATCATTTATATATCTTGTTTTCTGGGTAATTAAAATCAATAGCTTAAAAATCATTAAAATTTAAAAAGAATCCAATTCACCCCCCCTCTTGGGAAGCTATTCCTCATTTCAATATGAAAAGTACTGAATTCCTACTATTCATTATGCGTTAAATGAGTATATCTTCTAATGGATAGTTTATCTTTTGTATCATTTGTTGATTGCAACCTGATTGCATGCTTAGTTTAAAAATCCTCCTGCATAACAGATACAGTTGATGTGAATTGCATGCTGGTAGTGGATATAGGTTCTTGTATGCTTCAATTGAACTATATATTGCTTGCTGGAATCTATTAGGTACATGTTTGATGGGAAAATGTTCAATTTACAGACAGCATGCTACCAAAATTTCATTAGGATTTTCCCAAATTAAAACCATGTGCCAAGATGGTAAAAATAAAATGCATGCTAAAATGTTCTTGAAAGGATGTGTAAAAGTCAACTGAACATTTAATCATCATCCTTACATGAAAGTGCATGCTTAAGTACACACTTAGGGGAGCTGAGCTACATCCCTAAAAAAGGAATGTAAAAGATTCATATGCATCAATTCACATTCTTGAATATTAAGGCTCTTCAGAAAACTCTAAACATCATATCCAGTGTTTAAAGGTCTGTGAATAGATATGGATTGTTCTAGGTTATGAGTATTATTCATGCCTTAATATATTTTCTAAGATGCATTTGTGGCCTATAGGGATGACCATACTAATCATAATATTGTTGATAAATCATCAGTATGATTGGTTTAAAAGATTTAAATTGATAGGCTTATACTACTAGCATAATGAAATTTTTCTTTAACTAGTATAAGCAGTTTATTGCATTTAAGTTAGGATTCCAATCAATAGGGGGAACATCTAAAATTAAAATGTCTATCATATTGTGCTCACAATTTTTTTGCTTAGATCTGTTGTTGAATCAAGTGTGGCATGTGCTAAAAGGTAGTGACTTTATTGAAATTCTTGACTTCAAATATGTTAATTTGCCACAGTCATTTGATTTGCCATATGATCTTGCACGTGATTGTTAAATTTTTAGGATCATTATGGTTGTGGTTTTCTAGTTATACTTTAGTATGTGCTTTATTGACAAACCAGAAAATTTGTGCTTGTTTGTTTTAAATTAAAGTCTCTTTTTCAGCAAGCACACTCCTAGTATTTTATTTTTCAAATATCAAAGGGGGATATATAGATTTATTATTATATACACACACACACACACACACACACACACACACACACACACACACATATATATATATATATATATATATGTTATAAAATTGCATAACTAGTTCGATAACTTCACATGAAAATGCATGTAAACTAGTTAGACTGTGTTTGTGTTCAATCCGACTATTTGCTATCATATGTCGTGTGCTTTAAACTCATATCCTTCACGGGTCTTATGATATGTTTCAATTGCTATGGTTTGTGCATATTTATGGTCTAATTTTATTTTCATGTCATTTAAATCTTTAAATGACCAGTTATATAGTTTATGTGCTTAATTGCTAAACCTGTCATTGTTTTATATGTTATGAATTTGTTTGTGGTATGAAATGTACAACTATCATATCTCTTGCATGTTGATAGTCATACTTATGTTTTGAGAATACTGGATTGTTTGTGTTAAGTAGTTATGGATAAACTGTTAATTTAAAAAACTCAGTCAGGTCATTTTTATATAGGTATTTTTGAAAAAATGTCCTCTTTCCAAATGGCATGCTGCCAAAATTTCTAAAAATTTTTCCAAACCTATCTTGTATCTAAATGTATCATACCCAATGCCTATGGCTACATGGTTCATATATTTCATAACCCTTTTTGCTGTTGCCAAAAGGGGGAGAAGAGGCAAAAATTGGGTGCTTGAAAAATGTTTGCTTTGACAAATCTTTAACATTATGCATAGTGCCAAGGGGAGCCTTCCAAGGCTATGCCCAATTTTTGCATGTTGTATTTGTTATCATCAAAAAAGGAGAGAATGTTGACCTCATAGGTCATACTCGGTTTTGATAATGACAAATACTCAAGTATTTGACGGTTATCGAGTTTGTGTGTAGGTATATATTAGCAGATCAATTGATGACACATAAAGACTCAAAGTATAAAGAGCCTAAAGTTTTCTTCTGTTAAAATTTATATTATTGCTCAATTTGAGTCTGTAATAGTAAATATAGGTAAAGGTCTATAATAATCTCTACATATCATGTATGTAGGTAATTGTAAGGTTAAGACCTTTGAAAGACCCTAGGGATCGTCGACCGACGCCGAATTTTTGGGACCATTTCAAAATGACCCTAGAAAAACCTTAGGTCCCAGCACAAGCACATAAGATGTCCCCAAAATCACTTATAAAATCAGGGAAATTAATTGAAGGGAAAAAAGGACATAAAGGACAAAACTATGAGGATTCGGGCGACAGAACCCCGAGTATTCAAAACACCTTAGGCAACCGAACTTTGGATGAGTCAAAATGTTGACTTTGGTTTCGAGCGACCGAACCATTTTGAACGTAGTTTCCACAAGTGATTGAACCGTTGCTTTGACCTTTCCCACCAAATTTGCAGCCCGAACATCAAATTGAAAATAACTTCAAGTGACCGAACACATGAGTTCGGTAAACCGAACTATGGATCAAGTGACCGAATTGCGGACCTTTTGGAAATTGCCTCGATTCAGCCAACCAAACCTTGACTCAAGCACCCAAACCTTCAAAAATAACTTTTTTAATTGAGTTTATTCGGGCGACTAAACCATGGTTTAGCCACCCGAAAACTCTTAGGTTGTTTTATTTTTACCGTGCAAGTTAATATTTCTTAATGGTTTTAAAACAACATTAATAATTCCCCCAAAGTCCTTAACGGTCATAATTTGACCCACTTCTATATATAGGGGCTCATTTGTGAAAATTAGTAAGAGATTAGTAAGATCATTAATAAAAAATCCTCTCAAATTTAAAAAGCCCATTTTGCCTATGCTACTTCCAAATACTCTCACTCACTCATTTCCTTGATCATTCAAGCATTGTGAGAGTTCTTAAATTTGCTATTGTTTTATTTTGCATTGCTTAAAAGTATCATCTTTGTGGTTGTTGATTGTTTGTTTTTTGAGAGTTAAGCAAGAGTGTTACCCACAGATTTAAGTTGATAAATCCTATGTTGGGAATAACTCATTAGCTTGAGGATCTTAGCATTGTTATTGCAAGATTCCTTTAAGCAATAATTTTTTCCTGTGCAAAGTATTTTACAAGCTATATTTTTCAAACAACTCTTGTGCTTATTTCATTAAGGAAAATATTTTTTTCCTTGAGCTGGTTTGAATATTGTTGCGAGCATCTTTGAAACCCTAATCTAATATTGAAATTTGTCATATCTTGTTTCAAAGAAATAGTTTGTTTTTACACTCTTGAGCATATTTGAGATTATACATTGTTGAGTGTTGTTTGCATAAAATCACATCATCAAGCTTACAATTTCCTATATTGTTGATGTTTGATGTGCATTGATTATACTGTGCGTATTGTAGTACATACCTGCTTAGTGTAAGAAGCATTTCCGTGTTCATAAACTTTATACATTTGTTGTATTCCAGGCGTGGGCCAGAAGAGGGAGACTATCCCTATTGAATAGTCCCGAATTGGCTTAGACCCAGTTAGGAAAGGTAGATGCACCATCCTAGTAAGGTGCGGCTGTGGGTTAGGGTCAGCCCCGTTAATTGACCTAGTTGTAACAGATGCCGCTCCACCCGTTAAGTGGGCATTAGTGGAATCCTCGAGCTTGCGAGCTAGAGGCGGGGTCGTAGGCACAATTGGCTGAACCCCGATAACATATTGTGTGTGCATTTTTTATATTTGTACAATTTATATTTCTGCACGTGTATGTTATATTGTGAATGTTGTGCATGATTCAATTTCCACACGTTATATTTATCTGTGCATTTGGGTTTATGTGTATATAGACTGACGTTAGGTTGAGTATTACTTTTGCCAAATTAGTTGAACCTAAGAAGAATTTTTAAATACCCAATTCACCCCCCTCTTGGGAGTACACCAAGGCCAACACATTGCACTCGAGGTTCCGAAGCTGACGGTGTCCAAAACTCCTCCTCGAGAGCTTTTTCCCCACTTAGAAGACAAGTTAGAATACAAACAAACTTAGTATACTTAGTTCATTTTAAACACTCAGGTGACCATTTCAAGAATACAAGGTCTAAACTGAGTTTGGTTAGTCCCAACACGTCCATCACATTAACCTAGATGTGCTGGATCTGACGGAGCTGCAAAACTTCTCTTCGATTGGAAATTATACGCTTAGAGGTAAACTTAGCTAGGTTAAAGAACCTAAGTGTCCAAGTTCCTCATATGAGGTCCAAACCAATTGTGGTCAGTCCCAACATGGCCGTCACATTGACCTGGACGTGGTGGAGCTGGTGGTGCCCAAAAACTCCTCCATTATTGAAAATTATTTGCCTAAAGTCAAACTTAGTAAACTTAGTTCATTTTAAGTACCCAAGTGTCCAATTCAGGCATACAAGGTCCAACCTAACTGGGGTCAGTCCCGACAAGTCCATCACATTGATCTGGATGTGCTGAGCTAATGATGCCTAAAATATTCTCCCCTGGAGCTTTTCCCCCACATAGAAGCAAAGTTACAATATGAAACATAGTAACCTTAGTTCATTTTATGCACTGAGGTTTCTAATTCTAGCATACGAGATCCAAACCTAGTGGAATCAGTCTTGATACATCTATCCCATTAGGATTGCTAGAATTGGTGTATTCCCAAGAGGGGGGTGAATTGAGTCTTAAAACATTTTTCGCTAATTTGAACAATTACGCCGATTCACAACATATCATATCCCATTCAATGTACGTGCGTGTATGTGAAATAATTTTAACAGTGAAAGCAAACATACACATGTGCAGTAATTTATTTAAATCAAATATGTTTATGCAAATAATTTTAACATTAAATAAACATTCATACACATACTAAAATTAAAGTGTAGGAATTTAAATAAAAAAGAGAGAGCGACACCAGATCTTTCTTAGAGGTTCGGCCAAACCAGCCTACATCCCCACCTTGGGCACACCCCCAAGGATTCCACTATACCTGCTCACTTAACTGGGTGGAGCAGAAGCCTTTTACATCCTCTCCTTATGGGGCGAGGAAAACCCCAACTTAATTACTAGGCTGAGCCGAACTAGTCTCACTTATGGGGCTGAGACTCCTCAGTTCAATTCCGAGCAGAACCCAATCATTACAATAAAAATGTTTTTGTACATATAAAAAAGCTTCTAAATACAGGCATGAATGTATACACTAAGCTCATAAAAATACACACTCCAATGATATGAAATAATGCTTAGGGGAGTAAGGGTGTTTAACTATATTTAAACCCTAATAAAAAGTTTTCTCCAAAAAATATTTCAATAATAATATAGGAGAACCTAAGGTTTTGCTCTTTCAATGATTTTTGCACAAATAGAATGTGTATGAAAAATGAGTACTATGCTCTCCAACAAAGATTTACGCAAATGAGAAATACCTGGAGAATCTAGGAGTTAAGCTCAAGAACTTATTTGTGCAACAAACAATTTTCTCCAAAAAGTATTTATCAAAGAAATAATCAAGAGAAAATAAAGCTATACTCTTAAAAAGATTTTTCAAAAATAAAGAATAAGTGAGAGTAAGCATGTAAAGATAAATGGCCAAAAATAAATATGCTTACTTCAAGAGTAATTTTAAAATGAAAGAGTGGAAGAGTCGGAGAGTTATTTTTATAAAAAATTGGCCCCAAAAGAATGATTTAAGCAATAAAAAACATTTTTGGGGAACTTTGATTAACAATGGAATAGAGAGAAATTTTGGGTTAGTCAAAGTTACTAATCTGAGTTATGGAGGGGGTATTTATAGATTTTCAACAAATTTGACTGTTGAGGAACACATTCGGTATTTTGGAAAAGTTTAATGAAATTTTAATGAAATTTTAGCACTTTTAAAAAATTCCAACCCGAGAGGTTCGGTCGACCACTTTTGTGGTTCGGTCGACCGTGGAGCCAAGTTCAGTTCACCAGGAAATTTTTGAACTATAGGTTCGGTCGACCAGACTTGAGGCCATTTCCAAACCCGCGCGGTTTGGTCGACCAGGTCAATTTGAACTACGAGATTCACTCGATTATTTCTTTGCCACATGTGTAAGTGTGATTTAAGTGTGATTCGCTCGACCAGACTTGAGGCCACTTATTCTTACCAGATCTTACTTCTCAAATACTTTTGTAAGTGTGATTTAAGTGTGGTTGTTCTATAGGTTTGCTCTCCTTGTTTGGTGGTTGTTTGATATAATTTTCTTGAGAGCTAAACCTAAGTAATCTTAGGGGACTTTGTTAATAAGTCTCACCGCAGAAGACTTGTATTAAACTTCTGAGTATTGCATATTCATTGCAATATCTTGAGAAGTTCGTATTTGTTTGTGGATTGCAAAATCTATTCAAAACATTTTCAAATATCTTGTGGTATTTATTTTGATATAACTTTGAAAATATATTTGTTTATGTGATAGTGATCTTTGTTGCAAATATTCATTCACTCATACATTATTTGCTGAATACAAAGATTACACATCTTTTGCAAACAAAGGATATACATTATTTGATATTCATATGCTTGAGACATCCTGCTAATTGAAATATTTGAGACTTGACATCTTTGTGTGAACTTATGGGCTGAATATCTCGTGACACATGTATTACTTGATTGATACTCTCACGCACTCATTACACTGATAGTAAATATTTATATCTAAGAGTTGAGATATTGGACTATATTGAGCTTACTTATTATATCATAGATTGTGTATGTGATTGAACGCAATTGGGTACACATCTGCTTTACCTAAAAGCATAATCACTGTACTGTTTCATTTATTGAGCAAAACTATTGTATTCTAGACACGGGCCTGAAGAGGGAGACTAGCCCTGGAATAGTCCCGGATTGGCTTAGAACCGGTTAGGAAAGTTAGGTGCACCATCCTTTTAAGGCGTGTAGGTTGAGGTCAGCCCGCTAATTGACCTGGTTAAAGTTGAGGTCAGTCCTATGCTAGTTGACTTGGTTGTAATCGGTGCCGATCCACCCTTAAGTGAGCTATTAGTGGAATCTTCGGGCTTGCGAGCTAGAGGTGGGGACGTAGGCACAGTTGGTCGAACCCCGATAACATATCGTGTGCTTGTTCATATTTCCGTACTTTATATTTACCGCACGTGTATGTTATCATGTGAATGATGCGCTTGATTTAAATTTCTATATATTATAATTATCGGCGTATTTGGAACTTCTAAGAAAGACCTTAGGTCGTAATATTCAGCCAACATCTAGTCCAACCTAGGAGAAAAGTTTAAAATTCCAATTCATCCCCTTTTGGGAATACACCAATTCTAACAATTGGTATCTGAGCCTCGTTGCACTTGACTTAAACGTTTTTGCAAAAAATCGCAATGGCTCACTTTGGTGTATCCCCATTCGGTGAGGGACAGTCACTTTCTAGTCCTCCATTATTTGTGGTGTCGACTACACCACGTGGAAAGTTAAAATAACCATAGTTTTGAAATCTATGGACTGGAAGGTCTGGCTTGTAACTGCTAAAGGAAGATGTGCACAAATAAATGAAAATGATTTTAATGTGATTAATTCTAATGCCACGGACATTTTATACCTTGCGTTAGATTCTGATATTTTTGTTGAGTGTATGGCATGTTATAGTGCACAGGAAATTTGGGATGAACTAGAAAAGAAATATGGAGAATCCCAGGAGAAGGAGATTGTAACTCCTCCAAATGCTCTGAGCTCAAATGATTAGGAGGAGGTAAATCATGTGCCAGAAATCAACGAAGAGTTATATGATTCTCACTCTATATATTTTGATGACCCCTATTGTGAATGCTGCTATATAACAGGCACTGAATCTAATGATAAATCGATTGATGATTCTTATGCTATGTGTCATGTTGTATCACATGTTGAATCATTTATTGAACAAAATGATAGTCTTGCTAATATTGCAAGTGATGATTCATCTGTTGGTTCCTATAATATATTTTATGATTAATCTTCAAATGTTTCTTGTGATGATGATGGTATGAATGAATGTAATGATTCAAATGTCGTTCAATTTGATAAATCATGTGATGAATCATTTGATGAGATGCCTTCATATGGAAAACTAGAAAAGACCTCTTTTGAAATGCATAGAATTCTAGTTGAGATATCAAAGAAGAAAACATTTTTGAAAAATGAAAATGAAAAGGTGGCAAAGCACTTAAATGATCTGAAAGAATATCAAGCCACACTAGAAAGGAGAAAAATGGAGAAGATTTTGAAAATCATTTGCTTGGAAAGAAAAAGCAAAAATTATTTTGAAATGTTCTTCAAATTCCCAAGTGATAAAGTTAACCTAAACAACCCTTTCAGACCTAAAAAGAAAACTCATTTCAAAAAGGGTTTAGGTTGCTTACATAAAACCAACAATCTAGCCTCATTGAAGAAAAATGGAATAAATAAGCACAATCCTTTACGTATATTCATTACTTGCCTGTTTTGCAAAACTATGTAGCACATATGGGTTAATTGCTTACTTAGAAGTCCCAGAGGCGTAGAAAAGGAAATGAAATGTATAATTAGCGAAGCAAACCCCGTAGGTCCTAAGGAAAAAAAGATTTAAATTAATATTACTGTTTTAAATGTTTTCTTAGATCCTAGGCTTAGGTTTATGGGGTTGTGATGACTGTGGGGTTAGGAAGTGATTGTTGCTCAAAATGAAAATCTTAGTATACACACTCACTAAACTATCCTGTTATACTAAGACTCTTTATACACTTCCAAATGGACACAAGTTAAGAAACAGTTGTCCATTGCACAAAATTAAGTATTAGGGTTCCTTCTTATATCTTATATCACCATACCCTAAACTCACTTTTGAACATGAAAAGCCTAAATCGAAATCAAGTCATCACTCTAGGCTTAAAGCACTACTGATCATAAATGACTAAGGTTTATTGAGTGCTTCTCATAGCTATAACCAAATTAGAGGTATCCTATAGGGAATTGGTCCCTTTGAGTTTAAATTGCAAATCCTTTAATTCTGGTTTATCTCATCCACAGGGAGTCCTTACCAAACCACGATCATACTTGGTGAGGTTTCACCCATTTTTTGGTTCGTATCCTTCCTCCCTTATGTCATCATTTCTATAGGATGCTCTCCAATCAACAAAGAGCATAGTTTAAGAAAAGCCACATACTCCTTAGTGCTTGGTGTCAAAATAGTTGGAACTCAAAGGGAAAGTACAGTCAAAGTAATTGCAAAATTGGGAAGTAATCTACGCTCAATAAGTCAAATCTTGGCGTGTACCTCAATTGTGCAATATCTCTTCACCAAGAATCCCTAAGAATCATGTTTATGTTGCAATATATCAAATATGGACCTAAGGGAGATCTTTGGATCAAAATGAAGAAAAATCTAGAAAATTCACTATGCTCAGTCAACTGAGCATTGCATGAGTAAAGTCTCCCGATCGATCGAACCATGTTGACTTTGACCCTCATGGTCAACCGAACCTCAGTGAACATATTCCCACGGTCGAACGAAAGTTTTGGTTTTCCCCTGGTCGACCGAACATGGTTACAGTACTCCCTCTCGGTTGACCGACCATCTCAGTTCATTTTCTCCTTGGTCGATCGAACAGTGTCGGTGCATGAAGAACTTCAATCGTCGGTTGACCGTATCTGATTCTGGTCGACCGAGCTGCTATATATATATATATATATACTTTTCCTTCCATCAAAGCTCATTTGTGCAAAAACCTTGAGAGATCTTTCACCTTTCCCAGCAAACCTTGATTCCAAGCCTTACATCCTACAATCATGGCACACATTAAAGCCCACGACATTGCACACGCTCAGGATGAGTACTTCCTTTCAGAACGATGCAAGGTCAGATACATACGGGAGTTTCATCCCAAGGAGGCAATATTGGGTAAGATTCTATACTTGGATTTCATGAATCAATATTTTAGCAACATAATGGACATGTTTGAATATCAAGGTTGGAAAACATTTATTTCATATCAGCCTGGGGTCATTACCCGACGTATGTTAGAATGTTTTATGCTAATTTGGGTAATGATGAAAATGGGTACTTCTCCTGAGTATTGAGGACCGATGTACATTTCGATGCACAGTACATTTCAAATGTGCTTGATATTGACCGTGAAGACTTCGAGTGCCCAGATGTGGTAAATTCCTGGATCTTCAAACAGGAATTCACAGTCACCACATTTGCGAACCTGACCTTATCTAATCTAGGAATGGCCAGCCAAAACCATCACCTATAGTACAGACAGTTCAC
Organism: Malania oleifera; assembly: GCF_029873635.1. Lineage (NCBI taxonomy): Eukaryota > Viridiplantae > Streptophyta > Magnoliopsida > Santalales > Ximeniaceae > Malania > Malania oleifera. The sequence goes on from NC_080425.1 coordinate 29,984,179, forward strand.
ATTAAAGGCCAAGGTTGTGCACCAATTGATCACGTATAATGTCCTACCCAAGGCAGGGTCTAGGGTGCACGTGTCCTTCTTAGATTGTTTTATTATGTGGTGTCTGTTTGCCCGGAAGAAATTAGATTGCCTAGCTTGATAATCCGATAGATGATAACCAAAACAATTGGCCACCGAATTATAATGCCTTATGGGGGTATCCTGAACAAGCTATTCAGAAACATTTGAGTCGCATGCTCAAATGTGGCTTCCCTGAAGAGAAGACGATCTACTAATATCTTCTCTGGCGTGACCCTGAGACCGATACCTATGAGCTCATTGGCAACATCTGGGTGCCTTCTAGGGGTGCAGCAACACAGGTAGAGGCCTCATAGGAGCCACCACAGCCCGCACAACCATCAAATGTGGATCTTATGGCCGCCATCACCAGTTTGTCTGACTCATTCGTATAGTTTCGAGGATCAGTCCAGTTAGACCTACGAGATTTGGAATCGTTATCCACTGCACTTCTTGAGGATTTCCAACAGTTCTCCATCTCTACTGCCAGTCGCTTTACTGATTTAGAGAGGTCCATGACAGCCAGCTTCAGTGAGCTCAACGACCGTATTCAGGAGATGCAGGATGAGAGAGATAGGATGACTATGGACTTTGACTTTGATGTCGGTGAAGGTGGTGATAGAGGAGATGATGAAGGGGAGTTCTAGACTCTGGAGTGGTCTGTAGATCAGATTGCGTGGCTTTGATTTATTTTATTTTATATTATCTGGTTTGTACCTAAATAAAGCAGCTTTTACTTTTATTTTGTATTCTCATGACACCTTATGCAAATACTATAATATATTACCCTGTTTGATTATGATATATATATATATATATATATATCAGCAGTAGCTTGACATGTATGTGCTCATGGTTAAATGATTATTCTATTGAAATGCATGTTTAGTATAGAATGCCTCCTACATGGCGGATGCAGTCGATGAGAATTGCTTGCTGGTAGATGATAGGTTCTCGCATGCTTTACTTTTGTGATACTGCTTGTTTGAGAATCGTTTTTGTGCTAGTAAAATTTTGGGAAATGTCCCGTTTACAGCCGACATGCTACCGAATTTTCTGCAAACATTTGCTCAAATGACTAAAACATCTTCTTTTGTGTGCAAAAAATCTAAATATGTCACAGTTGATTCATTTGCATTGAAATATTACATTCCTTGGAGTTGATTGTGCGTATATATGCATTTAAAGTAATTGTTTCATAACTTGCATAAATTTAAGGGGAGCTCTCTCATGGGAACTTGTCAAGTCTTAGCAACTAATTCTATTGTTGACTTATCTTTTTACTTAAGACTTTGTGAAAGTTGATTATTGCTTGAGACTTATCTATTTCTATAGCATGATTATATTGATTATCATTTGTGATGCACAACTTGTCTACTTCATAATCGTATTGAAATTTTTATTTGCTTGATTGGACATTACTGGACTGTTTAAGTAGTTGTGGATAAACTGTTAGGATACATTTAAACTCAAATAGGTTACACTTATACATGTTTTATTTTGGAAATTCCGATTTACAAACGGCACTCTACCAAACTTTTTCTAAATCTTTCCAAAATTCTTCTTGTATAACTGTAATACTTACCCATTGCCTAGGTTATAAACTCATATGGCCCTTTTTACTGTTGCCAAAAGGGGGAGATGGAAGGGGGCAAAAATAATGGGTAAAATGAATTTGTTTAAAACTAAATTGGATGCATATTGAGAGGGGGGCTTTCTTGGGCTTAACCCTATATTTTTGCTTGTCGTATTTGTCATCATCAAAAAGGGGGAGAATGTTGACCTTATAGGTCACACCCGGTTTTGATTATGACAAATACTCATTGTATCTAATGGGTGTTTGAGGTTTGTGCAGGAACTAAAATTGTCAAGATCGAGATGAGCACAAAGCAAGTAAAGATTGAAGGCTATTGTGTTGTAATATATATAGTTCATACATGTAATTGGTCTGTAATAGTAAATAGGGATTGGTTTGTAATAAACTCACACACATCACATGCATGATCTAATAGGTAAGCTCAAACAAACCATAAACTAAGAGTGACCTTAGAACGACCTTAGGGTTTACCCTTCAGTCGACTGACACTGGACTTTTTCGGTGTCTTTAATTGGACATAAATGACCCTAGGACATAGACCATTGCACCTATGCATGTTAGGCACTTGATTAGGGTTTGTGTGACTCAAAACAGGACTGAAATGCACACATTGTGCACTTTCAATCAACCGACCTTAGCAGTTCATTCTACCCTTGTCGACCGAAACAGGCCCGGGTCAACAGTTGACTAAGGCCCTGGATGACCGAACCAAAGTAGTTCAAATCCCCTAGTTGACCAAAACCCCTTGAGGTCAACAAATTGACCATTTGGTCGATTGAGCCAAATTTGTATTACAACTACCTGGTCGACCAAGGGTCTTCAGAAGAAATCCCAACTGTATGATCGACCAAACCATTCAGTTCAAAATAGCCTGGTCAACCGAACCTCGCTAAAATGGAAAATCGCCCTTTGGACAAACACTTTCGGTCGACTGAGTCTTCAGTTCAAAAGTGTCCTAGTCAACCGAATCATATGAACTCTGGTCGACCGAAATGGTTCTGGTCGACCGGACCTCTCGGGTTGCCCTGATTTTTACCACGGTTAAACATTTTTTAAACAGGGCTAAAATATTTGAAATGTCATTAAAATTTTCTAATAATTCCTAATAGGTCCCCAACGGTCATAATTCATGGGGTGTCTATATATATACCCCTTCATTTGGAAAAATTATATGGAGATTAGAAGATTGGATTAGGGTGAAATTCTATGAAAATCCCAAAAGCCATAATACTCATCTTTGAGCCTCCAACACTTATTCTTACCAGATCTTACTTCTCAAATACTTTTGTAAATGTGATTTAAGTGTGGTTGTTTTATAGGTTTGCTCTCCTTGTTTGGTGGTTGTTTGATATAATTTTCTTGAGAGCTAAACCTAAGTAATCTTAGGGGACTTTGTTAATAAGTCTCACCTCAGAAGACTTGTATTAAACTTCTGAATATTGCATATTCATTGAAATATCTTAAGAAGTTTGTATTTGTTTGTGGATTGCAAAATCTCTTCAAAACATTTTCATATATCTTGTGGTATTTATTTTGATATAACTTTGAGATGATATTTGTTTATGTGATAGTGATATTTGTTGCAAATATTGATTCACTCATATATTATTTGTTGAATACAAAGATTACACATCTTTTGCAAACCAAGCATATAAATTATTTGATATTCATATGCTTGAGACATCCTGCTGATTGAAATATTTTAGACTTGACATCTTTGTGTGAACTTATTGGCTGAATATATTGTGACACAAAGATTGCTTGATTGATACTCTTACGCACTGATTACACTGATAGTAAATATTTATATCTAAGAGTTGAGATATTGGACCACATTGAGCTTACTTATTATATCATTGGTGGTGTATATGATTGAACGTAACTGGGTACACATCTGATTTACTTGAAAGCATAATCATTGTACCGTTTCATTTATTGAGCAAAATTGTTGTATTCCAAGCATGGGCCTAAAGAGGGAGACTAGCCCTGGAATAGTCTCGGATTGGCTTAGACCTGGTTAGGAAAGCTAGGTGCACCATCTTGTTAAGGCATGTAGGTTGAGGTCAGCCCCACTAATTAACCTAGTTAAGGTTGAGGTCAGCCCTGTGCTAATTGACCTAATTTTAATTGGTGCCGCTCCACCATTAAGTGAGTTATTAGTGGAATCCTCGGGCTTGTGAGCTAGAGGTAGGGACGTAAGTACAGTTGGCTGAACCCCAATAACATATCGTGTGTTTGTTCATATTTTCGTACTTTATATTTACTGCACGTGTATGTTATCATTTGAATGATGCGCTTGATTTAAATTTCTGTATATTATAATTATCGGCATATTTGGAACTTCATAGAAAGACCCTAGGTCGTAATATTCAACCAACATGTAATCCAACCTAGGAGAAAATTTTAAAATTCCAATTCACCCCCCCCCCCCTTTTGAGAATACACCAATTCTAACAGAAAGGTAAACTTAGCCCTAGGTTCATTGATCCATTTGAGATTTTAGATAAAGTGGGGCCGGTGGCCTACAAGCTAGCTTTACCACATGTGTTATCCAGAATTCACGACGTGTTCCACGTATCTATGTTGAGAAAATACGTCTTAAACACTTCTCATATTATTAGCTATGGTGAATTAGAGCTCAGTGATTCGCTGGTGTATAAGGAGGTACTAGTACAGATTTTAGATAGGAAAGTGCAAGAGTTATATAACAAGAAGATTCGCCTGGTAAAATTTTTGTGGAGAAATCATGCACTAGAAGATGCTTTTTGGGAGTCTGAGGAACAGATAAGACAGAAGTATCCGCATTTATTTCAAGAAGTTTAACTAGGGTAAAATGTAAATAATTAGGTAATATTTCTTTTGCAAGTACATGTAGTAGTTTAATTAATAAGTGGTATTTTAGTTTTGGGAGAATTTTATTTTGTTTATATAATCTCCCAGGACTTGAAATGTAACCACGATATTCCTTCGCCATAAGTGAGGGTAAGTAATAAAATAAGTAGATAATTTTTCTTTTCAGGGATGATGAGTTATATGAAGAGCAAATTTCAAGGACGAAATTTTATAAGGAGGGGCGAATGTAGTGACCTAGAGAAATTATAATATTTAAATAATAAAGATGGAGGATTTGCATTTGTCGATGACGTGCCATATTGGGCTCGTCGACGAGTGTGCTCTTCGTAGACGAGAAAATACTGAGAGGGGGTTTTGGGTGATTCTGAATTTCATCGACAAGGCCAATGTATAAATAGGTTTAACCTTCATTTTATGGACAAAAAACCTACGGGAATGTCTCTCTCTCTCTCTCTCTCCTTATTTCATTTTCCCTTACTTCTCTCTAAGATTTCGGGCCAATCTTCTGCCGGTTCGACGATCTGAAGCCACCACGACATTCTTAAGGAAGTTCTTTGCATATCTGTCGGAGTAGAACGTTGGTGGGGCTAGTTCGGAATTCATTCCAAATTTAATGTAAGGTTTTCTACTCAGTATTCGATTTCTTAACAGTTGTAGAAAGCGTAGTACGGGTAGAAATACTGAAGTTTAGTTTTGAGAAATATCATTTTTAAGGTGTTGAATGGGGAATCCTGCAGGTGTAGGACTATTTTCTTTGGGGCTTTTCAGGAATCAAGTAAGGTGATAAATTAAGCTAGATGTTTTATGAAAAATAAGTATAATTTTATAGTATTTGATTTCAAGGAAATATATGTTTGTATATATATATATATGATTATGCATTATGTTGGAAAATACTGTTAAAAATGATGATATGATCTGGACATATTTAATACCCATTTTGTGTGGCATGAGAAGAAATTATGATGAATTACTATTTTCTGGGAATATGATAATGATATGGATTTTTATAATGAAAAACCGGTGTACAGACCAAGAGTTTTATATATAATTTGTTGGTGTATGGGCTGAGTTATGGATATGTTTTACCGGCGTACGGGCCAAACTACGGATATGTTTTGTCGGCTTACGAGCCGAGCTATGGATATGTTTTTTCAGCGTACGAGCCGAGCTATGGATATGATTTGCCAGTGTACAGGCTGAGCTATGGTAAAATTATGAAATGCCGACGTATGGGCCGATGATTTTCATGATGTATATATATATGCAAAATGATGTGATCATATTAACTTGGAAAATATTAGTATGAAATATCCCTGTATCACAGTTTGATTATATGTTATATGCTATCAGAACCTGGTTGGCTTGGTTTAGGCTAGCACTTGCACGGTACCGCTGCTATGTGTTCTTGATTATCACGATATTATATTAATGCTACTGTACGGAGTAGCATGAGGACAGATAGTCGATGCGGTTTTAAAAAGTGTGAGTGCCCCTGGTGTACAGACTAGGTTTGGCAGACCCATCGGACTTACAGATTGTACTTTTAACTTGGCAGTGGTCGGCCAACCATTGTTAGGTCCCGCCTTAGGGCCATATAACCCAGTCATATAGAGGTAATACATGACAACAACCATCTAACCTACCAGGGTTTTTTTTTCGTATTATTATTATATGAGATGAACTATGCTATGAAAATCCAGTATGTTCTGCCATGCTATGATGATATATGTTTTCCCATGACATAATAGTTTACTAAATATGTTTATGTGTGGTTTATGTATAACACGGAAAACTTATGTTGCCACACAATAGTATTAGTTTATTTCCCTTACTGAGAGATGTCTCACCCCAAATTTCATAAATATTTCAAGAGCCCCGAATAGGAGAGTGGATAAAGTTCCGCTGAGGTAGTTATTGCTGATCTGCCCTTTTTGAAGGGTATGTATTTTGTGATAGGGTCAGATGGATTTTGTGGGAAATGAACCTAGGACTCTTTTGGGTAGTTTACGTATATAATGACAGTGGATATTGTATCTCTGGTATTATAATGGATGGTATTGTATGTGGTATTATGAGTTATTTATGATTTTATGCTTCCTACTGCTTAGGCTTCCATGCTATTTTCTGATGTATCCCTAGTGCCCGTGGGTATAGGTTGATTATGATCTGCTGGATTTACTATATTAGTATTATTATAAAAGGAAAAAAATGTATGAAAATGAAGCAGGTAGTTATATATATATATATATATATATAGAGAGAGAGAGAGAGAGAGAGAGAGAGAGAAAGAGAGTTTACCTTATCTTAGGAGTGGTGCCTATAGCACCCTAATCATGAATCTACTTCGATTAAAATATTGGTGGCCGAGAATGGAACCCAGGGGTATTTTCCATTCTTCAATCAGCTGAGTATTCACGAAAATATTAAGGAGAGTGAGAGAGAGAGAGAGGTGGCGGCGGAGAGAGAGACAGAATGGCTAGAGAGAGAAAATCTCTCTATTTCCTTCATCTTGAAGGAAACTTCCTTTAGATTGATTATATATATATAATTATAATATATTATTATATTATATTATATTATATTATTAAATTAATAATATTATTTTTTATTTTATTTATTTTTTTGATTTTGATTTTGATTTTGATTTTTTATTTCAGTTACTATAGATCAACTCAACTACACAGGGGATTGGTGAAAGTAGGGGAAACCTTCAACAAGATCCCTAATCAACAACTTGACGTCAAACATCGAAATTCATGACTGAAGGTAAATGGACTTCATGAAGATTGGATGCAATTTTTTGGAATGGTCTTATCAGGAAGTTATTTCTTTAATGTGACTGACTTGTCATGAAAGATGTTATGGTAAATGCAAGTGATGTCTTGCTTCTAGTCATGATAGAAAAATACTCCTTTTTAAGACTAGATGCAATGTGGGATGAGGGAGTTGTTTTCATTCACTTTAATTGGAAAATGTGACATGACAGGTCAATGAGACTAGATGTAATGTCGGATTTAGCATGTTTCTTTTTAGCATGTTCTTCTTTTAACTCGATTCCTTAGTGGGTTATGATAGATGTGATGCCAAGGTATGGTTTAACTAAACTGAATTCTAGCCTAAACATCCCTAGTACACCGATTTGAGCCTGCTTTGCCTAGTGTGCCATGTTGAATGGAAGATGTACATAGTTATTGTAACATGTAATGTACGAAGGTGTTGAAGGATGCATAGTTTGGATTGTAGATTTATTTAAGTCCTCTTGCCCTTATTTAGGGCCAAACATATGAATGATGAAAAATGACCTACCTTTGGACCCTCTTTGACTTTGACTCATTTAAAATTTACATAGTCAAGATAGTGACAAGTCCGCATTTTACGAAAATTATTCAAAAAATTAAGACCCAAACTATGTTTTTTTGCTAGGTTTCAAGCTACTTCGGTGCATGATGGCTTTACTAGTGTCCCACCTCATGGAAAATCAGTATACACTTAGAATACCTAGTCCACCAGGCAATCAATTTATATAGCTTTTGAGTTCTTGAAACATTAACTCTAATCATTAATTCTCTACACTTGCTTCTTTTTTTCCTTTTGTACTATTCTTGTGTTTCTTTTGATCAAAATTTGATGCTATGCCTATTCAAGTGTTTTGCATCTTCCTTTCTCATGTTATATGTTTCTTTTGATAACATACCCTTCCTTTTGAGCATGCTTCAATCTATCATTGATCTGAGTCCTACGGAGAATTGGTATTGATGTTATAGCCTCAAAGTGGCCTTTATGACATGGAATGAAATGTGGATAGGATTAGGGTCAGGAAAAGAGAGGAATATTGTGGCTCAAAAGCCTTTACCTATAATGATTGTTTGCCCCAAATTATTTCGGGAGTTGGCTAAACTTGTTACAATGAACAAGTTGCCCATTTAACGTTTAGAGAATAGGTCATTACATAGTTTAGGCTTTTATTGTGAAGCAATTCATTTAAGGTGATGAAGCATATGCCAATTTGGCTATGAATTTCTTTTAAACCGTAATGTAGGATGAGAATGTTAGCCAAAGAAAGAAGGAATTTAAAGTCACAATATTATTGATTTGATCGAGTCATTTTTGTCAAAGATCACCTATGTGGGGTATGACTGATCTTTCCATATTTCATTTTTTATTTTTTTATTTTTGTCTTGCTTTTGATTTTAGGCAATATTTTTGTTTTCAACTTTTGATCTTTGCCTATTTTTTGAACGTTGCTCCTTTCCTTTCCTAGGAACTTTACTTTCTTCTCTCTTTCACATGTTGAATACCTCAATGCTGCCCCATTGAGGAGGTGGGGTTATACTTTTCCAAGCTGTTAAGATATGAGTATTCATTGGCTTGAAGGGTTAGCAAGAGATTTATCTATTTATTTTTTTAGTAGAAAAACAATGGCCCACCTTCATTCTTTCATTATCTCGCGCCTTAATTTAATTTCCATATGCAAAAGGGATCCTAATACCCAAGGTTAATCCTAGTCAAATGATTGGAGAATAGCATGACTTTATGGTTCATTTAAGGCTCAACTAGCTAGCAAATGATATTCCAATCTATTTGTGGACATTTGGATGTACTAATCAACCAAGGAGGGCCAGCTATCAATAACTAAGACATTTGTTGGCCTTACAAGGTTTAAAATCTTGTTTTGATGATAACAAACAAGAGGAATTTAACATATTTGGTTAAGTGATGACATTTCAGGACTCAACTATGAAAATGCAAGATCAAGTATTCACAAGGATCCATTGAAAGCTTATACTTCAACGAAGGATAATCATACGAAGTTTAATTTAATAGAGCTTGAAGATTATGAGAGCATGCATATTAAAGTGAAATTGCTAAAAGCCAAAAGTACATTGAAATCTTGAAGAAAAGATGGACTCAAAGTAAGGATATACATGAAAACTTCAAAAGTTGATGAAGGAATTAGAAGACTTAAGATCCCTATCCTCCATGGAAAATAAGAATGATAAATATATTGCAGAATTAGAGAATAAAATCAGAAAAATGTCTCAAAATCAAGAGAAGGGTAAAAATATACAAAATTCAGAAATTTATGATCTTAAGAAAAAAATTAAGGATCAAGCCAAAATCATTTACAATTTCTCAAAAGGAAAATAAAATTTTGACAAAATGATTGGCTCGCAAAGAATGTCTTTAAATAAAGAAGACATGATTCAATGGGATTGAAAATACAAAGAAAAAGAATCTTTACATGGGATACTTTACAAAAGCATATAAAGATTATGCTAGCACATCTTCAAATGCTTACACTCACATCACATGCTTCCTATGTAAGAAGAAGGGAAATATAAAGTTTGAATGTCCATTAAAAAGAAAGGGTGTGAAAACTAACTAAGTATGGAAAGTAAAAGAAACATCCTTTGTTAAACCATCTGAACCCACGAAAGTATGGGTACCTAGATAAAAGGCCTTGTTCAAATCATGAAAAATCTCAAAGAAGAGTTTAAGAGCTTTTTGAAACAAATAAAAACAAAAATAACATTGTTGGCCAAAATTATAGTATGATTCATACAAGCCTTAAATTAGAAAGTATTAAGATATATGAAGCTTGGGAACTCATATGAAATCAAAGAAAATTTGAGCTTATTGCTTGAGTTTTTTAATTAAGAAAAGATATTTGAGAATGAGAACAAATTGAGTAATATTGTAGTACAATGCACATGATAATGATATGCTCCATCCTTAAATGTAATGCTGATATGCTATATGCTACATGTGTATATCTTGAAATTTCTATTGACATGAAAATGATTGATGATTTGTGGCTCACTATATATTGAAAATCTGAGCATTGTGTTATTAAGCATGATTTAGAAGCATAAATTTTGATATATGAATATGAAATTAATTCTTTACCATACATCACTACAAAAAAACTGGCTTTTAGTGACAAAAGTATTAGTGACAATTTCAATTTCGTCACTAAAAGTTTGTATTAGTGAATAGTGCAAGCATTAGTGACGGTTTTAGTAGTCGTCACTAATACTTTCGTCACTAAAAACTGCGTGGTAAACAATTTGGCGTGAAAATTTTTCTCGAAAAATATTAGTGACAGTTTAAATTCGTCACTAAAAGTCACTTATTAGTGACGATTAACAAATCGTCACTACTAAAATTTATTTAAGGGTATTAGTGACGGTTTTGAAAATTTGTCACTACTAAGGGTGTATTAGTGACGATTATGCCGCCGTCACTATTGGTCGTCTTATTAAAAAAATAAAAAAAGTATCATTTCATACTATTAGTGATGGTTTTTATTTTCGTCACTACACCTTCATTATTAGTGACGGTTTTCAGAACCATCACTAATAGTCTTTTATATTAAGAAAAAATAATTTCCGAGTACTAGTGATGATTTTGTATTTTCATCACTAATGGGTCCTTATTAGTGACGGTTTTCAGAGCCGTCACCAAAAGTTGTTTATTTTAAAAAAAACAAAAAAAAAATAAAAGTAGTGGTGACGTATTTTCGTCACTAATGGTCCTTAGTAGTGATGGTTTATTGAACTGTCACCTATAGTCTTTTTTATTTAAAAAATAAACAAAAAAAAATAGTGACGGTTTTTTATTTTGGTCACTAATGAGTCCTCTTTAGTGACAGTTTGTAGAATCGTCACCAATAGTCTTTTTCTTTAAAAAAAAAGAAAGAAAAAAGAGCAGAGTATTAGTGATGGTTTTTTATTTTCGTCACTACTAGCCCTTTATTAGTGACGGTTTTTAAAACGGTCACTAATTGTCCTTTTATTTAGCTCAAAATCTAAAATCCCCAAATTTCATAATCCCTTCTCCTTCTTGCCCCTCCCTCCTTGCTCCTCAAGCCGTTGCCCATAGTGGAGAGTGTTTCCGCCTTTCGCCGCCGCCCACAGTGTCTACGCACAGCCGCCTCTCCTCTCTTTTCTTCCACAGTAAGCTGCTGCTTCTTCTTCTTCTTCTTCTTCTTCTTTCTTTGGTTTACACTGGGTTGATCGAGTTTATCGTTGCTAAAAAAGATGTGATTTTCCCCTTGATCCAGACTGCCAAGTGATTGGATTTGTTGAATCCAATTCAGCAGCTAGTTTGGTACAGTTTTTATGCTATGGTTGTGTCCAATTTTTATGCTATGGTTGTAGAATATTGGATATGATTTTTCACATTGTTAATTCATGTTGGTTATGGAGATTTTTGTCCACACGTAATTCAAAAAATTGATAAGCTCAAAAATTGACTTTTGTTGTATTTTGTTTTAGTTTTTTTTTTTTTTTTGTTTCCTTTTCATTATTTTCATTTTTTTTTTAGGATATCTTACTCTCCTCTCTGTGTCTCTCTTCTCTCAATAAATTCTCCTTTTCTACACAATTTTCTTTAATTTTTTTTTTGATAGAAAAAAGAAGCTTTTTAAACTAAGAGAGAAATAGATGCAATAGAAAAGAACAAGAAGTCATTGCACATGAAAAAGGGAAAAAAAATACATCAACATAATAAAGCCACCCAATCTCAGTTAAGATCCCAAAATAGCAGCCCATAAAAACAAACTGCACTATAAGTGTGAAGTGAAACCAAATATCACACTATGTCCCAAAGAAACCGCAACGGTATCTTCAAAATTCTAGCATTCCCCTCCAACTAAATTCCCCAAAGCACAGCACATATAACACACCCCCACAGCTTCTTAACATCCTTCCCTTCCCAAAACCAGTAAAAGAAACAAGAAAGAAGTCCTCCACTAACTTTGGAAAACTCACTCTCCACCAAAAGCTCCAAAAAAATGAATTCCACAAGCCCCAAAATGAGTCACATTTTCAAAGCTTTTTCCACACATAGAACACATATCAAGAGACATTGCTTTAGAAGCCTCCTACTCTGCTGCAGATCATTGTTGTTAACTATATTAACTGCCACGTTGTTTTAGTTTTTCCTTTTTCTGGTTTGAACCAGATTTTTTTGGGAGATTTCTTTTTTCTCCCTTGTAAGTTTTTTCCCTTGTAAATGAAATCACTTCTGCTATTTAAAAAAATTATATTAAGTGCCACCAGCCAAACAAACACTTTTATCTTAAGAGGAACTTTAGGCTCCCATATACCTCAATAGAGAGGAAATGCCACATCAGGCTTGATAAGGTGATAAAAGAAGGATTTACTAGAAAAAGCTCATAGAGTCCAAAGACCAGACCCTACCATTACTCCAACCAGAGATATGGAAACCATCCAGTGCAATAAGCAAATATGACAACTAATCCACTAAATGCATTCATTCTAAAATGAAATTCATAAGAAAATAATCCCTCTCAAAAAATGAGAAATGAGGAAATAACATTATCGTGGTGAGAAGAAAGATCATATAAAGAAGCAAGGGAACTAGATAATGGAACTCGCCTCATCCCCCCCCCCCCCAAACCTAATACTATTGCCTCTACCCAATTGAAACTTTGTTAGGGGAAGAACTTCTAAAGCCCAACTTTCCATGCCAACCATTTTTATGAATGTCATATTTACTCTGTATTACTTTGTGTTAAAGGTAACTCACCTCCAAGGAAACCACCATAACCATTTACCAAAAAAGGCTGTTCTTTTAGACACCACATTACCAATACCTAGACCCCGATCCTCTTTTGACCTACACACCACGTCCCACTTAACCAAATGATCTCTTGTCTCCCCTACACCTGACCACATCACAGGAAATCCCTCATAACCTTTTCAAGATTTTTAGCCACCCCCAAGAATTCTAAAAAGACCAGGAACAATATAGAAGAATAGTAGAAAGGCTTCTGTGAAATGAGTGTGATTCTACAACCTAAAGAGAGCAACATCCATTTCCAACCTTCTAGCCACTTCACAACCTTGGTCAGTTCCGGATCCCAAAAAGCTAAACAATGTGGTTTTGCTCCTAAAAAGACCCCCAAGGAAGCCAAAAGATGCTTTAAAATACCACATCTAGCTAGGAAGTCAGCTACACAATCCTTTCAGAGCTAAGCTAACTGACCCAACACTACTTTTTTTTTTTTCGCAGACCTAAAAAATTTGAAGATTTGTGAGGATGTTAAAAAATGTGTTAACATGCCATCAAGTAAAATAATTGTATCATGAATGAACTGCAAATGAGACTGTACCACCTTCTCTCTGCTCACCTTGATCCCCCTCATAACTCCCTATCAGCAGCCCTATCTATCATTTCGCTCAAAACATCCTCCATAAGAAACAAATAAAAATGGGGAAAGAGAATATCCTTTCTTAAACCCCCTGGAAGATCTATAACCACTATTGTACCCATTAATAATAAAAAAAATAAGCATTAGCCATTAAATAAACAGCCCCCTATCCAATTCCTTCACGTAACACCTGACCCCTTCCTCAAAGGAACTCTATCCAAGAACTCCCAACTAGCTCAATCACACGCCTTCTCAAAATTAGAAAATCTAATTTGAACACAATGCCCTTTTTCTTTGTACGAAGAACATCCTACCACTTCAATGTCTACTAAAAATAGAATACACAATTTGCCTCTCTCCCACAAAGAATACTTTGTGCAAAAGAAATAGTATTACTAAGGAGGAGGTTAGACTTCACGTTCAGAGTCCAGCACTCCAAACTTCAAATCGTGCTAATCGAACTCTAGTACATGTCTAGAATATTAATAGTTTGGAGCTAGAAGTGTTTGAAAAATGGGGAGGTAACCCAGGAGCAACTATGGGGGAGATTGATGATATCTTGTGTCTGAATTTTGGCAGATTTGACTGTGGTGGGAGGTTGCTGTTGGATGAGATTCTCCTATTAAGAAGGAGGTTGGGTGCATCAATGTGGAAAGGAAAGAAAAGGAGGTTAAGAAATGGGGAGATATACTGGATCAGAAAGTGATCATTTGAGTTTTGACTGAGGTGGAGGTTTATTGTTGGATGAGATTTGGAAACAATATAGGAATAATTAGGAGTTGTATCATAAATCTTGAAAGTAATATGAACTTTGCAATTTTATAAGTTTCTCTTGGCTTGATTTACTTAATGAATTTAAGTTAGTATTTTGAATGACTAAAAAATAATTTAAAAAGTATATTTATTTTGTACAATGCATTTATAATTATGTAGTTTTTTCCTTATTTTTAAAGTACATGTAATTTATTTATGTATTTTTACCTAAAAATTGAAATTCTCAAAAGGTTTACACCTTAATGCCATAAGGCTTATGCCTTGCCTACTTATCACGGGCTCCTTATGTAAAATTAATTATTGTCATTTCATGTGTGCATCGAAGTTTAGACCTGTTCAAGAATGGTTACTATACATTCATCTCTCATCATACATGTGGGACAAATCAATTGTTAAAATTAAATTGATTATTAGCCATATTATGTAGACTAATAATCAATTGAACATGTTGATTATTTGTTTCATTTACGATTAGTGATGTTTGTATTTCATCCATTATTGAATTGTCCAATGTGGATAGTTTAGGAAATTGTATTTGCATTCTTGTCATCATTCACGCTTTCGTCATTGTCATTATATATTTCGACCGCGTCTCTACTTGTGTTCTCTAGGTACATAGTGGGGTGTGGTGACAATTTGTTAGTGATGGAAAACTAGCAGGTGATGTGCACTTCCCCCATCTCGTGTACTTGGAGAGTCATGGGGAGATGCTGCTGAAATTTATAATGACTACGACGAAGGAATTTGAGTGACTGATCACAATGTAATTGCAACATTCCTGAATGGGATAGGATCTATACCCTTTAGACAGAAGGTGGTTGATTATAGGATTCACAATGCATGCGTCATAAACATTCTAACAATGTAATCAACACCATTTACTTGAACATGTTATAGGGAATTAATGAACATGGATAAGAGTTAGGTGAACGCTCGGGATAGGTTTTTTCCAGAATACGTGAAAGGGGTACATGATTTCATAGAGTTCGCGCGTCCTCGTGCGGATGGTGCTAGTAGAATAAGGTGTCCTTGCAAGAAATGCCAAAACATAACATTCAAACACATTGATCTGGTCCATTCACATTTATTAGACTTTGGAATGGAGAAAAGGTACACAAGATGGGTGTTCCACGGTGAAGATTATGCAGTTCAGAGCAATGATGATGACGATGAAGATGAGGGGGCAAATATAGTAGCTGGTGATACACGTTTGGAAGGGTTGATCGAAATGTTAGGTGACTTACAAAGGGGCATTGCAATGGACACGGAAGACGTCAATGTGTCGCGTAATGGTGATGAATCTACTTCAGTAGGTACCATACTTTGCAATCCTAGTACGTTAAATCGACTTGGTAAACCATTTGCTAATCTCGTGAGGGATGCACGGGTGCCCCTATATCCAAACTGTACAAAATTCTAAAAATTAGAGTTCCTGATAAAGTTGCTTCATGCAAAGACAATGCATGGGTTATCTTAGTGCATTCAACATGCATTTAAGCCTTATTAAGGCAGCACTGCCTAATGGTGAAACACTTCCAAAGTCCTTTTATGAAGTAAAGACATACATATGTGAATTGAGTCTCGATTACACTACAATACATGTGTGTAGGTATGATTGTGCACTCTTTTATGGTGAACATGAAAATGCGAATGAGTGTCCAGAATGTGGTGAATCGAGGTATACAACTAATCAGAAGAAGGGTAAAAAAATCCCCCAAAAAGTTTTGCGATATTGTCCATTAATACCATGATTGCAACGATTGTACATGTGTAGAAAGACTGCTGCAGATATGAGATGACATAAAGAGAAACATCTTCAAGAGGAAAACACCCTTAGCCATCTAGTGGACTCAAAAGCTTAGGCAGAGTTTGATAAAATGCATCCGTGGTTTTCTAATGATCCTCGCAACATCAAACTTGGCCTTACTTCAGATGAGTTCAATCCTTTTGGTAACATGAACAACCTGTATAGCATGTGGCCAGTTATGATGATGCCATACAATATGCCGCCATGGCGATGTATGAAAGAACCCTTCATTTATATGTCTCTGTTTATTCCTGGATCGAGGGCACCTGGTAATGATATTGATTTTTACTTGAGGCCATTAATTGATGAGTTGGAAGAACTATGGTAAAAAAAAGTGGAGACATTTGATGTGGAAACTGGGACAACATTTCGGATGCATGCTGTACTTTTGTGGACAATTAATGATTTTCCCGCCTACGGCAATCTGTCAGGCTGAAGCACAAAAGGTTACTTAGCATGCCTAGTGTGTAATAAGGATGCTAGGTCCTTATCCCTAAAGCAAAGATGCAAGTTATGTTTTATGTGTCATCGTCATTTTTTATGACCTGGACATCCTTGGAGGACTTGTGGTGTGAGAAACTTTAATGGAAAACTTGAATAAACGTTGCAACCAAACCAACTAAGTGGAGAAGAGATATTAAACCAGCTCAAGTTGATCAGAGATATGAAATTTGGGAAATCACCTAGCAGTAGAAAAAGGAAATGTGCTAAGTGAGTGTTAAATTGGACATAGAGAAGCATCTTCTTCTAGTTGTCATACTGGAAAGATCTTCCACTACGCCACAACCTGAATGTCATGCACATCGAGAAGAACATTTATGAGAATGTCATTTGTACATTGCTGGATAAAAATAGGAAGACAAAGGACAATGCAAATGCTCATCGGATATCAAAGATATAGGAATACAGCCTGAGTTGCATCTGATTTGTGATGGGGACAACTTCTCATGCCATCATCTTGTTACACATTTTCGAAAGATGAGAACAATAATTTCTTCGAATGGTTAAAATCAGTGAAGTTCCCTAATGGATATGCATCGAACATATCTTGATGCATAAGCATGAAGGAAGGGAAGATGTTAGGAATGAAAAGTCATGACTGTCACATCCTTTTGCAACGAGTTCTGCCCATTTTCCTTCGTGGACATTTGACTGAAGATGTTCGCTCGGTGCTGATTGAATTGGGGATCTTCTTTAGACAGTTGTGCTCTAAGAAATTGAGCGTAAACGTAATTGAACGGTTAGCAGAGGACATTGTGATCATACTACGCAAGTTGGAGAAAATATTTTTGTCAGCATTCTTCGATGTGATGGTCCACCTAGCCACCCATTTACCAATGGAGACCATAATTGGGGGACTGGTCCAATATCGTTGGATGTATCCTATTGAGAGGTAAATTATAAAGTCCTACAATGTTCTCATGATTTCCTTGCTTTTTTTTATTTTTTTGTGCACAAGTCACAAATGCTGTGTAAAATGCACAGGTTTTTATCCACTTTGAAGGGGTATGTGTGCAATAAGGCACGATCGGAAGGTTCAATCATTGCGGCATACATTAACAGTGAATGTCTTATATTTTGCTCAATGTATCTACATGATATTGAAACAAGGTTCACTCATGAGGAGCAAAATGCAGATGTTCATGCTATTAATGTCGAAGATGAAGAACTATGGAGCTCTACATTTCGAGGAAATATTCGGCCGTTCAGTGCACGGGTTTACGATTTCATTGATATGGACGACCTACGAAAGGCACATTTTTACGTCGTCAATAATTGTGATGAAATTATTCAATATATCAAGTACGTGGTTCAAAACTCCTTACTTTGCATTGTATTTACATATGCATATATACTTAGTTGACATTAACATGTACCACTGTTGCATATAGCGAACATAAAGCTGAACTTTTGGCTCAAAATGAAAGGAATGTTGATGAAAGACATAAGAAGGAATTTGTCAATTGGTTTGGGTGTCATGTAAGTAACAACTACTGCCCGAGTTTGTTACAATGTATATTTTCAATATTGACGATTTACTCATCTAAAGTCCTTTGTAATTAATAGATGAAAGTCATGTATTATATTAAAGAACCAATAGCAAGTAAAGATTTGTACGTGTTGGCATGTGGCCCTGATCAACAAGTTAACCGTTACAGTGGTTGCATTGTCAACGGCTTACGATTTCATATGAAGTCCCTCGAACTGCATAGAAGAACCCAAAATTGTGGAGTTACGGTGCTAAGCACAGAAGGAGATGAGGAAATTGACTATTTTGGTGTGTTGGATGACATTCTAGAGCTTCACTATGGAGCTAACAAACTTGTCCACATCTTCAAGTGTACTGGGTGGTACATTAGCAATAAAAAGCATGGAATAACTACGGATGCTACTTTACTAGTGTCAATTTCAGTAAAACATGGTATCAAAACGACCTTTTTGTGCTTGCAACGCAGGCATAACAAGTTATACCTTAAGGACACAAAATTAAAGGGTGAATGGCATGTGGCCCAAAAAATTCCTCCTCTAAGTTTGTATGATATTACAGAAGTCGCAGATGGGGAGAAGAGTGTCAGCGATGATGCTTTCCAAGAAGATCAGCCATCTGTTAGTGTAGCAACGCAATATGCTATCAATGTTGCCAATGAAGGAGCCGATCCTATACCATTAAATAGGGTTGGTGCCACAGCAGAACACGTAGGAACTGCTAACATTAAAATTGAACCCTCTGTACACGTTGACTTCATCAATAGTGATGAAATTGATGGGGAAGATGAAACTATGGTTGAGTACTATAGTGAAGAGGAAGACACTCTAGAAAGTGAGGATGATACTAATAGTGAGGACGTATAGGGGGTAAGCGTGTTATGCTGTCACCGTGTATTTGACATGTGAAAATAAGTGAAAATATATTTACTATGCATCCACCTAATATCCAATCTTCTTATATTTACTTGTGAATTATTTTGCAGACATGGCACCAGGAGGTCGTCGTCGCTTACTTCAGTCTACGCTATCAATGACATCATCCCGCGAGGATGATGGGTCATCCTTGAGAGCGACTGAGCACATCAGTACTGATGCGGCACCATCTAAGCCCTTAGGACCCCAACCCGACATGGATCCATCAGTTGGGGATCATGCCTAGGGTGAGTTGTCGACCATAATGAGCAGCGTTGGTAAGGTTACGAGTATTTGATTTAGAATAATATATTTGCTGTCATTTCATGTGGGTATCTAACCATATTTAGCTAAGAATGAGCAGACCTTAGAGTAAATGGTTTAAGAAAATTTGCAGCTGAAGATGAGGTGATTTCTTGCCTCACTTTATAGTTAATTATCTCTTGCCTAAATTTTCCTATCTAATACTCTAGTAACTTCCCTTAGTTTGTTGTTTAAGGTAGCAAAATAGATTTACTATGAAAAGGGATAACTACAAAGAAAGGTAGATAGGGCATCCTCCCTCAAAGGGAAAGAAAACTACAGAAGTACTACCTTCAAGTCTCTTTGAGTATTAGAGAGCCAAAACCCAATCCCAAGGGAATGAACCCAAAAAGAAGCAAAAAAAATAGCTTACCCCCAAAGGAGAATAAAAAATTATCTCCAATCTTCGAAAATTCTTGCCTACATTTTGAGCCAAAGAATCCGTAAGATAGCAAATCTTGCGCAGTTCAAAAAAATATTCCTTCTTTTACCCTTCCTAAAACCCCCAAAATTCACCAATTCAAAATCACACATATTAGGTGAAGCTACCTAAACCTCACCATGACAAGGGAAAAAATGTTGCACATATACCTGGCCACCTGACAGCGAATAATATTCTAAACATTAGTCTCGTTTGTGTTGTGGCACAGCATTCAAACCTTTGGACAAAGAGCTTTATAAGGTCTCCTTTGTTGTTGCAAGCCATTCGTATTAATCCTGTTAAGAACAAGAGTCCAAATGGAAGCCCAGATCTGATGCTCAACTTCGAAGAGTGGCATATTAATGTATGAGGCGGTGTGTGAGAAATGGGTCTATAGAATCCACAGGGTCACCGGGAGCCATCAATTTTTTTTTTTTAAATATTTATTTTTTAATAAATATACCACTTTTGCTTCACATCATAGCCAAACCCACTTTGATTCTTCTTCTTGGGAAAAGCAAGCTGGACTTTCTCTAATCAACTTGCATTTTTTGAAACACAAAAAAAAAAATAGTAGATTATATATATATATAAAAAACACAAAAATGACTTTCCCTGTGGCCACATTCATTGCATTGGCAAAGTTATTGGGTTGTTGTTTTACACAGAAATAAAAGAATATAAATAAATAAATAAACAAGAAATACTTACAAGTAATGTAAATTTTGAAAACTCCTATGATTGGAAATCCATGAATCTGAGAAAAAGAACTAAATCCATAATATTGTCAAAATCCCGTATCCAACAAGTTTTTTTTTTTTTTAAAACAAAGTTAGAAATAGAATAGTTACTCAATTCACATTTTTTTTTTTTTTATGATAATTGACAAGAGAATAAGCAAATCAAGTTGTTTTTCTTCTTATCGAGTCTCTTAATTTTAAATCCTTTTTTCTGTGTGGGTGGTTAAACAAAACTTGGGAATTAGCTGCATGTAATATTAGATCGAGCTTGTCTTATATAGGAAAATTATATATTATGTCACAAAGTTCGAACTTCAGTTGAATAGATGATTTAACTTCTGGACTGCATGTTTGGATTGATATATCTTGTGAACTGCTTGCTGGTAGTGGACATTAGGATTGCATGCTTGATTGGAATGCCACCTGCAGGCTGATACAATGATGTGTATTGCCTGCTAGTAGATACTTTTAGGTTGTTGCATGTCTTAATCTAAATGGCAATTGTATGATGCAAAAATATTGTGAATTGCATGCTTTTGTGACTTGCAGTTTTGGGAAATGTTCTATTTATAGACGGCATGCTGTCGAAAATTTGTTGAAAATTTTAGGGAAAGGAAAGAAAAATTCAAAAGAGACCAATTTTGGACTATGTGATATAATTTTTCTTTGATTTCTTGCTTGCTTGGTGGTTATGCCAATTTTGGTTGGAGTGTGTTATTTAAGTTTGAAGGTTTAAGTTTAATTTATGTGCAACCAAAAGTTAATTGTTAATTGCCAAAAAAAGAGATTAAAAGTAATATAGGGTCCATCAGAATGGATGGAACACTAGAGGGAGTGGCATTGTTTCCCATGCAAGTTTGTAGAAATTTGATTCCCATTTTGCTGGTTTGTTCCTTCCTCCCATTCATTTTAGAGTAGCTAATGGCAATAGGATTTGATTTTTGGAGGATGCTTGGCCTGGTTATAGTCGTTGGAGTAGATGATGCTTCATCTTCTTAATATTTCCACTCTTCACAATGCACATATCATCTCTTTCTTTTCTTTGGAGAGGAGGTCTCTTTCTTGGGATTTTCATTTTATAGTGAATCTCATACCAACTGTGTCTACTCTATGAAATATGTTGTTTATGGGATAATCCACTATATTCTGATATATGTGTTTTATGGGATACATGAACACGTTACATTATTTAATGCTTATTATATGAAGCCCCTGTGCACTCGCAAAATTCATTACTAGTTGGATTATTATGAACTGTTTATTGTAAACATCTAGGTTTGGAGCATATCTCTATGGAAAATGTCATATTTACAGGAGAAATGCTGCCAAAATTTTTCAAAAAGCGTATACTAATTTTTTTAACTTTTTTAATTTGTAGGGTTTGCAACTGTGACAACGTTAGGATGATGTCATGCACTACGAATGTAGCTTTTTCACTTTTTTTTGTTATCTAAACAGATGAAATGTATTTGAATTTGAATTTGTATAATGTATTTGTATTTAAATTTGAATTTGTATAATATATTTGTATTTGAATTTGAATTTGTATAATATATTTGTATTTCAATTTGAATTATAATTTTGAATAATTTATGAATTTTATTGTAATTATGGTTTAATGTTATATATAAGAAAATGTAATTTAATTACAGATTTTAACAGGAATTAATAATTGGAGAAAAAATTAACTTCACTATTAATTGTCTAATTTAAGTACTATTGACGGTTTCAAAATCGTCACTAATAGCCTTTTTTAAAAGTTTTAGTGAAGGTTCTTAAATCGTCACTAATACGCTTTAGTGACGTTTTAAAACTGTCACTAAATCCATAATATTAGTGACGGTTCTGCAGAGTAATAGTGACGATTCTAAAATTGTCACTAATAAAAGAGCAATAGTGATGGTTTTAAAACCGTCAGTAATAATATAGCAATAGTGACGATTTTAAAATTGTCACTAATAATAGAGCATCAGTGACGGTTTTATAACCGCACTAATAATAGAGTAATAGGGACGATTTTAAAATTGTTGCTAATAATAGAGCATAATAAAGCATTAGTGACATTTTTAAAACCGCCACTAATAATTGAGCATTAGTGACGATTTTAAAACCGTCACTAATAATAAAGCAATAATGACGATTTTAAAACCGTCACTAATATTATGGCTTTAGTGATGATTTTTGGTTGAACCAGTATAGAATCTATAGTGACGGGCTTAGGTTTTTAGTGACAATTTTTATCTGTCACTAATACTCTATTATTAGTGATGGTTTAAAAAATTCGTCATTAATAAGTATTAGTAACGACAGGTATAGTGACTAATTGAAAATCGTCACTAATACTCATAAAACCGTCACTAATACTCATAAAACCGTCACTAATACTAGTATTGACGGTTTTGTGTGTATTAGTGACGGTTTAAAAACGTCACTAATAACCTTATTTTTTGTAGTGTCATGCTAATGATGGATCACATGAATAAATTGAAAAATTTGCATCTAAATAATTTAGTATCCATGAGCAGTGCATAATGTGACATTAGCATTAGTATCTATAAAGTATATTGGTATTCATAAATATAACAATTAATATTTGAGCATGACAAGCATAATTATATCCATAAGCATGTTATGACATTGATATAATATTGGTATTTCATATTAGTATCAATGAGCACATACATGATATGAATCAATGTTTGAAACATGAGATGATAAATTTGAAGGTATAATTGGTATCAAATCTGAATGTATTAAATTCAGGGGGAGTCATGTGACTTATTTCTTGCACTATGTTTTGTTTCTCCCTAATTTTCAATTGATATCATGAATTAATGAAATATTCAATTAGTATTATTCTTTAATGTTTTAATTGGTATCACAAATTCAAAAGTTCAATTGGTATCATGAATTAATGAAATTTTCAATTGGTATCATGAATTAATAAAATTTTCAAAGAGGGATAATGTTGTTAGTAAAGATATTACAACACATATATGAATTACAAATATGAAATATACATGACTATTTGACTATTGAAGCACACTACACATGTCATATTGAAAAATAACGAATTGAGTGTGTACATATGCTTGATATGTATGTTTGATATTCATATGCTCAAAATATGATTTATTTGAACTTAATCACTTTTGATATCCTACCCTTTTTGATTAATGTCAAAAGGGAGAGAAGTTTTGAACAAAAATTAAGCATGGTAATAAAACAAATTGAATTAAACATGATATATGTATCAAAAGGCCAAAGGGGAATATTTGAACTTGAATGATAATCCTGAACTTGAATAATGTGATTGATCTTGATATTGTTAAGTTTGTTGAGATGATGCTTATTGTAAAGGGGAGTCTTTTTAAGGCTCACTCAAATTTTTGCTCTTTGTTTGTCATCATCAAAAAGGAGGAGATTGTTGATCTTACAAGGCTTAAAACCTTGTTTTGATGATAACAAACAAGAGGAACTTAACATGTTTGGTTAAGTGATGACATTTCAGGACTCAACTATGAAAATGCAAGGTCAAGTAATCACAAGGATCCATTGAAAGCTTATACTTCAATGAAGGATGATCATATGAAGCTTAATTTAATAGAGCTTGAAGATTAGGAGAGCATGCATATTAATGTGAACTTGCTAAAAGCCAAAAGTACATTGAAAGTTTGAAGAAAAGAAGGACTCAAAGCAAGGACATACATGAAGACTTCAAGAGTTAAAGGATTTATAATCTTAAGGAAGTTTTATGTAAGTACTTCAAATAATTTCAATATGGATGCATGAAACTCTTAGGTTATTTACTTGGACCTAGACACCTTTTTAAATTCTTGGAAAATATTTTCACAAGGTCAAAAATATTTCAAAAAGGTTAAAATTATTTTTGGAATGAAAAGCACCAAAAAGCTGTTTTTCCAAATGTTGTTATTTTTTCTACATCTGCATTGATGTACATGTTTCTCTATCAAACACTCCTTATTTTAAAAGGTATTCAACATGAAAGTTGTGAGATTTTCTCTTAGATTTTTGTTGACACTAAGAACGTCAAATTTGGAGTTATTTAGAAAATGTTATGATAAAAAAACTAAATGATACTCGAAGTTGAAAGTAGGACAACAGCCTGACCATGTTCTCTTGAAAGCTTGATTATGCAATCTGAGAAGCCTGTCTGTGTTCTAACAAGTGCCAGACACCCTACTTCCTATTTTTTAAATTTGATAAATTCAGCGACAGGCATCTGACCACAAGGTGACAGGCTATTGCCACCCTACTTCATGTGAAAAATACCTATGTATTTTATTGACAGGCACCTGACCAAACTTCATCAGGCTACTTCCATGAAGCAGATTTCAAATTTTATAATGGAAAAAATTTTGAAAATTAGATTACTTGGGGCTCACACTTGGTTAAAACTTGGACACCACTTCAAGTAAACTTGGGGAACAAGATAAATGATTTTCTACATCTATAAATAAGCCTCAAGACAAATGAATTCAACACCAAGAATTAAATTCAGCATTAAAACTCTCTCAATTGCACTCAACACTCAAAGGCTCTCTCACTCTCATCTTGTGCATAAAATTTTCTGAGGCTTTGGTGATTCTAAATCATCAATCTTGTGCAACAATTCTTAATTCCTTCAATCCTTGAAAGAACTATTCGGTGATACACTCTGTTGAGCTTCAATCTAAGTTTCATATTTGAATTACTTTGAAGTATATAGATTAAATTTGTACTAATTAGCTCTTTTGAGAGCATCTCTTATACACCTTCTTTTGAATCTTTTCTTGTAGATTGATTGATGGTTCAAGTGCTTGAATCCTTGGATCGAACGAGAGGATATCGTTTGGAGAGGTGCAGCTCTAGCCTAATTGAAAGAGTGGCCGAGTGAGGGGTATCACTTGGAGAAACGGGCTCTAGCCTACTGAAGGAGTGCGTAACAGTGTCCTTTAACCCGAGAAAGGAACTAGATTAGTGGAATCCTTTAGTGGTTTGCCAAAGGCGAGGACGTAGGCTAGGGATAAGCCGAACCTTGTAAAAATCCCAGTCTCACTCTCTTTCCCTTACTTTCTTTACTTTCAGCATATATAAACTGTGTAGATGTTTAAAATTTCTTAATCATATATACTATGTAAATTTGGAAATTAAGTAAACTTAAAGTTTAATTTTTATTCGGGATTACGAAAACAGAAAAGGAGTATGTTATGTTGACCTTTTGGTCAGATCCCTATTTTGATTATAACAAACTACAATATCTCATGTGTACTTTGAGTACTTGAGTAGGTTAGCACAGATGATGATGCAATGTGGAAATCGGGAAGCACTCAAATGAGCACATCTTTTGGCGCAATCCATGGAATCTCTTAGGAGCAGAGCATGAAGTCTTTGTCTGTTTTTAAGTTGTATTTTTATATTTATCATTTGGGTCTATAATTATAATCCTTGGTCTATAATAATTAATGCATGACATCCATAATAGGACTATAAGCTCAAATGATCATAGGGAAACTAGATGACCGAAGGTTGACCGGCGCCGGATTTTTTCGATGTCCTGACTAACCTAAGTACTCCCTATACTTCATAAAAATATGTCCTATAGTCTTAACATTAATCATCATATGAATAGGGAAAACATTTTAAAAAATAAAAGGACTGAATATGCCAAAATTGGCATGTTCGGTCGACCAAACTCGCACTGAGTCAATAGGTTGACCTCTCGATTGGCCAACCAGATATATATAGGCAAGCCTTGGTTGACTGAACCTCCCTAGGTCAACGTATTGACCCCTCAATCGACTAATCTGGAATATATGGGCAACGCTCTAGTCGACCAAACCCCTACGTGGGAGATTCCAACCGCCTGGTCGAACGAAATTCATAGTTCAAAATAGACTAGTTGATCGAACTACGTAGATTTGGAAAAATCGCCTTTGAAACCCTTAAGTTGGTTGACCATCTTCTCAGTTCACTTTCTCCACAGTCGACCGAACTGTGACACTTGGTCAACCGAACCTTAAGTTCAGTCAACCGGTGCTCTCGGGTTGGCGAGAATTACCGAGGTTAAAAACACTGTTATTTTTATTAACCTCACTTAAAATTTTTCCAAAATAACCAATATGTCCCCAACGACTATAATTCTTTTCATTTCTATATATAGCCTTTCATTTTCAAAATTAAGAGGAGATTAGGGTTTTAGATTAGCAAAAAATTCTCTGAAAATTTTATTGGCCAAAATCTTCCCTACTTCCATATTCTCCATACTCAAAGCCATAAACTATTCCATTGATTATTATATTGCAAAATCCTTTTGAGAAAGAGTATCTTGAGTTATTATATATAGTTCCTACGTGCTTATACTCTCATATAAGTGTATTTCTTTTTTATTTTAGTGAGAGTAAGCCTAAAGGTCTTCCCGTTGATTTAATTCAAAAATTCATTTGTGGGAAACCTTCTTAAGCTTGTGAGTCTTTGCATTCTCATTGCAAGACCCAAAAGCTTGTCTTGTGTTGTGAAGAAAAATATTTTTGACAAAGCTTGTTTTTCAAAAAAATCTCTTGTGGTTGAACTTTTGAAAATCTTGTTTGAGATATATGATTAAGCTATTGAAATCTTTGAAACTATATTTGTGGTTGAAATTATTATATGTTTAGTGTTTCAAAGATAGATTCCCAACACATACACTCTCACACTTTGATTGTATATTGACATAATACTGAGAGTAGATACACATATCTGCACTGAGCTTATAGTTTATATTGTGTTTGAGGTGCATTGATTATTGCTTGTGCGTAATGGTAAAAATATGCATGTATTAGAAGCATCATTATTTGTACAAAAAATTTGTATTCACTGATTGTATTCTAGGCATGGCCTGAGGGGGTTTGATCTCACCAGTAAGGATCGTTAGGGCCTTCTCCGTCTCGCAAGGAGAGTGTGTAAAGGTTGAGGTCAGCTTCGTTAATTGATCTGGTTGTAATCGGTGCTACTCCACCCATTAAGTGAGCCTTAGTACAATCCTTGGGCTTGCGAGCTAGAGGCGGGGACGTAGACAGTATTGGCTGAAATCCAATAACATATCATGAGTCTCCTGTTAATTTCCCGCACTTTATATTTCTGCACATGCATGTTATATTCGATTTATTGTGAATATTGCACATGATTTAATTTCCGTACAACCCAATTCACCCCCCTCTTGGGAATACACTAAATCCAAAAATTGGTATCAGAGCCTCGTTGCACTTGGCTTAACAACTTATGTAAAAGATCGCAATGACTCTCATTGGTGTATCCCATTCAGAGTGGGACAGTCACCTTCTAGGCCTCCTGTATTTTGTGGTTTTGATTACACCACCTGGAAATTTAGAATAAGCGTGTTTATAAAATCAATGGATTGGATGGCATGGCAGGTGATTGTAAATGGAATTCATATACCCTTTGATGAAAATGATCTTAGGTTAATGCATGCGAATTCATATGCCATGGACATGTTATATCTTGCATTAGTTTCTAATATTTTTGTTGAGTTTGTGGCATGTAAATGTGCGAAAGAAATCTAGGATGAGGTATAAAAGAGATATGAAGAGACCTAGGAAAAAGAAACTGCCACTCTAGAAGCTCTAAGCTCAAACGATCAGGTAGTGGCATATCATGAGCATGTAGCATTTGCAATCAATGAGGTATATGACTCTCACTCTATCTCTTTTGATGACTCCTATTGTGAATGCTGCTATATAACATGTGTTGAACCTAATGATAAATTTATTAATGATGCATGTGATGATTCTTATGCTGAATGTTGTGTTGTGTCATATGATGAATCATCTGATATTCCTTGTGATAATCCTATTGACAAAGCATGCAATAATTTCATGTGATAATTATGATATATTTCATGATGAATCATTTATTGAATTTGTTGTTAAAAGCATGCCTTCCTTCGTAGAACTAGAAAAGACCTTATTTAAAATGCACAAACTTCTAGTTATGATGCCTAAACAAAAGGCAATCTTGAAAAAGGAAAATAAAAGGTTGGCTAAACAATCAGGAGATTTAAAAGAATATCATGCCATCCTAGAAAAGAGAAAAATTTGGAAGGTCCTGAAAAATCACTTGCTTAGAAGGAAAAATGGAAAAATCTTGCTGAAAATGAAAGAGTTAGAAGCTAAAAATCTTGTTGAAAATGAAAAAGATTTGAAAATCAAGAAGTTAGAAAGCGAAAATGAAAAATTGATGAAAGAAATAGAAGATCTAAGACTCCAAACTTCTATGGAAATTGAGAAAGACATACATTTTTGAATTAAAAAGTAAAATCAATAACTTGTCTCAAGGAATAGTGAAATCACAAGCAAATGTAGATGGAAAGAAAGATATAGAGATAAATGATCTCAAAAGATAAATTGAAGATAAAGAAAAGGTCATTTACAATTTTACTAGAGGGAAAGAAAATTTTGATAAAATAATTGGATCACAAAGAATGTCCTTAAACAAAGAATCTCCACATGGGATACTTTACAAAAGCCTTAAAAAATTATGCTAGCACCTCTTCTAATGCCTATACTCACACTATATGCTACCTATCTAAGAAGAAGGGACATATAAAGTTTGAATGTCCATTAAAGAAGAAAGATGTGAAAATTAAACAAGTCTGAAAAGTAAAAGAAACTTCTCCTATTAAAACATCAATACCTAATAAAATATGGGTACCAAGATAAAAGTCAAGTTCAAAAATCGAGGACTCCATAGATGTTAGGCATTCCTTTTAGAAACTAGGAAAGAAACTTAAACACATCTTCTATAATGATATTGAACCAGTTGATATGAAAAGATGAGTTTTAAGAAGCCTAATGATCATACTAAAACTAATGAAAATTGTTGGCCTAAATCAATCAATGAATCGTACAAGGCTTAAGTTAGAAAACAATAAGTTTTGCAAAGAAAATTTTGGAGTTCATATGAGAAGAAAATCAAAAGAAAACTAAGCTCTTTGCATAAGTATTTGTATACTACATAATAAAGAAACAAACTAAAAGGGCAAGGCTTAAAGAAAAATCAATAGTCAACCAACTAACTCTAAGGTCAGCTAACTAACTGAAGTGTTTTTCTTTTGGAACAGAGACCAGTCAGCCAACTGACACTAAGGTCAGCCTACTAGCTGATAGAGTAACCCTAGACTTGTTTGTGAAGCTTAAAAAGTGTTAGTTAACTGACCTAGGGTTTGTCTCTTTGTGTGATCTAAGTTTGTTTTGGCGAGTACTTTGATGTGTTGTATAATACAACACTTAGCCTGAATTGCTTTCCTTGCTACTTGAAAAATAGGTTCATGATATGTGATATGCAGCATGCTACATATGGATATTTGAAAAATTGACATCTTGAAATTGGTGTTTTGAAAATCTAAGCATAAAGTTATTTTTTTAAATATCTTGACCATGTATGCTTATGATCACATAAAAGAATGAAAAATTAGAATCTATGAGAAGTGCATGATAAAATTTCAATATGAAAAAGTACGATGTATATTGGTATCCATGAATATATCACTTGATCTTTAAGCAATACAATATGATTATGAGCATTGGTAATATTGTCATGATCTTAGTATTTGAATGATGCATTATGCATGACAAATTTTTTTAAGTTTTTTTTAACAAATATGAATGTTGAGCACCATATGCATGATTGAAAATTCCAAGATGTCACAACACATATGATGTAACGACCTGCTTAATTTCCATAGATTATATATATATATATATATATATATATATATATATAATAAAACCAATATTACAAAACTTAGCAGATCATAATCCACTTGGACCTGTGGGTACTAAGGATACTTCAGAACACATAATGGAAGCCTAAGCAGCAGGAAATATACAATCATAATATCATAAATATAAAACCATCCATCATAATACCAAAGTCACTACATCCACTGTATTTAAGTATATACATCCCAAACGAAAGATCTAGGGACATTTCCACAAAATCCAACCGTCCATACAAAAACTTACCCTTCAGAGAGGGCAGATCAACAGTACTAAATCAGCGGAGCTTTACCTGCTCTCCTATCAGAGGCTCTTGAAATGTTTATAAAATTTTAGGGTGAGACACCTCTCAATAAGGGAAATAAACTAACACTAGTGTGTGGCAACATGAGTATTTCTATGGTATACATATAATTATAAACATAACTAGCAAAACTATATATATATATATATATATATATCATTTCTGGGAAAAACATGTGTTACCAAAACATGGCAGAACGTAATGATTTCCATAGCATAATTCATCTCAAATAAATAATAATATAAAAATAATCCTGGTAGGTTAACTGGTTGTTGTCATGTATTACCCCCACATGACTGGGTTGTGTTGCCTGAAGGCGAGACCTGACAATGGTTGGTCATCCACTGCCAAGTCAAGAGTACAGTCTATAAGTCTGATGGGTCTGCCAGACCTGGTCCATACACCAGGGGTGCTCACACTTCTTAAAATCACATCAACCATCCAATCTCACACCACTCCATACAACGGTGTTAACACAAATATCATGATAAATCATGAACATATAGCATCGGTATCGTGCAAGTGCTAGCCTAGACCAAGCCAACCAAGTTCTGATAACATATAGCATATACTGAAACTGTGATACATGGATATTTCATACCATTAATTATCAAATCAATCATATTATTTTGCATATATACGTATATCATGAAAATCATCGGCCCGTACGCTGATATTTCATATTTTACCATAACTCAACCCGTACGCCGACAAATCATATCCATAACTTGGCCTGTACGCTGGAAAATCATACACATAACTCGGCCCGTACGCTGGCAAACATATCCATAGCTCGGCCCATACGCCAGCAAATCACATAAAAATCTTGACCCGTACACCGGTAAATCATATAAAAATCTTGGCCCGTACACCAGTTTTTCATTATAAAAATTAATATCTTTATCATATCCCCAGAAAACAGTATTTCATTATAATTCTACTCATGCCACACGAAATAGATTTTTCATATATTTAACATACCATCATTTTCAATAGTATTTCCCAAATATAAAATATATATAAATATATTTATTTTCCTGAAACTAGATGCTGTAATAACATACATATATTTTCATAAAATAACAAGCTTAGTTTATCCCCTTACCTGAGTCATGAAAAGCCCCTAAAAACAAATAGCCCTGCACCTGCAGGGTTCCCCATTCAACACCCTGAAAACAACATTCCCCACAACTAAAGTTTAGTATTTTTACGCGTACTATGCTTTCTACAACTGTCAAAAATCCAAACACTGAGTAGAAAGCCTTACCCTAAATCTGGGATGAATTCCGAACTCGACTTGCCAACGATCCACTTGAGCATATATGCAAAAAATTTTCCCAGGAGTATCGTGGTGGCTTCGGATCATCAATTTGGCAGAAAACAGACCCGAAAATTAAGAGAAAAGGAAGGAAAACCAAAGGGAGGGAGAGAGAAGAATTCTGCTACCAAATTAAGCTGAAAATTGCGTTTAACCACTATTTACACTGCGGCCTTCGTTAATGAGCCATGTCACTTCGTTGATGAGGTCATGAAGACAACTTGTCAACGAGCTTTGTCCTCGTCAACGAAATTCGGAGGCACCCAAAACCTCTCTCGGTATTTTCTTGTCAACGAATTACACCCTCGTCGACGAGTCTAATATACCGCGTCGTCGACGAACGCTTCCTTTTCTCCCTTCCTTTTATTTTTTAAATATTATAAATTCTCTGGATCACTATATACTCCCCTCCTTATAAAATTTCGTCCTCGAAATTTACTGTTTATGCAACTCATTATTCCTTAAAACAAAGCGGTCTACTTATTTTATTACTTACCCTCACTTATGGTAGAGGAATACCATGGTTACATTCTGAGTCCTGGAAGATTACATATATAAAAGAAAATTCTCCCAAAACTAAAATGCTACTTACTAACTAAATTTTTTACATGTACCTGCAAAATAAATACTATCTAACTACTTACATTTTATCTGATTAGACTTCTTGGAATAAATGCGGATACATCTGTTTCACCTGCTTCTCGGATTCCCAAGAAGCCTCTTCAACTATATGATTTCTCCACAAAACTTTTACCTAAGGAATCTCCTTGTTACGTAACCCCTATACTTTCCTATTTAGAATCTATACTGGTACCTCCTCATGTACCAGTGAATCATTGAGCTCTAATTCACCATAACTGATAATATTAGAAGGGTCTGGGATGTACTTTCTCAACATAGACACGTGGAATACGTCGTGAATTCCAGATAACACAGGTGGAAAAGCTAACCTGAAGGCCACCGACCCCACTTTCTCTAGAATCTCAATTGGACCAATAAAACTAGGACTAAGTTTACCCTTCTTTCCAAATCGCATAACCCCTTTCAACGGAGCTATTTTCAAAAATACATGATTACCTACATCAAATTCCAGATTCCTGCGCTGATTATCAGCATAACTTTTTTGTCGTCTTTGAGATGCACTGATTCTCTCTCTAATGAGTCGAATTTTATCACACGTTTGTTGTACTAGCTCTAGTCCCACAACTCGCCTTTCACCCATCTCATGTCAAAAAAAAGGAGAACGACATCTCCTACCATACAGTGCTTCAAATGGTGCCATGCCAATACTGGTTTGATAACTGTTATTATATGCAAACTCTACCAATGGTATGAGCTGAGTCCAACTACCACCAAAATCCAATACGCAGGCTCGGAGCATATACTCTAATATTTGTATCGTCCTCTTAGTTTGCCCATCTGACTAAGGATGGAATGTCATGCTAAAAGACAACTGAGACCCTAGTGCTTCCTGCAAACTCTTCCAAAAATATGATGTAAAACGCGGGTCTCAATCTAACACAATCGATACTGGCACCCTATGAGAACGAACTATCTCCTGATGTAGATCTCCGCCAAACGGTTAAGGGAGTAGCTGATCTTGATAGGTAAAAAGTGAATGGTCTTAGTCAAACAATCAACAATCACCTAGATGGCATTCTGATCGTGTAACGTCATCGGCAGTCCTGACACAAAATCCTTAGATATATGATCCCATTTCCATTCTGGGATAAATAGCGGTTGCAACTGCCCTGCCGGCCTCTAGTACTCAAATTTTACCTGCTGGAACGTCAGACACTGGGCTACATACTCGGTAATCTCTCTTTTCATACCACTCCACTAGTACGACTCTCGTAGATCCCTGTACATTTTCGTACTACCAGGATGAACTGTATACAAAGATCTGTGAGCTTCCTCTAAAACTGTATACAAAGATCTGTGAGCTTCCTCTAAAACAGTCTTTCTGATGTCAGCATTGGGAGGAATATATAACCTAGAATGGAACCGCAAAGCTCCGTCATATGCAACACTGAATTCGTCCCCCTGACCACTCTGCACTCTCTCCATCACCTCTGCTAATTCTAGGTCTTCTTTCTGAGCAAGTTTAATTCTTTCCTGTAGGATAGGTTGCACTACTAAACTAGCGATACACACTCAAGGATCACTTCCAACTAATTCAATGTCAAGTCTCTCCAGATCCATCATGGTCGGTATACTGGATCTCCATAGCCGCCAATGGTGATTCCCTGGACTTTCTGCTCAACGCATCAGTTACCACGTTTACTTTCCCTTTGTGCTAACTGATGGTACAATCAAAATTTTAATTAGATCCAACCACCTTCTTTGCCTCATATTTAGTTCTTTCTGCATGAAAAAGTACTTCAAACTCTTGTGGTCGAAAAAGATCTCACACCGCTCGCCATACAGGTAATGCCTCCAAATCTTCAATACATGTACAACTGCAGCCAACTCAAGATCATAAGTAAGGTAGTTCTTTTCATATTCTTTTAACTACCTGGATGCATACGCCACCACCCTGCCATGTTGCATCAATACACAACCAAGTCCCTTCAAGGACGTATCACTATAGATAGTGTAACCCTCACCCCCTAACGAGATGAATAGCACCAGTGCTATAACAAGCCTTTGCTTCAATTCTTGAAAACTCTACTCATAGTTGTCGTCTCATACAAATCTGACATTCTTCTTAGTCAGTCATGTCAAAGGCCCCGATAACACTGAGAATCCCTCTACAAAACGACAATAATACCTAGCTAACCCTAAGAAAATCCTGATCTCCTAGACATTCCTCGATCTAGCCCAATTCACTACGGCCTCAACCTTACTAGGATGCATAGAAATATCGTCTCCAAATGCAACATGCCCTAGGAACACGACCTTCTCAAGCCAGAATTCACATTTACTGAACTCGGCGTACAACTTATTTTCTCGTAACGTCTACAGAACCTGCCTCAAGTGTGTCTCATGCTCTTCATAGCTCCTCGAATAAACCAATACATCATCAATAAAAACAATAACAAACTGATCTAAATATGGATGAAAAACCTTATTCATCAAATCCATAAATATAGTAGGAGTATTCATCAAACCAAACAGCATAATAAGAAACTCGTAATGGTTGTACCTAGTCCTGAAGGCCGTCTTCGAGATGTCTTCTGCTTTCACTTTCACTTGATGATAGCCTGATTTGAGTTCAATCTTTGAATACACCTTTGTACCCTAGATCTGGTCAAACAAATCGTCTATACAAGGTAGAGGATAATTGTTTTTTATCGTCACTTATTAATCTCTTTATAATCTATACATATCCTCATCGACTCGTCTTTCTTATTCACAAATAGAATTGGAGCTCCCACAGAGATACACTAGGTCTTATGAAGCCCTTATCAAGCAAATCTTGAAATTGATTCTTCAATTCTACCAACTTTCCTGGCGTCATTCAATAAGGTACGTTAGAAATCGGTGCTGTACCTGGAAGTAGATGAATAGGAAAGTCTACCTTGCGATCAGGTGGCAAACCTGGGAACTCATCTAGAAAAACATCTGTAAAATCCTTTACAACAGGCATGTTAGCAAGTTTTAATTCATTCTATGAAATCTCCTTCACAATAGCCACAGACCCCTAGAAACCACTCATCAATAGTCACCTCGCCTGAATAGCTGAAACTAGCTGAGGCGGGGATTGCACTTGCGACCTATGAACTTGAATTTCGTTCGTCCCGGAGGTCTGAATATCACTCCTCGTGAATGGCACTCTATGCTAGCAAAATTAGCTGTTAGCCAATCCATGCCAAAGATCACATCAAATCTATGCATATCAGTTACTATCAAATTGGCAGACAAAATTTCCCCTTGAATATCAACTAAACAACCCTAGAGCATTCTACTACATCTCACTATTGACCCAATCGGCGTAGATACCAACAACTCAGTATCTAACAATTGCGTTTCTGCCCCATATAATTTAGTGCACCCTGAAGGCACAAACGAGTGTGTGGCTCCTGAATCAAACAATGCAATAACTTTAGAAGAAAACATAATAACCATACCTGTCACCATCTCACCTACCGTCTCAGCCTCACCTGGCGTCAGAGTAAGCACCCTAGCTAGAGTCGTATTTCTCTGCTAGCCCCCACGTGGCGCCTAATAACCTCCCCGGTATGGTCTGCGAGTTGAAGCTGCATCTGGTGGTGTAGGGCAGTCTTATACCATGTGCCTCGATTTACCGTAGTGGTAGCAGACAACTCCACCTACTCAACACTCTCGCCAGTGTCTTCACTCATAAGTCAGGCAGATTGGAGGACCCTGCACTGCATGAACCTTGCGTCCTTCAGTCTCCTGCCTCCATCCTCTGCCATGGTTTCCTCTCCTCTATGACCCTGTCTAGGACCTTGCTGGTAGCCTAAAGATGTAGATCTCTTCCTCTGTCCTTGCTCCTCTACATCCAAATGCTCACCAACCTCTGCCAAAGCTGCTCTGTCGACTAACTCAGCAAAATCCTAGATCCGCAGCACTATTACCTGCTTGAAGATACTTTGCCTTAAACCTTTCTCAAACTACCTCGGCCTTTTCATCCCATTAGGAATAATATACTGGGTGAAATGAGAGAGCTCGATGAAACACACCACATACTACTAAACGGATAGTTGTCCCTGCTTCAGATTCAGGAACTCTTCTACTTTAGCATCCCTAATAGTATCTAGGAAATATTTGTCAAAGAACAACTCTTTAAACCGATCCCAAGTCATGACTATCGACGTAGTCCTCTGCTGCTCCAGAAGCCTCACAGTAGTCCACCACCTCTCAGCCTCTTCTGTTAGTCTATAGGTGACAAAGAGGACCATGTGCTCTTCCATGCATTGTAACACAGCCAGAACCTTCTCGATCTCTTGCATCTAGTTCTTAGCAGCTGTAAGGACGACTCCTCCTGAAAAATCCAAAGGATTCATCTTCATAAACTTCTCGATAATGCACCCATGACCAGCCAATGGACCACCCTAATCTCTAAAGTTCATAGAGATCTCACCCATAATCTGCTAAGCCACGGTACGTAATACCGCGTCAGAGTCGTTCCCAGCTGCACTTGATGGCCCTACTCCATCACTGCTGCTCACATGGGCACTACCTCCTCCTAGATCCATCTTGAAAAATAACAACTGCAACTCAGCAATCCTATCCTTATAATTTACCCGCCAGACTTAGCCTCCTATCTCAACACTCTCAGCTTATTTCTAACCCTAGCCTTACATTCTAGGAACATAACCCGACAATAGTTTACTATGATTTTTCCGAAATCTTCACTCTAGAAAAAACACAAAAACCACCAAGGAAGTCCTACCTCTAGACTATAGAACAAAAACTTAAATCATTATCCTTTACTCTGGTATCGTTTCCGTAGCATTCTAAAGTCTATAGAACCTAACAACCTAGGCTCTGATACCAAATTGTAATGACCTGCTTAATTTCCATAGATTATATATATATATATATATATATATATATATATATATATATATAATAAAACCAATATCACAAAACTCAGCAGATCATAATCCACCTGGATCCGTGGGTACCAGGGATACTTCAGAACACATAACGGAAGCCTAAGCAGTAGTAACATATAATCATAATATCATAAATACAAAACTATCCATCATAATACCAGAGTCACTACATCCACTGTATTTATGTATATACATCCCAAAAGAAAGATCTATGGACATTTCCACAAAATCAAACCATCCCCACCAAAACTTACCCTTCAGAGAGAGCAGATCAACAGTACTAAATTAGTGAAGCTTTATCTGCTCTCTTATTAGAGGCTCTTGAAATGTTTATAAAATTTTGGGGTGAGAAACCTCTTAATAAAAGAAATAAACTAACACTAGTGTGTGACAACATGAGCATTTTTGTGGTATACATATAATTATAAACATAACCAGTAAAACTGTACATATATCATTTTTGGGAAAAACATGTATAACCAAAACATGACAGAACATAATGGTTTCCATAACATAATTTATCTTATATAAATAATAATATAAAAACAATCCTAATAGGTTAGCTGGCTGTTGTCATGCATTACCCATACATGACTGGGTTGTGTGGCTCGAAGGCGGGACCTGACAATGTTTAGCAGACCACTACCAAGTCAAGAGTACAATCTGTAAGACTGATGGGTTTGCCAGACCTAGTCCATACACTAAGGGCTCTTACACTTCTTAAAACCACATCGACCATGAAATCTCACACCACTTTGTACAGCGGTGCTAACACAAATATCATGATAAATCATGAACACATAGCATCGGTACCGTGCAAGTGCTAGCCTAGACCAAACCAACCAGGTTCTGATAACATATAGCATATACTAAAACTGTGATACATAGATATTTCATACCATTAATTATCAAATCAATCATATCATTTTGCATATATACACATATCATGAAAATCATCGGCCCGTACACCGATATTTCATATTTTACCAAAGCTCGGCCCATACACCGGAAAATCATATCCGTAGCTCGGCCCCGTACACCAGCAAATCATACACATAGTTCGGCACATACGCCAGCAAACATATCCATAGCTTGGCTCGTACGCCGAAAAATCATATAAAAATCTCAGCCTGTACGCCGGTTTTTCATTATAAAAATTCATATCTTTATCATATCCCCAAAAAACAGTATTTCATTATAATTCTACTCATGCCACACGAAATAGGTTTTTCATATATTTAACATACCATCATTTTCAATAGTATTTCTCAAATATAAAAAATATACAAATATATTTTTTTTCCTAAAACCAGATGCTGTAATAACATACATATATTTTTATAAAATAACTAGCTTAGTTTGTCCCCTTACCTGAGTCCTAAAAAGTCCCTAAAAACAAACAACCACGCACCCGCAGGGTTCCTCGTTCAACACCCTGAAAACAACATTCCTCAGAATTAAAGTTTAGTATTTCTACACGTACTACACTTTCTATAACTGTCAAAAAGTCAAACACTGTGTAGAAAGCCTTACTCTGAATCTGAGATAAATTTCGAACTCGACCAATCGACGATCCATTCCAGCAGATATGTAGAGAACTTTCCTAGGAGTGTCATGGTGGCTTCTAAATCATCAATCCGACGGAAAATAGACCCGAAAATTGAGAGAAAAGGGAGGGACAGAAAGGAATTCTACAGCCAAATTAAGTTGAAAATCGCATTTAACCACTATTTATACTACGACCTTCGTCAACGAGCCATGTCAACTCATCGACGAGGTCATGAAGACAACTCGTTGACGAGCTCTCTCCTTGTCGATAAAATTCAGAGGCACCCAAAACCTCTCTCGGTATTTTCTCATCGACGAATTACACCCTCATCGACGAGTCTAATATACAGCATCGTTGACGAAGGTTGACTTGCTGTGCGTCCCTTTTTGATGTCTTTTTCTCCCTTCCTTTTATTGTTTAAATATTATAAATTCTCTGGATCACTACATATGAAATAAGAGTGCCCAATATGAAATATGATATTGAATTTTGACATGATTGAGAAGTGTGTGATCATATGTTCTTTTAAATGTTTACCCTTTTTGATTGATGTCAAAAAGGGGAGTAGTATTTACGCAAAAATATCTTGGCATGATTGTGAGATTGAGAGCATGATAGTGAAAAATAATATTTGAGCATGTTGAGCATAATTAGAATGAAAATTTGAGCAATGACCATGATTGGTCTTAAATCTACAAATTGTTAAAGTAATGCTTATTGTAAGGGGGAGTAGAATAATGCTAGTTGTAAGGGGGAGATTTATTTTTTTAATGCTTATTCATATTTTTTTTTGGCTCCTCATTTGTCATCATCAAAAAGGGGGAGATTGTTAGCCCAACCGGGCTTTTCAATCTTGTTTTGATGATAATAAAATGAATGAGGCTTTAACATATGGTGTTGAGTGATGTGTTTTAGGTAAAAGAACTCTCAAGGTTGATAAGATGAAGTTCAATGTTAATCTTGTGGAAGCTTCTCAGAATATCGAAGTCAATAAACAATAGGGCAAGCAAACCTTAAAGTCTAAAGAGAACCTCGAGAGGCTGAAGGACCTAGTGCTTAAAGAAGACCATGATTAGAAGGACTGTTGTAAGTACTTCAAAGCCAAATGCTATTTAGATATGTGAAGCTCTCATAAATAAATAAAAAACTAAGATACACCTTCTTAAAAGAGTTTAAAATATTTTTTTTTTTTTTTTTTTTTCATTTTTAAAGCTCATTAGGCAAAGAGACTTAGATACCCTAGTTTAAGTCTTGGAACACATTTTTCAAAGTTAAACAAGTTAATATTCCAAGATTAATTAAGCAAAGAAGAGTTTAATTCAATAATTTAATTAAATGAGGAAATTGTTCTTTGGAAAAATTTTGAATTTCAA
This sequence comes from Malania oleifera, assembly GCF_029873635.1. Classification (NCBI taxonomy): domain Eukaryota; kingdom Viridiplantae; phylum Streptophyta; class Magnoliopsida; order Santalales; family Ximeniaceae; genus Malania; species Malania oleifera. The sequence goes on from NC_080425.1 coordinate 30,024,658, forward strand.
AATTAATTCAACAAATTATTTAAATGAGGAAATTGTTCTTTGGAAAAATTTTGAATTTCAAAGTTAATTCAATAATTTAATGCTACCTAATTAAATAAGGAAATTGTTCCTTGGAAAAATTTTGAATTTTAAAATTAATTCAATAATTTAATTAAATGAGGAAATTGTTGTTTGGAAAAATTTTGAATTTCAAAATTAAGTCAATAATTTATTGCTACCTAATTAAATGAGAAAATTGTTTTTCAAAAAAATTTTGAACTTCAAAATTAATTCAATAATTTAATGCTACCTAATTTAATGAGGACATTATTCTTTGAAAAAACCTATAAATATCTGTTTGGGTAATGAAAAATAAGACAGAATACACAAGAAAAGTGATCAAACAGTCAATACGCTGAAGTTTTTCCTGCGCTAAAGTTCTCCTTGAGTTCCATTTGCTTACATCTTTTGTTGGAGCAAAATTCTACAATTTGGGTAGATTGAGAATATCAAAACTTTGTTCCAGGTTGCAATTCAATTTTTTTTTAAAGAACCATCGGTGACTTCTAAAACTTTAGAGCTTCACATGTTCTATATTTCTTTGGTTTTTTGAAGTACAATTTAGAACTCAAATTTGTACAACATGCTCTAAATTTTGAGAGTTTTTTTTTTTGTACACAGAATTTATCTTGTACTCTTGTAGATTGTAACAATTCTAAGTTTGTTGGATCGTTGGCTAGGCGAGGGGATATCGCTTAGAGAGTTGCTGCTCTAGCCTAATTAAAGGAGTGACCAAACAAGGGTATATCGCTTGGATAGGCGGGCTCTAGCCTACTGAAGGACTGTGTAAAGGTATTGTTTCACCCGTTAAAGGAACATGTTTAGTGAATCCTTTGGTAGTTTGCCAAAGGCGAGGACGCAGGCTTGGTATAAGTCGAACCTTCTAAAAATCTTGTCTCACTCTCTCTTCCCTTACTCTCTTTATTTTCAGTACATATACAATTACGTGGATGTTTTAAATATCTCAATTATATATACTACATGAATTAGTTATTAAATAAACTTAAAACTTAATTTGCTTTTGGGATTGCGGAAACCGAAATGGAGTAGGTTAGTTGATCAATCTTTTGCGGAAATTGTAAAGTAGTACGTTGATTGATTCAACACCTCAAGACTCTTTAACTTAAAGTTTATTTAAGGTCTAAGTATTTGGAAATAGTGATTGGATGTTGTATTGAATATCAAATTGAGAGAGAAATCTTATATATACAGGGCTTGATTCAAACTGATATACCGAGAGCTGACAACAAAAGTTATATTGTGATTGAATGGTTTAAAGTTTAATATTGAGTGGATTGTGTTTATTTTCCAAAGAGTACTGAATCTTGAAAGTCTAAATAGTGTTGCAGTTAACTTATACTTGGCAAATCAATTGGTTGTTTGATTAAACCTTGTTTTGATCATTTATGGATTGAATTTTGTTTTTAAATATTTATTGTGTATTTGATAAAACAACAAGAAAACAAGAATTCATTTAAAAAACTTAAAAGAAGTTAAGGATTCTTGAAGAGGATTAAAAGAATTTTTTAAAACCCAATTCACCCCCCGTCTTGGGACTACACCTTAGGTTTCAACTTGAAAATCAAAGAATTAGAAATCAAGAATGAAAAAAATGATAGAAGACTTTCGATCCCTATCCTCTATAGAATATAAGAAAGATATATATATATATATATTTCTGAATTAGAGGATAAAATAAGAAGATTATCTCTAGAGTTGGAGAAATCACAAAAGAAGGATGATAACAAGAAAGACATTGAAATAAATGATCTCAAAAATCAGATTAAAGATAAAGAAAAGGTCATTTATAACTTTACAAAAGGAAAAATAAACTTTGACTAAATGATAGGTTCACAAAGGATGACTCTAAATAAAGAAGGCATTGGTTTAAATGGAATTGAAAATATGAGGAAAAAGAATCTTTATATGGGTTATTTTTCAAAAGAATCCAAAAATTATGCTAGCACATCCTCTAATGCCAACACACACACTATATGTTGTCAATATAAGAAAAAAAGGCATATAAAGTTTGAATGTCCATTTAAGAGAAAGGGTGTGAAAACTAAACAAGTATAGGGAGTAAAAGAAACATCATTTATTAAACCAACCGGATCCAAGAAAGTATGGGTACCAAGATGAAAGATTAGTTCATAAATGAAAAAATTCATGGATTAAGTCATTCCCCTTTGAAAATTGAGAAAGTAACTTAATTCATGATCAACAAACAAACTAGTTGGAACAGAAAAACTTAAAGATGAGTTTAAGAGCTTATTATAACAAATTCAAAATGGCATTGTTGGCAAACATCATAGGATGATTTTTACAAGGCTTAACTTAAGAAAATATTAAGAAGTATCAAATTGAGCTTATTACACAAAGTACCTTGATTAAGAAAAGATATTTGGGAATGAAAGCCTATATGCTACATGCTTACATGCCTATATGATATGCTATATGCTACATGTGTATGACGTGACTTGACTTAAATTGATAACTTATGGCTCACTATATGATTTTTACAAGGCTTAACTTAAGAAAATATTAAGAAGTATCAAATTGAGCTTATTACACAAAGTACCTTGATTAAGAAAAGATATTTGGGAATGAAAGCCTATATGCTACATGCTTACATGCCTATATGATATGCTATATGCTACATGTGTATGACGTGACTTGACTTAAATTGATAACTTATGGCTCACTATGATGAAAATTTGAGCATGAGATTATTAAGCATAAACATAAATTTTGATATGAGATTAATTCTTGACCATGCATGCTATTAATGAATCATATGGATAAACTTACTATTCTTTATATTAATATCTATAAGATATGAAAGATATAATAGTTATATTGGTATCTATGAGCTATGCATGATGTGATAATGAATTTGGTATCTATAAAGTCTTTGGTATCCACGAATATTTTAATTGATATCAAAATTTAAAGCAACTAAATGTATTGAATTCAGCGGGAGTGTTATGACTTATTGCTTATATTATGATCATTTCTCTATTAATCAATTGGTATCATAAATTAATAAAATTTTAAATTGATATCATGAATTAAATTTTAAATTGGTATCATAAAATCAACAATTGGTATCTTGAATATTGTCAAAGGGAAAAAGCTGTTAGTAAAGAAGTTACAACTCATATACATGACTATTAAAACACACTACACATTCTATATTAAAAAATAATAAATTAAGTGTGTACATATGTTTGATATGCATTTGATGATATGCTCAGAATATGATTCTATTTGAACTTAATCATTTCTTTTCTCTTTTTGATTGATGTCAAAAGAGGGAGAAGTTTTAAACAAAAATTGAGCATGGCATTGAAAAAATTGAGCATGAACATAATATATATCAAAAGGAGGAGAAGTACTTGATATTAATTGATAAACTTGAACTTGAATGAAGTGATGAGCATGATTGTAAAATGAAGTGATGAGCATGATTGTAAAAGAGTTTTTGAAATTAATATTGATCTTGTGAATATTGTTAAGATGATGCTTATTGAAAGGGGGAGTCTTTTTAAGGCTCACTCCAATTTTTGCTTCTTATTTGTCATCATCAAAATGGGACAGATTGTTGGCCTTACAACGCTTAACATCTTGTTTTGATGCTAACAAATAAGTAGAACTTAACATGCTTTGTTTAAGTGATGTATTTTCAGGACTTAGTGATAAATGCAAGGTTAAAGAATTCATGACAGCTTGTACTTCAAAGAAGGATGATCAATATGAAGCTCAAAACATGAATTCAAAAATGGATTTAAAGATAAAGCTTGAAGATCATGAGAGCATAAGAATTAAAGAGAACTTGATAAAAACTCAAAGAAAGAAGAAGGCAAAGCTTAAAGAAATTCCAAGTTCAAAAAGATGATAAAGCATATGGTGAATATACTGTACAAAAAGTTCAAGAAAGAAATATGATCAAAAGCTCAAAGATGATATATGATCATGGAAGAACAAGGACCTACTTGAAATCAAAAGAATAGAGTTTTAAGGATGTCTCTATGTAAGTACTTCATGTAAACGTCAATATAAACTGAATTGAAACTCTTATAAATCAAAAGAAATTAAGAAATATATTTTTAGAAAAACCCTAAAATATGTTTTACAAATAAAGTAAATAAGGTCTTAAAAGAAGAAAGGTTTTTTAATTAAAAATAAGTGAAATTTGAGAGTTAGGCTACTACCCATATAGGCAGTAGACTTCCACATTTTAAAAAGAAGTAAACATAGGAGGCAGTAGGGTGCCAGCCGATTGCCTGAGCACTGCCAGGCGTTTGGGTGGTCAAGCCAGGCGACTGCCTGGGTTATGGCAGGTGGTTGCCAGCCTTCTGGGTTGTTCAGTTTCCTCTATAGCAGGCGACTGCCACTCGACAAAGTTTTTAAAATTCTCAACGGGAAGAGTTTTTGAATGGATTTATTGGGCACTACTCTTTTGAAAAACTTGAGGATTACTCCAAGTAAACTGGGGGGGGGGGGGGCAAGGAATTACTTTTTAAACATCTATAAATAGCCTCAAACTTCAAAGATTTCTACACCAAGAAATTTTTCAACAATCAAAGTTCTCTAAAAGCTCTTAATCTCTCTTGTGTTCATCCTACTTCCACTACTGAGTTGGTGCTGATACGAATTCCAAAGTAAAGCCTTCAAAGTCTGAATCTTTAAATACTTGAAAGATATATTTGGTGATCTAAACTCAACTGAGCTTCAATATTTTTATATTGATTTACTTTGAAGTATATTTGTGCTGAAAATTGTTGTACTAATCAGCTCTTTGTGTGAGAAAATCTTTGTACACAAATTTTTTATTTTTATCTTGTAGATTGACGAATCCAAGGATTGTTTGGATCATTGGCTAAGCAAAGGGATATTTCTTAAAGAGGCGGGCTCTAGCCTAGTTAAGGAGTGACTGGACGAGGGGATATCGTTTGGAGAAGGCGGGCTCTAGCCTTAACCAAGGAGTGTTGTACAGGTATGTTCTGCCCATCAAAGGAACAAGTTTAGTGAATCCTTTGGTGGTTTGCCAAAGGCGAGGACATAGGCTGGGTATAAGACAAACCTCGTAAAAATCCTCGTTTCACTCTCTCTTTCCCTTACTATTTATTTTCAGCATATTTAAATTGCGTGGATGGTTTAAATTGAAAATCATATATACTGCGTATATTTGAGAATCAAGTAAACTTAAAGTTTAATTTTGATTTAGGTTGCGAAAACCGAAAAGGAGTACGTTGGTTACACCATATCTTACGAAAACCCTATGGAATTACTTTACTTGGTTAACATCCCAAAGATAAATTAAGTAAGAGTTTAGTTGAGCTCTGAATGTTGGGAAGAGTGTAGATATTGTGTTGGTTAAATATTATATTGCATACCATCATATTGAAGAAGCAAATCCATCAATACAGGGCTTTATATCAGCAAGTACAAAATTTCATATATGCAGGGCTTATATAAACAAACAAGCCATTTTAAGTTTTTATATTACCAAAGTGCTATATGTGTTAATTTTGGTTTGGTTGTTTGTTTTCAAATTATGATTGATTGATTGGATGATTGAATGCTTGGATGGTTGAATGATTGTGTTATTATGAATTGAATTAAGAAATAAGCTTTTGCTGAAAGTTTCAAAAATCAACAAGAAGTTAAGAATTGGTTAAAAAGAAGTTTAAGGATTTTTAAAAGGAATTAAAAGAAAATTTTAAAATCCAATTCACCCTCCCTCTTAGGACTATACCTTGCTTTTCATTATACCTATCCATCGGTTTGTATCCTTGCTACAAATCATGATCATATCTATAAGATACTTTCCATTCTCCGAAAAGCATTGTTTAAGAAAATTCATATACTCATAAATGCTCTTTACCTAAGCAGTTAGACATATTCACTTCCACGTGAATTTCCTGATTCATGTCCACTCATAATGAATACTCTTCGAACATGACAAAAACTTTAATCCTTTAGAGTATTTAATCCTGTGCCTCTCATATGTATTGAGATTCATATGAAAAGAGGCAATGTTGGGTTATGACCTTGAAAAATATTGTTTGTGACTTTTTGGTCCTCTAAGCCTAAGCATTCCTTGCCAAGAGTAAATCTTTGAAAATCTAAAACGCTTGGCTAAGTAATTAGATAATGAAAAAGGCATAAATGGTTTAGCACATAACTCAGGGGGAGTGTTTCTCTTTCATAGGGGGAGTGTTTCTCTTTCATAGGGGGAGCGTTTCTCTTTCATGGCTATACACTCTGAATGCACTCTTGGTTTTATCTTTTATGCTCATATGCCTTCATATGAAAAGCACGGAATTCCTACTATTCATTATGCGTTAAATGAGTATATCTTCTAATGGCTAGTTTATCTTGTATCATTTGTTAATTGAACTATTGAATGCATGCCTGTATTGAATGCCTCTTGCATGGCGGATGCAATGATGTGAATTGCATGCTGGTAGTGGATATAGGTTTTCACATGCCTTTAACTGAATGGTACCTACATGATGCAGATTATTTTATATTGCTTGCTTAAATCTATCAGGTTGTTGGTACATGGAAAAATGGAAAAATGTTCAAATTACAGATGAAATGCTGCCGAAATTTTGATAGAATTTTTTCCATAAATGAAACCATGTATTAGGATAGATAATTTAATGCATGCTAAAATAATTTTAAAAGGATGAGTGAATCATAAAAGAATTTTATTTTTCATTCTTAGTTATAGGTGCATGTTGAACTGTCCGCTGGTGCATGTTGAATTTTTTAAATACTATATGCTAAACTGAGAAACATGCACAGTCTATATGTTTATTTCCTAGGATGCTAGTTAATTAAAGAGGTTAGTACAAGTAAAATTGTAAATGCTATATATAAATTGAAAAACATGTACACATTTTTTCTTGTGTCTTAGGATGAACTAGTTCATGGACGTCATTTGGTCCTAATCCCTAGGTTATGTTCTTCATGTTGGACCATAATGGTTAGCAATCACGCCATAAGTTTTAAGTCCATGTAACTAGGAGTTTTGCATGACTCGAGAGGGGGGGGGGGGGGAAGCATTCATTCTACACACACTTATTGAGCATTTTGAGTTGTGTCATTCATTTTTAAATCCCCTATTGCATTACCTTTGAGTATAGTCTTGATTGACTATCGTGCTTTTAAAATGAAATGCAATATGTCATGCAATATGTCATGCATATGTGCTGAATGCCTACATTTGTTGCATGTTGAAATCTTTTGAAAGGATGAACATATGAGAAATGTTTTTAAATGACTGTCATCCTTGATCTGTATTACAAGCATGCGTGCATGCAAATATACAGGGGGAGATGAAGCCCCACTCTTAAGAAAGATGAACTTAATGCCTATAATCTCCTGTATGTTAAGTAATATTAAGAAGGATGAATATGTGATGGACATGCTTGAATGAAATTCATTCTTGAATGTTAATGCACTTATGTGTGTTTGAGACTATATCAAGGAGTTTAAGCCCTATCCTTGTGAAAAGGATTAATAGCACCTGACCCATGGACTCATATTTTCATTGTTTCCACTTTTTGAGTCCTAATTTGTTTTAAGTACCTTGAACATCATATCCTATTTCTACTGAATATCTTTGATATGGATTGCTCTGGGTACACACGAACACCATGCTTGACTTATTATTTGACTTTTAGTGCACGTGTGTTTAGAGACATTTTATTGGTGAGATTTATTGGTCTAACATATATCCAATAAAATCTGAAAAGAGTACTTATACTGTTTAAACTCTTGACCTTTCAAATTTTGTTTCAGTATAAGTTGCTAACAAATTCTAAGCACGTATTCAAAATTGATAGGGGAAGCATCTTTTCTTTAAATTCTATCTTGTTATGCTCACCAAATTTTTTTGGCTTAGATATGTTTTTGAGCATTGTGGCTTGTACTTAAACAAAATGATTTTATTGAAAACCTTGATTTAAAATATACTACTTAGCCATAGGTATGTTAGGTTTGTCATATGATCCCTATTCTTAAACTTAATATCTTTGGATCTATATGGTTGGATTTTTCTAATACTTTTTGATTTGTACTTAAATGATAAATCAGAAAAATAATGCTTGCTTGAGTCTTAAATTAACGTTTCTTTTTCAACAAGTATAAGCCCCCAGTATTTATTTATAATCATAAGGGAAATATATATATATATATATATTTATTTATTTACTTATATATTTTTATATATATTTATATTCTTACGGAAAGAAATGATTTTAAATGACACATACCCTATCTTTTGCTTATGTGCATGAATGTTTTCATGACTGTACTTGTATTGTATTGAAATTTTATGTTATGAAGTTGTATTTTTATATACAAATTTACAAAGCATGTTGTATGACTAGTCCATTCGTTATACATAAAATGTATATGAACTACTTAGACCGTCTTGATACTCAAACATATACCTGCTATCATATGCCGTATGTTTTAAACTCAAATATTTTACGGATCTTATGGTATGGTTCGATTGCATTGGTTTGTGCGTATTTATGGTTTGACTATTTTTTTCATATCATTTAAATCTTTTAATGACCAACTATACTGTTTTTTGTATTCAATTGCCATATTTTTTAAAACACTTAAATTTTTTTATACCCTTTTACTGATGACAAAAGGGGGAGATGTTTTATAAGATCAAAATTAGTCCTTTCTCCCTGACCTTTTGTTACCTCAATTTGAAAATGATAGTTGTATTTAAATGAACAACTTAAATCATTATGATGTCTTCATGCTTGTTTGAAAACTTTATTGTATATCACTTTGTATCTATGCATACTGTTAGGGGGAGCCTTGTCAGGCGAACCCATATTTTGCTCTTGTGTTTGTCATCATCAAAAAGGGATAGATTGTTGACTTTTTGGTCAGATCCCTATTTTGATTAAGAGAAACCACAGTATTTCATCTGTGTGCTCTGAGTACTTAAGCAGGTTAGCACAGATGATGATGCAATGTGGAAGCCAGGAAGCACTCAAATGAGCACATCTTTCGGCGCAATCCATGGAATCCCTAAGGAGCAAAGCATGAAATCTTTGTCTGTTTTTAAGTTGTATTTTTATATTTATCATTTGGGTCTGTAATTATAATATCTCGTCTATTATAATTAATGCATGACATGCATAATAGGACTATAAGCTCAAATAACCACAGAGAAACCAGATGGCCGAAGGTTGACCAACGCCGAATTTTTTCGATGTCCTCAAAAGACCTAGACTGACCTTAGGACTCCTTATACTTCAAAAAAAATATGGCCTATAGTCTAAACATTAATCATCATATGAATAGAGAAAACATTTTTAAAAAGAAAAGGACAGAAAATGCCAAAATTGGCATGTTCGGTCAACCGAACTCAGCTACACTGAGTTCCTCGGTTGTTCGAACTCCCACTAGTTCAATAGGTTGACCTCTCGGTCAACCATCCAGATATATATAGGCAAGCCCTAGTCGACTAAACCTCCCTAGGTCAACATATTGACCCCTCGGTAGACCGACTAGGAATACAAGGGCAATGCCCTAGTCGACCGAACCCCCGCGTGGGAGATTCTAATCGCTTGGTTGACCGAACTGCACAAATTTGGGAAAATTGCCTTTGAAACCATCACGTTGGTCAACCATCTTCTCAGTTAACTTTCTCCACAGTCGACTGAACTGTGACACTTGGTCAACCGAACCTTAAGTTCGGTCGACCGATGCTCTCAGGTTGGCGAGAATTACCGAGGTTAACAACACTGTTATTTTTATTAACCTCACTTAAACGTTTTCCAAAATGACCAATATGTCCCCAACAACTATAATTCTTCCCATTTCTATATATAACTTTTCATTTGCAAAATTAATAGGTGATTAGGGTTTAAGATTAGAATAAAATTTTCTGAAAATTTTATTGGCTAAAATCTTTCCTACTTCCATATTCTTCATACTCAAAGCCATATACTCTTCCATTGATTATTCTATTCCAAAATCCTTTTGAGAAAGAGTATTTTGAGTTATTTCATATAGTTTCTACGTGCTTATACTCTCATATAAGTGTATTGATTTTTTATTTTAGTGAGAGTAAGCCTAGAGGTCTTCTCAGTGATTTAATTCATAAATTCATTTTTGGAAAACCTTCTTAAGCCTATGAGTCTTTGCATTCTCATCGGAAGACTCAAAAGCTTGCCTTGTGTTGTGAAGAAAAATATTTTTGACAAAGCCTGTTTTTCAAATAAATCTCTTGTGGTTGAACTTTTGAAAATCTTGTTTGAGATATTTGATTGAGCTATTGAAATCTTTGAAACTATATTTATGGTTGAAATTATTATATGTGTAGTGTTTCAAAGATAAATTGCCAACACATAAGCTCTCACACTTTAGTTGTATATTGACATAATATTGAGAGTAGATAAACATATCTGCAGTGAGCTTATAGTTCTTATTGTGTTTGAGGTGCATTGATTATTGCTTGCGCGTAACGGTACAAATCTACTTGTATTAGAAGCATCGTTATTTGTACACAAAATTTGTATTCATTGATTATATTCCAGGTGTGGCCTGGGGGTTTGATCTAATCAGTAAGGATCGTTAGGGCCTTCTTTGCCCCGCAAGGAAAGTATGTAAAGGTTCAAGTCAGCCCCATTAATTGACCTCATTGTAATCGGTATCGCTTCACCCGTTAAGTGAGCCTTAGCAGAATCCTCGAGTTTGCGAGTTAGAGGCGGGGATGTAGGTAGTATTGGCCGAATCCCGATAAGGTATCGTGTATCTACTGTTAATTTTCCGCACTTTATATTTCTGTACATGTATGTTATATTCTATTTATTGTGAATATTGCGCATGATTTAATTTATGCATATTAACTTAGAAGGTCCCTAGGTTGTGAAATACTGTTAATATCTGGTTAAACTTAGGATAAATTTTTAAATACTCAATTCACCCCCTCTTTGGAATACACCAATTCCAACACGTTAGTTGATCAATACTTTGTGGAAACCTCAAAGGGAGTTCGTTGATTGGTTAACACCCTAAGATAAATTAACTAAGAGTTTATTTAAATTCAAATTGTTGGAAACTTGAGTTGTGGTTAGCATTGAAGAAATAAATTTCATTCTCTAGAAGGCTTGAATCAAACTTACATATATTTACAGTGCTGCAAACAAATAAAAAAAAAACTGAATCTTATATCTTTGGTTTGGATATTTTGGTTGATTGGATAATTGATTGATTAAATAATTGTGGTTGTGAATTGTATCAAGACTTAAGTTTTTGTTATGTATTGAATAAATCAACAAGAAGTCAAGAATTCATTAAAAGAAGTAAAAGAGGTTAAGGAGTCTTAAAAGAAATTAAAAATAAAATTGTTAAATCCAATTCACCCCCCCTCTCTTGGGACTGCACCTTACTGTTCAACATCAAATATTATACAAAAAAGAATCAAATCATTTATTAAGGATTTGGCTAGTGAGAAGCCCTCTTCACCTTCTAAAACACTGTTTCTTTTTTTTTTTTTTCCTTTCTCTCCCTCCTTTTTTACATCTAAAGTTGACAAATCATTCCTTTCCATGGCTTTCAATAACTTGTGTTTTATATAGCCATTGAACCATTGTTCAATGAACTTCACCTATAAGTCCTTTTTCTCAATTGCTTTGTCGACCAAGTGTGCCAAGTCTAACGTTAGTACTACACTAACAAAGCCATTTGCTTTGAACTTGCGTAAAACATAAGCAAAGCAACACAACAATTTTAACAAGATTAATAAATGAATGTATAAAGTATGAAATATGTTCTTGAATGCATTTTTTATTATTAGAAATTTAAAATGCTTCAAAAGTTCAAAGATGCGTTCATGGAACAAAACCCTCTCATTGTAGACAAATAAAAGAAACAATGAAAGGATACAATTGTGGTCTAGTACTTAATGTCCTTGCAATTGTTGAGAAGGATCTCTTTTGAAATAGTATATGCCCAAATCCTTTCTGTTTTAGTGGTTTCTGGTTCATTCCCATGGTCCTCTCCAACAATGTTCATTGTTATTCTTTCATGGTCAGATAGTGGATTAATTACCATGTGTAGCCGGCTTTTCCAAGTCATCAAAATTAAGCCACTTGGAATTTCTTGATTCTTGAACCACTCGTTTGAACATCCAACAATCTTCGATGCTATATGCCCAACAACACCAGTGTGATATTCACACTTAGCACTTGGATCGTACCATTTGGGATATGATAGCTATTTTGGCGCTATAGGAATTGGGACAACCATGTACCGCTTTATAAGTTGAGGGAACAAATTGGAGTATGGATTCAGTGCAAAAAATATAAAGAAGGGGAAGGATATAGGTTTCAAGAGAGGGGAAAGAAAGAGAGTGATAAAGACGCAAAAAATAATTGTAGAAATTCATAGAGAGAGAGAGAGAGAGAGAGAGAGGGTACGAAAGATGAGAAGGAAAAATATTTTGATAGAGAGCATTATCATGTCTTTGATCTTGAGGAAGATGCCTTACAAATGAGATCCACACCCCCTATTAATACTAATTTCCTAGGAACCTTATCAACTAAGAACTCTACGAAGAGAAGAAAAAAATAAATTCAAATAAACATAATATCTTATTTGGGCTACTTCTAAGCTCATTTGCAAATCCTATTTGATCTTATCCTACAAGTCAAACCACTAATTCATTTGACTTTAAATGTAATAGAATTGTTACCCTTTGTCCCTTCAATTGGGAAACAATTATTGTCTTGACCATGTCTTTGACCGTGGTTGGTGCTGATGTATCTACTAGGAGACGGCCATATTTTGCACTCAAGTGCCCTCAATTTAGGTGATTAATTACCCTGATCCTTTGGTCGTTGTGGCTAAATAAATTAATTTTATATTAAGGTTCACAAGCTAGCATTCTTGATTACCCAAACATAGAAGGTTTGCGTGTGATGTACTAAACCAATTCTCATTGGTAACATATTTAATCAATTCCTTTTCTTGAAGAACCGATCAATAGCATTTAAATACTTTTTATGTACTACTCAGCCGTGAAATATGCATTCACTTTTGATATTTAATTTCCTAAGTTGAGTACATTCTTGCTTAGTCAAATTAAACATTTATAAATGCACATAAATCATAGAAGCAGTTACTAACATCTTAGCTAGATTATCCAATCATAACTTAACAAATGAAAAATGTGTTGGACTCTTATCAGCCTTCTGCAAGTTGGATACTTGGATCCACACATTGCTAACACCATTTGTACTCAAAAGGTTTTGCTTTTTAGTTTGACGTTGGACCACTGCTCCTGTTTGGGTTTGAAAAATATCTACTGAGGCTACCATGGTTTTCGCACTTCCTGGTTTCAACACATATCTCACTTTTGACTCCGAAGGGTCACCAGGAATGACAGCATCAAGCTTATGACTTTTCATACTGGAACAATTCCAGACTACGCATCAATCCTTTGGCGAAAAATAAAGAAGAAAAAAAACATTACATCATTATAGATAGCGTCGCAGGAATGCATCCATGCGGGTGTATTCCACCTCTGGGTAAAGCTAAAAAAATATTTTATAGATAGCGTCGCAGGAAGGCATCCATGCGGGTGTATTCCACCTCTGGGTAAAGCTTGGAGGCTTCTTCTCCCCCTTCCCCTATTTCAAAGTTGGTTAAACAGCCTTCATAGAATACGTGATAGAAATGCCCTGCTCCAACCTGCCCAGCATAGTCCATTCCTGCAATTTATGATGACCAAGTTAGGAAAGTAGGCAAAATTGCTACTCATTTCGAAAGAGAATTCGTTGCTAATGTTGAATAGGTACAGGAAATAACCTTCAATGGATGCTAAATAATCCTCTGCAGAAATGTCTTCTTTGTCCAATTCTTGGTGCGTAAGAGTTTCCCATGTCTCAACTAATTGCCTTTGGGAGAGAATGTTCTCTGGTGGTCTCAAGTATACTGTTTTGTTCAGAGTGCGCGGATCATCTATCGCTTTAATAGTATATGTTGCGATATCATCTTCGTCCATAAAAATAGCTGCAAACATGTAAATGAACATGATCACAACACACAACAAAACTTTTTTGAAGTTAATTGAGAGATAAATGGACAAGATAACTGAGCAGTTCAATAAAATTAGTCATTGTTCTCGAGCTATGGCTTTTGGGATAATTTGATATAGGGGTCTTCAATTCAACCTGACTCCCCCCACCTCTTAATTCCCATGATCGTTAAGGAAGACTTTTGGATTGGCATGTGAAACGAAGAGTATCAGTGGGAATTCTGAATTTGTATTGATTTAAGCAAGAAGTAATATAATATTTGGAAATGCTAATCAGATCATACGCATAATGAATAATTAAGAGAGCAAGGTACCTTTGACATTGCCACCTCCATACAGGCGGACTTTGTCTTTGGGAGGGACAAGCGTTCCAAGTTGAGAGAGGTTGCCGACGAAGTAGCCGGCGAAGCAGTTGGCGGAGACGTAAGTGAAGGGGATATGGGCATCTTCTATCGCCTTCCTCACCACCATCTTCTCATCAAACGTCACTCTTCCGGGTTCAATTGCGTGACCCATCCGAGCCGGGTCTATCCCAAACTCCGACGGCAAGAATCGCTGTCAATATTAATTAAATTCCAAACGAGTGACGATCATTCATGTCGTACAAACTATTGCACTTTAGACTCATTTGAATGGAGCCATCGAAAAAGGTCCACGGCTTTGCCGTTCTTAGTAGGTGGATGATAAGTTTGAACTTTATTTATTTGATTGTGGCTTATTTAGATGTTTAATATTAACTCAAACCCACTTTAAATTATTTTATGGATGATTTAGTTTGAGTTGGCTTGAGGATCTTCAGTTCTGAAGTTCTGTGAATGCTTCTAACCACTGTCATGACAGATTCTAGGTCAAACATTTGTCCGTGATTTTCTGGACATTATAATATCAAAAATATTGAAAAATTTAGTAAATAAAATGGTCATTTAATAATGAAATATTAAAGACTTCAATGTAGCAAACAATGATTTTTTTTTTTTTTTTCCCTCGTGTAAACTCCATCAATGCACAGATGACATTTTCCTTCTTTTTGGTATAAAGTGAATTTTACTCTTTTACTTCATTTACTTTATAAAAAATTATTATAAAAAACTTGGGATTTCTTGTCATGGACAGTAAAACTTTTTTGCCATTAAAAATAAAATTTACATGACTTGATAAGTCTCACTCAAAATATTATATAAGGAATCAATCCCTTCACGTGTCTATATACTTTTTCCTAAATTTTAAATATGTGACAAATAAATTTTACTTTTACTAAAACAGACATATGAAGAGAGGACCTATTTGCCATATACTTAAAATTCAAAAGATAGTTACATAAATGACTGCCATAAATGAATATTAGTCTTATTGGGCGGGCATTATTTTCTCATATACGAGTTGGATTATTCACAAGTTGAATCAAGAAATTACAATCTATATTCACAATTATGGAAGTTTATTAAACCAATTAAAAACAATGAAAAATTAGGTGCAGTTTTCATTTACGGGTTGGATTATTCACAAGTTGAATCAAGAAATTACAATCTATATTCACAATTATGGAAGTTTATTAAAATTGTTGGGGTACCAATTAAAAACAATGAAAAATTAGGTGCATTATCTCATTCACGAGTTTGATTATTCACAAGTTGAATCAAGAAATTACAATCTATATTTACAATTATGGAGGTTTACTAAAATTGTCGGGGTACCAATTAAAAATAATGAAAAAGTGGGTGTATTATCCCATGTACGAGTTGGATTATTCACAAGTTGAATCAAGAAATTACAATCATCCTCATCCATGCTTACTCAAATATATATTTTGTGCCACAATTTCCAACACCTGCTCACCCCACCCCCTCTCCCTAACCATGCCATCAATTCTTAAAAGGATTTTTGTGAGTTTGGTTGTTAGCAAAAGAGCCTAATACATGCCCAGTTAGGTTTTTTAGAGCGGTAAGGACAAAATTGGACTTTGTGACTCAAAGTCTTCGATTTCACTCCTCACTTGTGATTTATATAATTTTTTAGGGAGTAGGTCTAACTACTAGACTCACATAAAAGACTGTTATGTTCGGTTCATAAAAGAATTTTAAAAAACAAAAAGAGGTTATTGACTAGTGTTAGGTGACCCAACCATAGTCCATAAGTCTCCGTGATGTCTTTTAATAAATAAAATAAAATAAATAAAAGCTCAAAAATAAAATTGTATGGTGACCCCTGTTTAAATAAGTGAAAAAAAAAAAAAAATACAATCATGTGGCAATTTTACACTCACCAACTTCAAGAAACTTAAACGTCAGAAATCTTTTAAATTTTTCCTTAAGCTTGTGCTATTTTTTTTTAATTCTTTTTTATGTCATCTTGACTTTCGCATGGTTTTTGAAAAAAATCTTTAAAAAGCCGTATAATTCGTTGCCAATATAAATATTATTAATAGAATCATAAAAATTAATCGGTGATATTTACTTCCAGACAGAAGAATTTCTCATATTGCCAGTTATGGAAGCAAAAAAATCTTGAATAGAATAAAATGCTGATAGAGAAATGATAAATTGACATTAAGTTAAGTTTCATATTGAACCACTGTGTTCACAGCGTATATATGTATATGGGGGATAAATGAGAAGGATATGTTTTGTACATTAAATTATCTAACAAGCTTAAGATTTTAGGGGTTTATAATTTACTACTGAAAATTAATTATGTGATTGGCGTGGCACTGTGGAGTGATTTGCATAGCAAAGAGATGATGATGAAGAATACCCCCACACCATAGACACATAAATACATACATACATATATTATACACACACACACACACACATACACATACACATACACATACATACCTTGACGTTTGGAGCTTCTTTGATGGCCTCAACGAGCTTGAGCTGCAACAAGATGTTATGACTGCGGAAATGAACGCCAGACATGGTGCAAATGACGACGTCAACTAGCCTGACGGCATCGACGAGGCTGCGGTGATCAGAGAAGGTGGCCTCGACGAGATGTGCTCCTTGCTCTTTGAACCCTAACAATATCTGCAACTTTTCGATGTCGAGACCGATCTCCGGTCGCCGGAGCACGTAGGTCTCGTGGCCTTGTGCCAGGCTGGCCTTCACGATCCTCCTTCCCATATACCCAGTCCCACCCACCACCAGAACCTTGCTCTTTCCCATCTCAAGTAAATTTCTAGGAATCGATTGGACTAGTACCAGCTGAGACGAGAGATGGATTTGCTTTATCAACTTGGTTGGCAGTGAAAGAGGCTTAGGGTTTGTTTTATATAGTACACATGGGCTGTGATCCAATGCATGCAGTGCAAGTTACTCCGAGGTTTGTTGTGTTCCACCGTCCACTTAAAAAAAAGATAGAAAAGAAAAGTAAAAGGGGTCGGTGGACTAACAACAATGCAAGTGGGCTTCCGTCGTTCCCTCCGTTAAAAAGTCAATTATGATTTGCAGTTTTAGTTCATCGCCCGTCGGTTGTTGTCCTTAAGTTTGAAATGAGGCTTTCATAGCTTTCTTCCCATGAAATATTCATTACCAAATACATGGTCAACATTTTGCCACATTATTTCCATTAAGTGGGTTAATTATAAATAAAACTCAAAATTTAGATTGTTTATGTGGATTTGAATAAAATGTAATCTAAAATTATATCAAGAGTTTGATCTAAATTACATGAATAGAAATTTAAAATTAGAAACTGTTGGAGAATTCATACTCAAAACCTAGGTAACAAGAAGAGAGAGTTAAGATGATCTTATATTGGATTGTGACTGCCTACAGAGGCGATGTGGGACTGGACGCACGCCAACACTCTCCCTTATACGTTAGAAAGCTCATCCTCAAAACTTAAGTATCAAGAAGAGAGAGCTAAGAGATTCTTATATTGGCTTGAGATTGCCCATAGAGGTGATATGGCACTGGACGCACACCAACACTCCCCCTTATAAGTTAAAGAGCTCATCCTCAAAACCTAGGTATCAAGGAGAGGGAGTTAAGAGAATCTTATACTGGCTTGAAACTGCTTCTAGGCAAATCTCATAGCTGTCTCTGCACCCGTACCTCCTTTATCACTGAGCGGTCATTTAGGGGTCTTACCTGGTGATCTTGGCTGTTTCCCTCTCGACGATGAAGCTTATCCCCCATCGTCTCACTAGCCAACCTTGAACCCTATTATTTTGAGGTCATATCTAGTATTCATAGTTTGCCTCAATTTGGTATCACTCTCGTGGGGGAAAATGAGGATAGGAGAGCCCACGGAGGGAAATGAGGCGAGGAGGAGTCCAACTCGCGAAGGAGCCAAACAGATCAAGGCCTAACTCTGATACCAAGTTAGAAAACTCATCCTTAAAACGTAAGTATCAAGGAGAAAGAGTTAAGAAGATCTCATATTGGCTTGAGACTGCCCACAAAGATGATGTGGGACTATATGCACACAAACATGAGATTGCCCACATAGGCAATGTGGGACTGGACGCACACCAACACTCCCCCTCGAGCCCATGGGGGGAGTCCAACCCACTAAGAAGCCAAGCAGCCCAAGGCCCAACTCTGATACCATGTTAGGTGGTTGTTGGAATTGGTGTATTCCCAAGAGGGGGGTGAATTGGAAATTTAAAATTATTTCTTCCTAGGTATAACTAACTAGCAGCAGTATATACATACAACCTAGGGTCTGTCTTAGCATATACCAGTTCAATAGGTATATGAAATATACAGAAATTAAATTAAGCACATGCAGTAAACACAATACATCAAATATAACATATACGTGTAGAAAAATAAATTACGGAAATAAAAAACAGTGTACAAACGATATGTTATCGGGGTTCGGCCAATAGTGTCTACGTTCCCGCCTCAAGCTCACATGCAGAAGGATTCCACTAAGGCTCACTTAATGGGTGGAGCAGCACCGAATACAACACTTTACAGGATGGTGCAACTAGTTCTCCTAACCGAGTTAGAACCAATATGGTGCTCTCCTAACCGGGTCTGAGTAAGTCCGGAACTATTCACAGGGCTAGTCTCTCTCTTCCAACCACTCGTCAAGAATACAACAAATATCAATATTTTTGTACACTAAAATGCTTCTTACACAAGAAGAATGTACAACAATAAGCACAATGCGCACTCATGTATGATATGAATATGAAGCTCAATGTGAGTTATGCTCAATAGAGTAATCAAATTTACCTCTCAAAAATATGTTTGTCAAGTAGTGTGAGAGATGACAATAAAAGTGATCTTTGACTCAAATGTATAATAATCAGAAATTGCTCTTCAAATATCCAAATGCCCTAAATGATATCTCAAATATAGTTTTCAAATATAAAGCACTAAAGATATTTCAAATTAGTTTATCCAAACATGTTTTCAATAAACATAAGTTAAGCTTTAGAATCTTGTCAAAAGTATGCTAAGATCCACAAGCTATAATTAGTTCTCCCCAAAAATATTTATCAAGTGAAATATATGGGGAAACTTCTAGCTATACTCTCAAAATTGATTTTCAACAAATAAAACAAAAGAGAGTATTATGCCTTGGATGAAGAATGAATGCCCACAAGAAATTTGTTTTCCTTCAAAAAAAAATTTTTAAATGAGTGTGGGAAGGAGGATAAAAGATTTTGATATGAAAGATTAATGCCCAAAATAAATTCTCTCTTACAAATATTTTCAAACCAAAAGGAATAAGAGAGTATGGAATTTAAAATCAAAAATAATTTTGGGAGTGTTTTCAAATCTAATCTCATGTTTAAAAAATGAGTAATGATGGGGTATATATAGAGTTGGGAGGATTTTTTACCATTAGGGACATATTAGGGATTTTAAAAATATTTAATTAAGTTTTAACCCTAATTACCGTAGTAAAAATGTGTGAACCCAAGAGGTTCGGTCGCCTGATCCTTAGGGTCGGTCACTCGAACAGACCAAAGCCTATTTTTGAGTTCGGGTGACTGTGGGTGAGTTTTGTTGGCTAAAATCAAGGTGATTTCCCAACCTTCGTAGGTTCAGGCTCCTGACCTATGGTTCGGGTTGCCGAACCTCCCAATTTGGTCACCTAGGGTGTTTTTGAACTACAGGCTTGGGCGCCCAGGGAAGGTAGAAAAAGTAAGCTTTAAGGTTCAGTTGATCGTGGACGTTTAGTTCAATTTCGATTCGGTCGCCCAGGCCTCAGTCAACATGTTGACTTTCTACTAGTTCGGTCAATCAGGCCATTTATAACTCCTTATGGTCGGTCGCTCGAAGCCCTTTGAAAGTAAGATTTAGATCCTGTTTTTGATTGGAATTCTCCCCTGTTCACATAGTTATAATTTTTGAGTTATGCGGGATTTTCCATAAAGTGCTTGGGGACCTATGGTCAGTCTACGACCTAGACTTTTTTATTAAGCCTAAAACTCTGGCATCGGTCAACCTTTTCCTATGCTCTTTTGATTTTCCTATGGTCTATTTATATTCATTACTGAGCTTTCATTCATACCATGCATGTCATGCATTATTACATACCAAATAGAAAAAACTAAATGCAATTACAAAGAGAAATAAAGGTCTTATTCTTTTTCTTCTTTTGCTCCTCTGATCATGGAATACGTCAGGCAGTATGATCTTTATGTTCCTCAGGCTTCCATCAATCCTCTTTCATGTGTGTGTTCTGAAATATTAACCTGTTCAAGTACTAAGAACACACATTAGTTCCCAGTGTTTTGTTAGCATCAAAATAGGGATCAGACTCAAAAATTTAACAATCTCCCCATTTTTTATGATGACAAACACCCAAGAGCAAAATGGGGTTTAGCCTGAAAAGGCTCCCCCCAAGAATATGCATATCTAAAACATAAGTAATATAAATCAAGCATATTCACAAAAGAAGACATTTCAGATAATATGCATTCAGTTTTGATAATGAAGCACATACATGTGGACATTCAATATAGCGCAGAGATTTTATATTTTGCTCTCCTTCTCCCCCTTTTGGCATTTGCAAAAGGGTTAAGTTAAGAAAAAATATTTTTTTATTTTTTAAAAAAATCTTAAGTTAAGGTAGCACTCCCCCTTTCAAAACTAATTATGATTTCGCTCAGAAAAATTCTCCCTCCTTTTAAAAACACTCCCCCTTTTTGATGTAGTATTTGGGCATATAAATATAAAAGTACTTGGGCATAAAAAAAAAAAAAAAATGCAGTTGAGCATACAATGATAGTATAACTGGTCATTTGAGATAAAAATGACATGATAAACTAGATTAAACCATAAATATGCACAAACCATTGCAGTTCAAAGGTTTGATAAGACCTATAAAAGATTTTAGTTCAAAGCACACGACATATGAAAGCAAAGAGCATGTTCACGATTTTAGTTTAACTAGTTCGCATGTATTTTCACATGTAATTACTAAACCAGTTATGCAGTTTTGAAGAAAAAAATTTAATATCATGACACAAAAATTTAAGAAAACATAGCACGAGTCATTAAGGCATTTAAGCACATAAGCAAGAAAACAGGATATGTTCTATGTAAGTTCATTTCTTGCCACAAACAAAAATATGTAATCTAAATAGATAAATATATATATATCTCCCTTATGATTTTAAATAAATGCATAGGAGCAATGCTTGCTAAAAAAAACATTAATTCAAAGACCAAGCAAGCGAATTTTTCTGGTGAACATTTAAGCACAAAACAACTTTATGACCAAAAAAATTACAACCATATGAAGCTTAAAGATAGACAATTTTAAATGCAAAATCATATGGTAGAACATGTGAGTGTGGCTCAACAACATGTTCCAAATTAAGATTTTCAACAAAACTCATCACACTTCAAAGCACATGCCACTACAAATTACAACACTAATATAAGCCTAAAATATTGATGAGCAAAACAAGATAGGAGTTTATGTTTAGATGCTCCCCCTTTCGATTTGAATACTAATTTAGATGCAATGAGTTGCTTATACTAATTCAAGATGATTTCATTAAGCATGCCTGTAACGATCCGAAGAGTAATGGTATTTAAATAATAAAGAGGGAGGGAAATGGAAATAGAAACAGAACGAGGCAGCCAACTTCATCGACGAATGCTTCGTGCTCGTCGATGACGTTGCACTTTCGGGGTATAATAATCCAGAAATTTTTTGATAGCCTCGTCGACGAACACAGGGCAATCATCGACGAGGATAACATAGGGTCTCATCGACAAGGGCAAGTTTCGTCGACAAGAAGATACTGAGAAAGGATTTTTGGAAGTATGAAATTCATCGACGAGGGTGCAAGTTCGTCGATGAACCTTCTACAGGACTCGTCAATGAGGTGATGTGGCTTGTCGACGAATCCCACAGTATAAATAGCCTAAATCCGGGTTAATTGCATAATTTTTCAGCGAAATTCTCTCATTTTCTCTCTCCTACGGTCTCTCCCTTCTCTCTCTTTGATTTCGACCCCATTAGCTGTCAGATCGATGATCTAAGGCCACCACGACGCTCCTGGGGAAGTTCTCCCCAAGTCTTCTGGAGCGGATCGTTGGTGGGACGAAGTTGAATTTCATCCCAGATTCAGGGTAAGGTCTTTTAAGTAAAATTTGACTTTCCAGTAGTTGTAAGAAACGTTGTAGATGTAGAAATAGTAATAATATGTTATGGGATATATGGTTTTCAGGGTGTTGAGTGGAGAACCTGTGGGTGTAGGACCTGTCATATTAGGGGATTTTTAGCGGGAATCAGGTAAAGGAAATATGCTATGCTAGGCTGTTCTAGAATGGTTTTCAGTATGAAATGCATATTTTTACCAAGTTATTATTCACAGCAGAACTTTATACAGTTTATCAATTATAAATAATATGTTTTAAATTACTGTGTGGCTTGAGAATATAGATATAGTACATAAACATGTTTTATAGTATTTTTCAAAGTTATGTTTTACAAAATATACAGACAGTGGAGATGTTTTATAGTAATTACAGAATACCATGATTATACAGTTTATAGTACCATGACATACAATTTTACAGTTCATTTCAGAAACATAGTTGATACAGATACAGTTTACTATGGCATCATGGTTAATACGGTTATTACAGAATCATGGTAAAACAGATAGTTATATACAGAAATGTATTATATAGTATCAGACCCTATTGGACCATTACAGTTTACAAAGCACAGTACTGTTGCTACATACAGTATAGAGTGTATCCACCTATTCATATAATACGTGGTATGTAAGTCGATCGTACAAAGCCCATGAGTGGACAGGCTCCCCATCAAATATAGGTTGAGAAGGGCTGATCAGACTGACGGAGTATAGTGGTTTATCCTGGTCAGCCAGCCAGGATAGATCCCGCCTACGGGCCACACAACCCTATCATGAGGGGTTAAATCATGACATACAATTATCCACAAGGAAGTTTTATGTTATTATTATGTATATACAGATTTATAGAGACAAAGAATGTACTTATGTACCTTAGAAGTATTTTGAGTAGAAACCTAAAATACAAATATGTTAAACAACATGGAAAAGGTGGTGGTTTATATTACTTGTATTGTATTTATAGATTTAGTTATACATGATTATATAGAAATAGATTTTCATTGTATTGTAACTCATTTGCCACACACTAGCAATAGCATATTTCGTTTTACTGAGCGTTGGCTCATCCTATTACTTTAACGTTTTTCAAGTGATCCAGGTAGGTGAGCTGATCAGGCTTGTAGGTAGAGGGGTTTCAGTACTGCTCTGTCTGTCGAGTGAGTATTTTTGGGAGTATTTATGTATAGCCCTAGCCCAGTTGAGGGTATTTTTGGAAACAGTCATATATGTATATTTTGGGGAATATTTTAGCACTCTAGTATTGTATATATTTTCTTGATTATGTTTATACGAATTATGCTTCTCGCTGCTTAGGTTGATGGTTTGGTTTAACCTAGTAGGTATCAGAGCATTATAAATTTTACAGTAAAAAAAAAAAATAACTGGAAAATAAATAGGAGGTCATTACAATGCCATTCAGTATAAGCAATCATTTCAACCCTTCTAGAATAACTATGCTGGGGTTTTGATTAATTCATTTCAAACATTGCAACCAGTACAATTTCCCTATAGATCACACATGCATCAAAAAATATATATTAAGACATTGTGATAGTGCTCATAGACCATACAACAATCCATATTAATATATAGATCTTTAAAAAGCAGTATATGATGTTCCAGATTTTTAAAAAGAGTCCCAGTATTCAAAAATTGAAGCGATGCATATGATTTCTTTGTTACTCTTTTCCTAAAGGATGGAACTCAGCTCCCCTAAATTATTCGATGATTATGCAAGGATGAGATTTAATATTTATTCAGTTTTCATTCATCCTTCCAAAAATATTTTTATCATTTATTCTATTATAATCATCTATGTACAAGATTTTATTTTGGAAAAAATTCTGTTGAAATTTTGGAAAAAATTCTGTAAATCGGACATTTTCTCATAAAACCTGATCATATAACGCATGCAATAACCTAAAAACCACTACCAGCATGCAATTCTCAAAACTGCATCAGCCATGCAGTTGGCGTTCCATACAAGCATGCAAGTATATAAATTTCTGTAACATCCTTGCAAATGGTGTTCCATGCAATCTAGTATTCTCAATCAGTATATTCAAATAGCGGTTCATAGTACTAGATAGTCACAAATCACTATCCATCAAAGTGATTTAAGCATTTGATTAAAATATGGATAGTATGCAATAGTACTATTGTTATATAGGCATGTGGGCACGAAATATGATTATGAGAGCATTTAATTAAGTTACAGTCATGAAATACAAATGCACCCCCTAAGTTAAGCATTCAACCGAATCATGCCTTTTCCTTCTTTTTTTTTTTCTTTTAAAAAAATTCTTTAGCCAAGTGCCCTAAGATTTTTCAGTGATTTAAACTTGGCGTTGCAAACATTGGCTTATTGGATCAAAAAGTCACAATCAATATTTTTCAGAATCATAAGCCTACTCTGCCTCTTTTCTTATGAATCTTAATTCATGTGAGGCACAAGTTCAAATGGCTTTTCATTTTTAAAGTTCGTGCATAGATTTCTCAGTCATTTGCATTTCTATATATGTTGAAACCTATAGCAATCATATTAGCCATTCAATTTCATTTAAAGGATATGAAGCTCTAAAGGATTTTATTAAAATTTGAGAGCTTATGAAAGAATTTGAATAAGTACTCTTAAAGATTTAATTTCTATTGAGTTCAGAAGAGTATTTTGGAGAAGTAAAACATTATTTAAGATTTTTTTGTGTTAGCGAATATGTCCCAACTATTTTGGCAGAGAGCATTTATGGTGAAAACTAAGGTGTAGTCCTAAGAGGGGAGATGAATTGGATTTAAAAATTTCTTTTAATTCTTTTTAATGAATTCTTGACCTCTTGTTGATTTATTAAATACACAAAAAATACTTTCAATCCAAAACCACAACACAAGTATTTAAACAAACAAGTAACCAATCAATCAATCAAACCAATCAATTTTCCAATCAACCACAATATTCAAAATAAGATAGAAGATTTAGCTTGTGTTTGTTTGTAGCTCTATAGTTAATGAATTTTCTTTCTTAAAATGAGGTGCAATGTAAAATTCAATACTCTTTCCAAAAGTTTAGATGTTAAATAAACTTTCAGTTTAAAGAGTCTTTGAGTGTTTCACCAATCAACGTACTTCCTTACGGTTTCCGCAAAGAATGGATCAACCAACGTACTCCATTTCGGTTTCCATAATCCAAAAAACAAATTAAGCTTAAGTTTACTTAATATCAAATCCACGTAGTGTTTATGATTAAAAAATTAAATCATCTACACAATTTATATGTGCTGAAAATAAAGAGTAAGGGAAAGAGAGAGTGAGACCGGGATTTTTATGGGTTCAGCTTATACCCAGCCTACGTCCTCGCCTTTGGCAAACTACCAAAGGATTCACTAAAACCAGTTCCTTTGCTGTGCAGAACAACACCGTTTACACAACACTCCTTCGATTAGGCTAGAGCCCGCCTCTCCAAACGATATATCCTCGTTCGATCACTCCTTCAATTAAGTTAGAGCGTGCCTCTCTAAGTGATATCCCCTCGCTTAGCCAATGATCCAACAATCCTGGAATCGTCACAATCTACAAGAGATACAACAAATAGATGTGTACAAAGAGTGCTCTTAAATAGATCTGATTAGTACAATTGAAAAACTAATATACTTCAATTCAAAAATATCAAAGGAATGAAGCAAGAAGCTCAATATAAATATCACCGGTTTACTTTTCTTAATAAGGATCAAGAACTCAAATCATATGCTTCAAAGAAGATGTAAAAAGCTCAGAGATTTTTCAAGAAATTCGCAGCAAGTCAGAGCTTAAAGCAGATAGCAAGATAGCTTTGAATGAGAGAGCTTTTGAAAGATTGTTCAATGCTTTTGTTTTTGTGAAGATCATAAAACCATGTATTTATAGTCTTGAAATCCTTATTAAACATGCTACCCAATTTTACTTGGAGTGCCCCCCAAGTTTCCAAAAAAATAGGGTGCAAGTAATTTAATTTTTGAAATTAGGAACTTTGAAAAATCTACCCGTTGCCAAACTTCGGTTGCCTAAAGTCACTTTAGTAGCCTGAAGATACAAGGTCAGGTGCATGAAGACATATCGCCTGTTTTAATTTTATTCAGCAAAAACTTCGGTTGCCTGAGGTTTACACCTTGGTCACCCGAAGTTATCTTTCTCTATTTTTTTTTTCTTTTTCAAAGTATTTGGTTTGCTTCTTTGCTTTTGAAAAATATTTTCCAGGGTTTTAAAATAAAGTCTTAAAGTCCATATCAATCCCCTAATGAGCTTCTTTTCATTCAAAATGACATTTTTACCTTTGAAGTACTTACATGAAGATTTCCTAAAAATATAAACACTTCTTGTTCTTTGAAAACTTTCATGGCTATCTTTGAGCTTTGAGTTTATTCCATCTTCAACTATCTTTGAGCTTCCCTTTTTGATCACTTCATGACACATTATACACCTTTGAGCTTGTTGGTGATCTTTTGATAGTTGCTTCAAAACTTTTTTGATTTTGGCTTTTTTGATTTTCCTAAAAATATCATTACTTGAACACACAACACATTAAACCTTTTCTTCATTTGTTACCATCAAAACAAGACGTGAAAGCCTTGTTAGGCTAACATATGGGTATATAATTATTGTAGAACATAGCCCTTTGGAGATTGGAAAGTATCCTTCGAGTTGATCACTAGTTTGAGTAAGGATACGAACCAAGGAATAGTTGACTCTTTACCAAATGTGATCATGGTGTGGTAAAGAGTTCCTATGGAGGAGATGAATTAAAATTAGAGGATTTGTATATTTTAAGCTCAAAGGGAATATTTTTATTTACTTAGATGGGGAGCTTGATTCCCTTAGTGGATGCCTCTAATTTTGATTATGAGGAGGATGTCTTTTAATTTGCACTTGTATAATAGACATTTATGATTATTAGTGCTTAAACCTGGAGTGATGGCTGAATTTTGATCAAGGCTTTTAGGACAAACAAGTGAGTTTAGGATTAAATGATATATATAGTGTAAGATTGATCCCCTAAATCGCAAACTTGTGTGATGGACAAAATGTGCTTAACTTGAGATTTCCCTATTTAGACATTAGTTAAGAATTAATAATTATTCACCTAACAAAGATATCGTGTCCATTTGGAAGTGGGTGTGTATACTAATTTTTCACATTTTAAGCTCGAACTATTTCCTAAGCCTTTTAGTCACCGCTAACACTAACCCCAAGAACTAAAGAAGAATTTTAAAACATTTATGTAATTCCTATAGAGATTTGATCTTTCTTTGGTCTTATGGGATTCGCCATCATGACAACCCACATCACCTTCCTATCTAATCCTCTGGCACATCTAAGTACACTATAACACCTTGAACCTGAAAACCCAGTCCGGTGCGTTATACCTGAATAAACCATGTTTCATGGTGCCCCGAACCCGCCTGGTGGGACCCGAGTGCCACATTATCCATTCATTTACTTAATACCTGACATTCCATTATCATTTATGCAACGAAAAACATAAATATAATCCTCAACCAATATAATACCAGAGTTTTATACATCTATTTACATTCCAAAATAAACCATTCATCCACCTATATCCATATATATACATATCTCCAAAAAAACATAATCTACAACTCCCAGTATTCACAACTCAGAGGACTTAAAACATAAAACATAAAACATAAAACATAAAACTTATACATCCCAAAAGTATCATCAAAGTGTATACACTTTTTCTTTCTATATACAAAAATGCTATAATAACCTTGAGCTCTTTAAGCTCGATCACATGAAGGTCCTAAAAAAGTAAATTTATATTGGGGTGAGACACATCTCTGTAAGAGAAGAAACAATATATTAAATCAGCATGTGGCCAACATGAGATTTGTAAATAACATATGTATATGTATTCATCATTTGCAAATCATTATCATAATTTCTAAAATCCTTTCCTAAGTCTGATCAAACACATGCAAGGTATTTTACCCACGATAATACTCAAGGATTGGGGTGATTACTTGCCCATACAAGTAGCACCCCTCTGCTCTAATACTTTAGGCAACCAATGGTCACAACTGAAGCACATCAGGGCAATAACCTTACTCAGTAAGCTCTCAGGTAAAAAATTAATCTCGTACTCACACAGTTCATACAATGGTTTACTAGCAAAGGCTCCCAAGAATAAGGAAAGTTACCCGCTCATACAAGTAATTTCTCTCTGCCTTAATACGTTATACAACCTACTTCTACATCTGATACCTACTAAGATACTCGCCTTTCTCGGCAAGCCCTTGGGCGAAGAGTTTTCCCCGCCAATATAAATACATATCATATTAGCGTGAGTACTGATACTACAATAATACATTACTTTGTCTGTCATTTATTCTATATTTCTCATTTGTTCATGTTCTCAGCTTTGACATTTCGTAACATTTCACTTTACGTGGCTCTTTCCCATTTTACATTGTTCACATTTCACATTTCATTTCCATTTCATTCTTGTTGGCTAACTAGGTTTTTCAATCAGTTTTGGTAATAACAAATGAAGGAAATTCTAACTTGGAATGTTTGATTTTTGGTGTTTCAAGAAAACAAGGATCATTGTAGACCATCAAGTTAGATAAACTAACAAGTGATCCAAAAAGAAGCTTAAAATAGCACAAAACTTATCAAAGCATGGGAAGCTAAAACTAGCTCAAGCAAACATCCAAGGGTTTTCAAAGCAAAAAGAAAGTGGATGATCTCAAGCTTAGCATATAAGTTTTTAGGAAAACCAATGTAAGTACTTCAAAGTCTAAATATCTATTGAAATATCTTTTGA
Source organism: Malania oleifera (assembly GCF_029873635.1). Classification (NCBI taxonomy): domain Eukaryota; kingdom Viridiplantae; phylum Streptophyta; class Magnoliopsida; order Santalales; family Ximeniaceae; genus Malania; species Malania oleifera. Next base: position 30,054,181 of record NC_080425.1, read on the forward strand.
AGCTTTTTAGGGGAATTATATGGACTTAAAGACCTATTCAAAAACCCCGAAATAAGTTTTATATAAAAGAGAGTAAACATTTTTTTATTATTGAAAGTTAACATTCAGAAAGCAATATGTTCAGAAAATCGAAGTTTTATTCAAAAGCCTAAAGTGACAACTTCAGATGACTGAACTTCAAGTTTGGTTGACTCAAGAATTACTTCAGACGTCTGAAGAATAAGCTCAGTCGTCTAAAGATTTTTTGGTAAGAAACAGAAATTGGCAAAAGCACTTCAGATGATTGAACCTTGACCTCGGTCATCTAGACCCTATCCTCGATCGTCTAACCCTGTATTTAGTTCATTTTTTCAACAGGCTTAGGAACTTCAGATGACTGAACTCGAGTGTTCAACCATTTGAACATTGTTAATGAGCAAAAATTTTTAAAATTTTATTTTTTAATTATTAATTGATTGGGCTCCAATCTTTCTAAAAACTTGGGAAATACTCTAAGTAAAATTGAGCAACAAGGAAACTCATTTGAATGCCTATAAATACATGGTTTTCCAAATCAAAATACTACCAAGTATTGAAAAATCTGCCATAAGCTCTCTTACTCTCAAAGTCTCAACTTGCTCATTTTTTGCAAACTGAAAGTGCTGGTGTCCCGAGATCATTGATAATCAATCCCTGAGTTATACTTGTTGATTTCTCATCTGGAGAAAAGGGAGTTTGGTGAAATCTATTCTTAAGCTTCAAAGTATATTTCTTTCTTGATATTTGATTTTTGAAGTGCATAGATTTGAATTGCACTAACTTGCTCTTTGTGTGAGCACTCTTTGTACGTATCCTCTTATTGTTTCTCTTGTAGATTTTGGAATATTCTAGGTTGTTGGATCGCTGACCGAATGAGAGTACATCGTTTGGAGAAGGTGGGCTCTAGCCTTAATAAAGGAGTGTTGTAATCGGTGTTGTTCCGCCCAGTGAAGGAACTGCGATAGTGGAACCCTTTGGTGGTTTGCCAAGGGCGAGGATGTAGGCTGTGTTGAAGCCAAACCTCATAAAATATTTGTGTCTTTCTCTCTTCCTTACTCATTATTTTCTACACAACATATTCTTGTGAATACTAAAGTGCAGGTTGCAGGGCTTGAAATTAAAATTAAAGGAAGACTCTTGATATTTAGAAAGTACGTTTTGATTAACCGTTTGCGAAAACCCAAAAGGGAGTACGTTGGTTAATTTTCTGAAATCTTAATCAAGAGAAGTGCAAACAAAGATTTCACCCAAAGTAGGTTGCAAACATCTACAAGGCAACTGACAAAAGGCTTAACAAAACTTGCATGTTTGTTTGAAAACTTTGGTTAAATTGGTTTGTGTGTTTAAATTTCAGTATCTTGCGGTGTGGTTTTGATTGTGGTTATTAGTTGATTAATTTATTTTTCTCGTAGTTGTATTAAAACAAGTAAGTTGTCAAAAGAGGTCAAAATATTATAAACCAATTCACCCCACCCTCTTAGGAAAGCTATCCTAATTTCAATTCCCCTTTCATTTCATTCTTTCCATTTCATTTTCTTGCATTCGTACTATAACACCTTTCAGTTTTACATCAGTTAGTCCACATAGATATGCCCTATTTTTCTACTACAACTCCTTTCAGTTATTCATCAGTTAGTCTACAACTCCTTTCAATTGTTCATCTATTTCCATGGTTACATTAACAATCATATGCAGCATAATTCATATAACATTTTCATTCTCAATGCATTTCCTGTATAACCTGTATTTCATACATATAACATAATTCAACACAGAATTTCCATTTAACTCATGTCACATAATTTAGCAATATATTTCAAACATTTTCTATAAAATAAGCCAACCCTCATTTATCATTTCTATACTGAAAATATACCTTTAATTTCTTACACAATTATCCTAAAGAATCTTTCTCTTTCATTAGTTTATTTTCACATATACATATCTAATAAAACAACCTTAGGCTTAGAAATCACAATTTAAATGGTGGGCATTTTAAACACATACGGAAACATATACATATATACATAACATAATCAATTTATCCATTTAATTCATAAAACCTGGTTTAATATATATTCCTCATTACCTATGTTCTTGAGCTATGTTAACAGGAACCCCAAAATGATGTCTGCGGCGCTCACCCGAATCCTAAATCAAAAACCCTAGTTTAATCAGATAAACCCCAAATAACCTACTAATTATTCATTTCTTCAACCTATAAACCTCAAATAAACATCTAAAACCTCAAAACTAAGACTCTTAACCCTTACCTCAACTTTGGAGCGTTTCCCGAAAAGCCCAGTTTAGAAATCCGCTCCGCTAGATGTGTAGAAAATCTTCCCTAGAACACCGTAGCAGTCTCCATTTGTCGATTTCGAGCTGAATCCGGGCCAAATTTTAAGAGAGAAGGCAGAGAGGAAATTTTAGAGAGAGAAAGAAGAAAAGAAATCTGATTTCTTCGCTGAGAAACTTCCTCATCTTTTTTTATACACATTACTACCACGTGGCTTCGTTGACGAGAAGACAAGCTTCGTCAACGAACCACAGAAAGGACTTCATCGATGAGAGGATGCATCCGTTGACGAACCTTAAAATATGAAATTCACTCACTTGGGATCTCTTCATTGACAAGGAATTGAACTTCATTGACGATCTCTAGAAGAACACTCGTCGACGAATACAAGAAATTCGTTGACGAGGTTTGCTGTTCTTCTTTCAAAATTTTCCATTTTTCCCTTATTCTTTATTTATCTATCCCATGTATTATTTTCCCTAATTATTTAATCATTATAATTTTCTAGGTCATTACACAGACAATTAAACCAAACATGCCCTTTTCTTATACAAGATAAGCAATCTTTATATGCATGTGAAGGAATTTGCTTTTTTGTTCTATTTTCTCCAAATGAGGCATGAAAGTTCTTATGACTGTGGGATTTGAAAGATGGACCATTTTTGAATAATTTCTTTCTTTTAACTCTTAGTGGTTTGATATGATTATTCTATTCATTTTTAACTTTGAGTGTAACTATAGAATAATCATCTATTTCTTCCTCTAAGCAGATAATTTTCAATATTTTCTTAATCTTTCTCTTTTCTAATGTGGCATGATAATCTTTTAGATTGTCTAATTGTGTTGCCACCCTTTTATTTTCTTTCTTCATGACTATTTTCTACTTAGACATCTGAGCTAGAAGCTTATGCATTTTAAGTAAATCTTTTTCTAGTTCTTCGTAAAATGGCATGCTTTCATTTATCAAATTAGCACATGATTCAACATAGGAATTATTACAATCATTATTATATGAATCATTGCATGCATCATTCTTAGTATAATCACTAGGTTTAATAGAATTTCCACATAAGGCATAAGATGATTCATCATATGATAAACTACAAATATTAGCACAAGAATCATCAATAGATATAAAGTTGGATTCATATACCTCAACTTCTGTTATTGTAATCACCCCATGATTTACCACTTCCATATCATTTGAGCTTGACATTTCCGAAGTGGTGGTCTCGTTTTTCTGTGTCTCTTCATACTTCTTTTCGAGCTCAACTCATATCTCCCTCGCATTTGTACATGCCATAATCTTAAGTAAAGTATTAGAATCCAAAGCGCAATACAGTAGATTCATGGCATGTGAATTTGCATGCATCAAATTAATATCATTTTCATTTATAGGCATACAAATTCCCTTATCAATCACTTGTTAGGTCCTTTAGTTCATAGATTTTATAAAAATACTCATTCTAAATTTCCAGGCGGTGTAATTAACACCACAAAATAATGGAGGACTGGAAGGTGATCGTCCCTCTCCAAATGGGGATACACCAATGTGAGTCATCCCGAACTTTAGCAAAAACATTTAACTCAATGCCACGGGGCTCTGATACCAATTGTTGGAATTTGTGTATTCCCAAGAGGGGGGGTGATTTGGAAATTTAAAATTATTTCTTCATAGGTATAACTAACCAGTAACAATATATATATACAACCTAGGGTTTGTTGTAGCATATACCAATTCAACAGGTATATGAAATATACAGAAATTAAATTAAGCGTAGTAAACACAATACATCAAATATAACATGTATGTACAGGAAAATAAATTATGAAAATATAAAATAGTGCATACACGATATTTTATCGGGGTTCGTCCAATACTGCCTACGTCCCTACCTCAAGCTCACAAGCAAGAGGATTCTACTAAGGCTCACTTAATGGGTGGAGCGGCACCGAATACAACACCTTACAGGATGGTGCACTTAATTCTCCTAATCGGGTCTAAACCAATCTGGTGCTCTCCTAACCGGGTCTAAGCATGTCCGGGACTATTCACAAGGCTAGTCTCCCTCTTCCGAACACTCGTCTGGAATACAAAAAATATCAATATTTTTATACAATAAATTGCTTCTTACACAAGCAGAATGTACAACAATAAGCACAATGCACGCTCACGTATGATATGAATATGAAGCTCAATGTGAGTTATGCTCAATAGAGTAATTCAAATTTATCTCTCCAAAATATGTTTGTCAAGTAGTGTGAGAGATGACAATAAAAGTGATCTTTGACTCAAATGTATAATAATCAGAAATAGCTTTTCAAAGATCCAAATGCCCTAAATGATATCTCAAATATATTTTTCAAATATAATGCACTAGAGGCATTTCAAATTAGTTTATCCAAAAATATTTTCAATAAACACAAGATAAGCTTTAGAATCTTGCCAAAAGTATGCTAAGATCCACAAGCTATAATCAATTCTCCCCAAAAATATTTATCAAGTGAAATATATGGGGAAACCTTTAGCTATACTCTCAAAATTGATTTTCAACAAATAAAAAAAAAAAAAGAGTATTATGCCTTGGATGAAGAATGAATGTCCACAAGAAATTTGTTTTCCTTCAAAAAGAATTTTTAAAATGAGTGAGGGAAGGAGGATAAAAGATTTTGATATGAAAGATCAATGCCCAAAATAAATTCTCTCTTAAAAATATTTTCAAACCAAAAGGAATAAGAGAGTATGGAACTTAAAATCAAAAATAATTTTGGGAGTGTTTTCTAATCTCATGTTTAAAAATGAGTAATGGAGGAGTATATATAGAGTTGGGAGGATTTTTTACCGTTAGGGACATATTAGGGATTTTAAAAAATATTTAATTAAATTTTAACCCTAATTACCGTAGTAAAAATGTATGAACCCGAGAGGTTCGGTTGCCCAGTCCTTAGGGCCAGTCGCTTGAACAGACACAAGCATGTTTTTGCCCTCGGGTGACTGTTGGTGAGTTCGGTTGGCAGAAGTCAAGGCGATTTCCCAACCTTCGTAGGTTCGGTCGCTTGACCTACGGTTTGGGTTTTCGAACCTCCCAATTTGGTTCCCTGAGGTGTTTTTGAACTACAGGTTCGGGCGCCAAGGGATAGTAGAAAACGTAAGCTTTAAAGTTCGGTTGACCATGGATGTTTAGTTCAATTTTGGTTCGGTCGCCAGGGCCTCAGTCAACATGTTGACTTTCTACCAGTTCGGTTGACCGGGCCATTTCTAACTCCATTTGGTCGGTCTCCCAAAGCCCTTTGAAAGTAAGATTTAGGTCCAGTTTTTTATTGGAATTCTCCCCTATTCATATAGTTATAACTTTTAAGTTATAGGAGATTTTCCATAAAGTCCTTGGGGACCTATGGTCAGTCTACGGCCTAGGCTTTTTAATTAAACCTAAAAACCTGGCGTTGGTCGACCTTTTTCTACACTTTTTTGATTTCCTTATGGTTTGTCTATGGTCATTATTGAGCTTTCATTCATACCATGCATGTCATGCATTATTACACACCAAATAGAAAAAACTAAATGCAATTACAAAGAGAATAAAGGTCTTCTTCTTCTTCTTCTTCTTCTTCTTCTTCTTCTTCTTCTTCTTCTTCTTCTTCTTCTTCTTCTTCTTCTTCTTGTTTTGCTCCTCTGATCATGGAATACATGAAGTGGTATGATCTTTATGTTCCTCAGGCTTCCATCAATCCTTTTTCATGTGTGTGTTCTAAAATATTAACCTGTTCAAGTACTAAGCACACACATTAGTTCCAAGGGTTTTGTTAGCATCAAAACAGGGATTGAACTCAAAAAGTCAACAGTGGTCTTAGGCCTTCTCAACCCTAAAAGCCCATTGCGACCATTTCTTTGCAAACTACACGATGATACAACTGAATCGAGGTTACGAAAAAACTTGTCGGACACCTTTCAACATGGCTCTAATTCCACTTGTTGGCATTCGAGGAGTCCATGGGTGGGAAATGAGGTGAGGAGAGCACATGGAGGGAAATAAGGCAAGAAGGAGTCCAACCCATGAAGAAGCCAACTAGCCCAAGGCCTAACTCTGATACCAAGTTAGAGAGCTCATCCTCAAAACCTAGGTATCAAGGAGAGAGAGTTAACAGGATCTTACACTAGCTTGAGACTGCCCACGGAGGCAATGTGGGACTGGAAGCACACCAACAAAAACTAATGTTCCCAACACTGCCTCCATTAGCATAGCTCTGTGCTAGAGTGTGTTGGGTTTGTTCATCCTTCAAATCCATATAAGCTCTCTTCTCTTTAAGAAGCTCTAATTTTTTTTTTTTATCCTTAGGACTTTCTCCTCTAACCGTTCATTAATTCCTAAGGTTGAACCACTAAGTATAGGAGTGAACCCTGACCCTACACTAGAGACACAACCATGTCGCTCTTTTCCCATCACCTTAGTATAAATGTCATTAAGTGGAAACTTTGAGTTTTCATTTGAGGATCCTTCTTGCTCTTGTTCCTCATGCATAAGTGCCTCCATATTTTACTTTATATCATATTATTATAAGAAAAATAAAACCTATGAACGAAAATGAAATAGAGCGCTAAGTTTTGAAATTTAGTGTAAAAAATGTGGAAAAATATTGTACAATATTTTGTGCAGCTTTTGTGGTGATAATTGTGTCATCCTTTTTCTTATGAAGCGGCACATATAGCTTTGCTCTCCTAGCTAGGAGCTACTCCATCATTCTCCATCTACAATAAAATAATAAAACATTTCTCTAGCATAACCAAAAGAGTAATAAAGATTCAAATCTCATTTCTTGTGCGTGTTGAGCTATAGATTTTGGGCAAGCAGCATAAAATTCTTCTTGTTTCTCCCTACTACCCTTATTTATTGCGCTCCATTTCTATAATACAAAGAGATATAACAATAACTATTCATATACATTAAGATATAACAAAAGGATGTAAAATAAAAATGTACAAGAAAAAAGAAAGAGCATGTCCACACACATACCTTGCCCTCATTAGAAAATATAAAATCAATAAAATTGGCATACTAGCTACGGTGAACCTGAGAAGGTCCATAGCCACATTCTCATTTCTTGATAGTGCAGGGTTGAAATACTTTGACTTCAAATGAAATTTGTAATTTATCAACAACTCCCCAAACTTTTTCATTAACATATGTTGAATATTTTTCTTTTCTCCATAATTGTTAAGGATAATTTGGACCATGACAAAAACATTCATATAACACTACAAAAAAGAAGACTTTTAGTGACGGTTTTAAACTATCAATAATAATAAAAAATCGTCACTATTAATTATTAGTGATGACTTAGTGATGCTTAGGGATTGGTGACTATAATGGCGGTCTCAACTGACTATTAGTGATGTTTTTCGAAACCGTCACTAATAATGGAGTATTAGTGATGAAGACGGACTGTCACTAAAAGTGTAATACCATCAATAAAACTGACACATTTTTTGGGCCAAAAATCGCTACTAAATACATAATATTAGTGATGGTTTCAAAACCATCACTGTTGTCATGTTTTAGTGACGGTTTTCAACTGTCACTGTTGTGCTTTTTTTAGCGATAGTTTGCAACCATCACTATTGTCCTTCTTTTAACAATGGTTTGAAACTATCACTATTTTCCTACTTATAGTGACCACTAGCAACGATCACTATTAGGACACTTTTAGTGACGGTTCTAGAGCAGCTACTACTGCCCAACTTTTAGTGACGGTTGAAAATTTGTCATTAAAAGTTTCTAATAATTTAAACTCTTTTCCCAAAAAATCATGCATTAATTCCTGTGAGAACCCTATAATTAATTTTCGTCACACATCATATTGAGCCATAACTGAGGATCTATTCCTATAATTGTTAAGAAAAAGAAAATGTATATACATAAAAACTTTTACAATGTGTATACATCATATATATATATATATGGTTTGTTCACATAAAAAAATATACAAAAATTATGTCTTCATCATTACCATTGTGCTCATCGTCATCCTTGTCACCATTCAATTGACCACAAACCCTACAAATAACAATTATACAAAAAAATCGTATAAAATTTTTGAATCTATGTACTATATGTACAAAAGATTTGATAGCAAGAATGATTTTACATAGTTAAACAACAAATGATACACTTTTAAATATGAAAATTTGATCATCCAAGAAGGAGTTTTTGGGCGCCGTCAGCTCTGATACGTCCAACTCAATGTCACGGACATGTTGAAAATGACCTCGCTCGGTTTGGACCTCGTACACCCGACTTGGACACCTGAGTGCTTAAATTAACTAAGTATAGATCTACTTGCTTGTATTCTAAGTTCACTTCTAAGCGCATAATTTTCTATCGGGGAGGATTTTTTGGGCACCGTTAGCTCCGGCATGTCCAGCTCAATGTCACAAACGTATCGGAACTGACCCCACTCAATTTAGACCTCGTATTCCCGACTTAGACACCAGAGTGCTAAAATTAACTAAGTATAACTTGTATTCTTAGTTTGTTTCTAAACGCATAATTTTTAGACAAGGAGAAGTTTTGGGGCACTATCAACTTCGGCACATCCAAGTCAATGTCACTGACATATCGAAACTAACCCCACTCGATTTGGACCTCGTATGCCTGACTTGGACACCTGAGTGCTTAAATTAACTAAGTATAGATCGATTTTCTTGTATTCTATGTTTGATTCTAAGTGCATAATTTTCAATCGGGCAGGAGTTTTTGGGCTGTTAGCTCTGACATGTCCAACTCAATGTCACAGATGTGTCAAAACTAACCCCACTTGGTTTGAATCTTATATGCCCGACTTGGACACTAGAGTGCTTAAATCAACTAAGTAGAGCTTTTATTATAAATTTTTTTGTAAACGCATGATTTTCAACTAGGGAGGAGTTTTGGGGCATCATCAACTACGGACTGTCCAAATCAATGTCACAGACATGTCAAAACTAAACCCAATCGATTTGAACCTCGTATGCCCTCTTTGCCTTAGAGGTGACATGAGATTAATTGTCATGTTTTGATGATAACAACCCATTACTGGTTCTAGGTGTACTAATCACTTCATGTTAAGCTACAGCAAGTATAAATACAAATGAAAAGATTAAGTAAAATAGTAATAGGTTAGACATCATCAAAAAGAAGGAAATTGTTAGTCGTGCTAGGCTACATAATCATGTTTAATATGTTTTGATGATATTAACCTATTTGTAGTTCCTAGTGTTTCCTATGTTTGGATATCATGTTTAGTATAGGTTCTAGTGACGAATTCATGAAGTACTGGATCAATGGCAAAGATTGGACCATGTAGACATCAAGCAGGAAAGATCAAAAGGACACTCATTCAGAAAGGATTCAAGCACTTCCATGGAAGCATAATGTAAAAACTATATGTAATAGGGATTGTGGTTGAGGTAGTAATTTCTGTAACACTTGCATTTTGTTTCATTCACGATTTCTAAGTAAGAGTTGAGCAAATGCATGCATACTAAGACACTTGAGTTTATATGGATTTAACCTAAAGTCACAATCTCATCTTTTATGGTTTTCAAAGTTAATTCAAAGAGTTTGTCAAAACATTCATAAACTCAATTCTGTTTTCCAAAGGGACAAGTTTTTAACATCTTGGTTTCATAATCATTTTCATACCTAATCCTGATCTTATCAAAGCATGGTTAATGTCCTAAAGCTTCAAAGAAGTCAAATACTTTTGATAAAGGACATTCTAAGCATATAAGATATCAAATGATATTTCAAAGATGTTTTCATAAATCAAGATATCTTATATTTAAGTGGAAACTCATTTGGAAAGTTATTAAACTTTATTAGAATTAATATCCTTAATACACTTATGTCCAAGAATGTTTTAAGTGATTACAAGGCTTTTTGGTTGGGTTTAAAACCTCAGTTATGCACCTATCAAATTTCCTAAACACCCTTCGGTATTTGGTGCATAACTTTTGTTAGAAAAATCCAAAAAGCATGATCTTGGTGTCTATGGAAAGCTAAGAAAAAATCCTTTAGCACTAGCATAGGGGACTTTTGACATGTCCTAGATTTTCTCATCCGTACTTGGGCAATTTGCAGTAGACAACTTGAAATGATTCTCTAGAGGTGTACACACTGGTCTTGCATCAGCCATGCTAAACCTCTCCAACACCTTCTATGCATAACCGCCCTGAGATAACCATAACTCCTTTTAGTTTTGTCACGATGAATCTCCATCCCAAGTATTTTCTTGGTTGATCCAAGATCCTTCATGTCAAATTCCTTATACAATAAATTTTTTAACTGATTCACCTCAATTAAATCCTTTGCAGCTATCAACATGTCATCGATGTACAATAACAAGAAAATAAGAGAACCATCCTCAAGCTTGTTCACATATATGCAAAAGTCATACTCACACCTCTTGTAGCCAATCTTGATCATGTAAGAATCAAACCATTTATACCATGTCCTTAGAGACTATTTCAACCCATAAAGAGATTTCTTCAACTTGCAAATAAAATTTTCTTTTCCTGGTTTAATGAATCCCTCTGGTTGTACCATGTAGATTTTTTCCTCCAAGTCACCATGAAGAAACACCGTCTTCACATCCATTTGTTCCAAATAAATATCATAATGGGCTACCAACCCCAATACAATTCTGATAGAAGTATATCGGACCACTAGAGAAAAAATCTCATCATAATCTATCCCCTTCTTCTATGAGTATCCTTTTGCCACCAACCGTGCCTTGAATTTCTCTCCTTCCCCTTCTAAAATTGCCTCCTTCTTCCTATATACCCATTTTCAACCTATTGGTCTCTTCCCATCTGGAAGCTCCACCAAATCCCAAGTTTGGTTCTTATGTACCGATTTCATCTCCTTAATCATCGCACCCATCCACCTATCTTTCTCCTAGATGTGCACTGCCTCTTGAAAATTAGTTGGATCATTGCAACTAGTAAGGAAAGTATAAGATACTAACTCTTTAAATTCATACCTTGGTGGAGGCTCAATAGTGCGTCTAGATCTCCGTATAGGAATATCATCAACTTTCTAGTTTCCCGAGCTTGAACTCCCTACAACCATAGGACCATGATCATTTATGTTGCCTTGAACTTCCAACTCCACCTGCATAACACGTTCATCATTGCCTTAGCTTTCTGGCTTCTATTTCTATTCATCATACTCTTAAGTACGCTTCACTATAGCCTTTTCATCAAAGACTACATTCCTACTAATCACCACCTTGTTTGCCATTGGGTCTCATAACTTGTACCCCTTCACACCCTCTAGATATCCCAAAAAATATGCAATGATGAGACTTTGGGTCAAGCTAAGACCTCTCCTCACTAGATACGTGAACATAGGCTAGACACCTGAATACCTTCAATCCGGAGTAGTCTACTACATTTCCCAACCAAACCTCTTCTGCCACATTACCCTCTAGTGATGCCCTTGGTGATCGGTTTATCAAAAAACAAGTCATACTCACGTCCTTGGTCCTAAAGTTCTTCAGTGCCTTGCATTTAATCTGAGACACCGAGCCCTTTCAGGAAGAGTCTGATTCATCCGTTCTGACACACCATTTTACTAGGGTTTCCAGCGAACTGTAAAGTGTCTCTTGATGCCCTACTCCGCAAAAAACTCCATAAATCGAGAATCAGCATACTCGGTCCCATTATCCAACCTTAAGTATTTGTTTCTCCTCCCTATCAGGTTTTCCACTTTAGCTTTGCAAATCTTAAACTTGGCAAACATACTTGATTTGTGACGCATGAAGTAAACCCAGACCTTCCATGAGTAATCATCAATGAAACTCACATAGTACACATTTCCACCCATTGATGCAACTCTAACCGGACCCCAAACATCTGAATGCACATAATCAAGAATACCCCTTGTCTTGTGTTTAACGGATCTGAACTTTGCCCTGTTTTGTTTTCCAAGAACACAAATCTTGCAAAATTTCAACTGAAATGATTTCAAGTCCTTCAAAAGTTTCCTTTTGTATAGTTCTTTCATGCCGTGTTTTTCCATATGCCTAAGGCACATATGCCACAAGAAGGTCTCATCTGATTTAGCATCTATGGCTACAGCTCCACCTACAACGGTAGTTCCCTACAATTTGTAGATATTCCCATCCAGTTTTTGCCCTTTCATTATAGTCAAATTACTTTTCCATACCGTCAGAATTCTACCTTTGGACTTGTAAGTAAAGCCATTACAATCCAAAGTACCGAGTAATATCAAACTCTTCCTCAACTCTGGTATATGTCTTACATTACACAACGTTCTTATAGCACCATCAAACATTTTTATCTTTACATTTCCTATGCCAATGATCTTGCAAGAAGCATCATTACCCATAAGAACTGATCTAGAATTCACTAACCTATAAGTACTGAACCACCCCTTGTTCGGAGTCATGCATATGATAAGAACATGCCGAGTCAAGTATCCAAGAGTTAGTTAGATTATCCGACCCCGCTGAAACTGATAGAACATCACCATCACTACACACTAAACCTCCTTCTTGAACAACATTCAGAAATTTTGAAGTACCCTCATGTTTCTCAGAATTTCCCTTTTTCCAATCTAGACACTCCAGTTTCACTTGCCCCTTTTTACTATATTTATAACACCAGATTTCTTTCTTCTCCTTGGATTGAATTGGAGATTTCTAACTTGATCCATGTTTGGATTTTCCCTTGCCTCGCTCGATATTACCCTTTATTGTCCTTCTCCTTCATCACATATTTTAAATCTTTGATGAAAATTTAGAAAAACACTTGTTACCTCTTCTAGATCAAGAGTTTATTTTCCCTATGTAAGAGTGGTCACAATATTTTCATAGATATGAGTCAAGGGCAAAGAGTTTAACAACATCAAAGCTTTCTCATCCTCATCAAACTTAACATCAACTCCCATCAAATCACTAATAATTTGATTGAAAGCATTAATGTGTTGATCTAAGTTTGATCCTTCAACCATCTTAAGCCAATATAAACATTGCTTAAGAAAAAGTTTATTATTGAGAGATTTGGACATATACCGGCTCTCTAACTTTCTCCATATAGCCGCTGGAGAATTCTCCTCCATCACCTGATAGAGTACTTCGTTGGCCAAACACAAGCGTATTGTAGAAGTGACCTTTGCTTTCAAATCTACCCATGTTGCCATATCCATTCCTGTTGGTTGAGTATCAAGTAGAACCTTAGTCATTCCTTATTGCGCAAGAATGTCTTTCACTCTCCTCTACTATAAACCAAAGTTCTCAGTTCCATCAAATTTAACGATGTCAAATCATGCATAAGACGATCCCAATGCCATAACAACAATGCTCTAATACCAATTTGTTGAGATATGGATCGAATAATTAAGATGCGCAACGGAATAAATACAACAAGTAAATGAAACACAACCAGAACAAGAACAACAACAAGATTTACGTGGTTCGGCAAAGCCTACATCTACAGAAGTAATGACACACAAATTTCACTATGGAAATCACAAAGTACACAATACACTTCTCAAATGATCGCTCTCTTTCTTAATACATGCCCAGAATGACATATATAGCACTTTTTCGGAGGTTTCCCTCTGTTTACCCAACCACCCCAACGTTCATATTCAAAATTCAAAAAATTGCTCGCAGCTCAGAACTTCTTGTCGACGAGAATAGGGGATTCGTCGATGAGACCAAGAAGAACACTTGTCGACAAATCATTCCACTCGCCGACGATCCCATTTTTCTACTCTCAGTATTTTAGAAACTCTGAACTTTTGAGCCTCTCGGGATCTTCTCGTTGACTAGCACAAGACACTCATCGACGAGTCCTTGTTATCTCCTCGTCGACGATCACATGGCACTCGTCGACGAGTCCCTACTGTGCTGCCCCTTCATGTTTTTCTTTCTTCTTCATTTATAAAACCCAAAGTATAAGAGCCATGTCACAAACAACAGATAGTGTGTGCAATTAAAACTCTAGAATTGATGTATGTACTTTTGTAAGTATTCAGTAATTCTATTTATAGGACGAAAGATTTATGGTTTATTTAAACAACAAAAATACCTTCAAATTTTTTAAAAAAAATACAAAATTTGTATTATTAGTGATGGAGCCTAAACTATTACTAATACTTCTATCACTACAAAAAATAAGGTTATTAGTGACGGTTCAAAACCGTCACTAATACTCACAAAATCGTCACTACTAGTATTAGTGATGGTTTTGTGAGTATTAGTGACGATTTTCAATTGGTCGCTATATCTTCCGTTACTAATACTTATTAGTGACGAATTTTTCAAACCGTCACTAATAATAGAGTATTAGTGATGGATTAAAACCGTCATTAAAAGCCTAAGCTTGTCACTATAGATTCTACACCGGCTCGACCAAAAATCGTCACTAAAGCCATAGTATTAGTGACGATTTTAAATTCATCACTAACGCTCTATTATTAGTGACGATTTTAAAACCGTCACTATTGCTCTCCAGAATCGTCACTAATGCTCTATTATTAGTGACGATTTTAAAATCATCACTATTGCTCTCTAGAATTGTCACTAATGCTCTATTATTAGTGACAGTTTTAAAATCGTCACTATTGCTCTTCAAAACTGTCACTAATGCTCTATTAGTGACAGTTTTAAAACCATCACTATTGTTCTCTAGAACCGTCACTTATATTAAGGCTTTAGTGACGAATAGAAGCGTCACTACCATATTATTAGTGACGGTTTTGAAACCTTCACTAATACTTAAATTGGACAATTAGTAGTGACGGTTTTAAAATTGTCACTAATAATGTTAAATTATTTTTTCCCCAATTATTAATTCCTGTAAAAATATGTAACTAAATTACATTTTCTTATACATAACATTAAACCATAATTGCTAAAAATTCATAAATTATTCAAAATTCTAATTCTAATTCTAATTTAAATACAAATACAAATATATTATACAAATTCAATTTCAATTTCAAATATATTATACAAATTCAAATTTAAATACAAATACATTATAAAAATTCAAATTCAAATACATTTCATCTGTTCAGATAACAAAAAAAGTCAAAAGCTGCGTCCGTGGTGCATGATATCATGCTGACGTTGTCACAATTGCAAACCCCTACAAATTAAGAAAGTTAAAAAAATTAGTATACGCTTTTTGAAAAATTTTGACAGCATTTCTCCTGTAAATATGACATTTTCCGTAGAGATATGCTCCAAACCTAGGTGTTTACAATAAATAGTTCACAATAATCAACTAGTAATGAACTTTACGAGTGCACAAGAGCTTCATATAATAAGCATTGAATAATGTAACATGTTCATGCATCCTAAAAACAATATATATCTGAATATAGTTCTATGAAAAAATAGAATGTGATGTTTATGGTTTACATGACTTCCATAGGACTCTAAAACAACTATAATAATCAAATAGTGCAATTGAGTCCATGATTGATAGAATTTTCACTTAGTATATACAAAAGTAAATTTAGAGATGAAGTTCAAAGTTCATTTGAAGTTCACTCATTCTTTCAAAAATGTTTTAACATTCAGCATAGTATAACCATATGAGCATATCGTATATGGCTATTATTATTTTGAGAAAAAGTCAACAAATTTTTAGTAGCATGTCATCTATAAATAGAACATTTTCCAAACCTGCAAGTCACAAAAGCATGCAATTCACAATATTTTTGCATCATACAGATGCCATTTAGATTAAGACATGCAATAACCTAAAATTATCTACCAGCAGGCAATACACATCACTGCATCAGCTATGCAGGTGGCGTTCCAATCAAGCATGCAGTCTTAATGTCCACTACCAGCATGCAGTTCACAAGATATATCAATCCAAACATGTAGTCCAGAAGTTAAATCATCTATTAAACTGAAGTTCGAACTTTATGACAAAATATATTATTTTCCTATACAAGACAAGCTCAATCTAATGTTACAGGCAGCTGATGAGGATGTGAGTATCGGTTCATCTAATTACATAAAAGATTAAACTACATGCATTGCTATTTTTGTTTGAAGATTTCATGTCTTGGATTTAAATTTGTCTGAATTTAGATAAAAATTAATATAATTTTATATTATATTTTGTCCTAATTCAATTTAACATTACTAGATTTGTTAAGCATATGTACCACAAACAAAGTCTACAACAACAATAAGTTGGGTTTGTGTACTCAAAAGGCTCTTCTAAATACTAAGTTGGGTTTGTGGAAGAAAACACTACATCAATTCACAATAGATTTTTCTTCTCTGTTTGTCAGGTCAAAAGTTTATGTAATGTCGCATGGATCACAATGCCTCTTCCAGTTCAAATCAACCATATCCCCACCAAAATTTAGAAGAAAAGAAGCATGAGTTTATAATTGAAACAGAAATTCTAGAATATTGTGTCTGGAAACTTGATTTATATTTTAAAGAGATATTGCAAATGTATGTTTCTGAAATTCAAGAATCTAAAAAAAATGCTTTTATTTTTTATTTTTTATGAACCAGCTCAAGTTTTTGAAAGATGAAATTTGAATTTGGAACATGAAGGTTTTTGGTACATTATAGGAAAAAGATATTTTACATGAACTATGTGCTATGGATGTGTTAGCTAAGGAGGAGCCTCTCTGAGAACTTGCCTAAACACTGCTGCTTTAGAATTCCACTCAGTTGAGGGTTGTATATTGTGTAAGCCTCTTGTCCTTTCTTACAACCATGATTAAAATCTTCATGGCCTCATGCTTTCTCCTTGCCATATAGATCATCAACTTGGACAATATCATTTCAAACTACTGCATGCATTGGTCCTTGTTTTGCACATAATTAGAAGAATCCAAATTAACCTTTTTTGAAGTTTCTATTCTTTAGGCTAGGGGGAACAAAATTTACTCAGTTCTTAAATTTTGAATTACATCTTGATTTATTTTACAAGAAAAATATTTCAACATATCTGATTTACATAGAAAAAAGTCACCAACAATGCTAAATAGATTAACAATTAAACAAAATTCAAATGGTGAAACAGCAACTAAAAGTTCAAAAACGAATTTTTCGCAGAAAAAGTTACCAACAATTCAAAAATAAGTAATGCCCACAAAAAACCCAGCTTAAAAACCCCAATTATGGAAATATCAAATTGGAAGCATGGGTCTCGCGTACCATTAGGGTCGGGCTCTGGTGAACTGATCAAGGCAACATGGATGGAGGGAGGGTAGTATTCGGAAGGGGCCGCCGCTGACCGAATCTCCTCTACATTGACCTCAGTTCCGGCTAAAGAAGCCGTCGGAATGACGGACCTTGCTCTTCCCATGTGCTGATACGAATTCCATCTCCCACTCTCCTCCCCAATTTCATTTTTTCCTACATTCAAATTCAAATGATCATCATTAAAAGAAGGCCATAAGAAAAAAGAGAAAGATCACATAATTGAAAATCATATGCACGTGTATGAAAATAAAAATTGGAAGTGAAGAAGTGTGTACCTGAGGGCAGAGGTTCATCCATGGTTTTCTACTCTTCCATTTTTATTTTTCAAAAGAATTTCTTCTGGGTATGGAGCAAAGTGAGGAGCAAAGAGACAGCAAATGAGAGGAAAAGAGGGGCATACTTGCGCAGCAAAGGTTGACAACGGCGACAGATGGCGGCCCACGGGCCCAATGATCAAATCGACGGCGAGACAAGTCGTGTGTCGTCTAAGATCGAACAGAAGTTCCACAGATTCGGAGAGAAAGAGAGAGAGAGGGAGAGAAGGTAGAGAGTAACGAAGATGGATAGCGGGAGAGAGCGAGGAAGAAAATTTAAGCATGTTGTGGCTCAGTTTAATGGATTTTTGATTTTAAGCATTGGTGAAGGTTTCAAAACCGTCACTAATACCCTATTATTAGTGACGGTTGTCCCAAACCATCACTAATATCCTTAACTAATTTTTTTTTTATATTTTTTAAATAAAAACACTAGTTGTGATGGTTTCAAAATCATCACTAATACCCCATTATTAGTGACGGTTCTCCCAAACCGTCACTAATACCCTTAACTAATTTTTTTTAATATTTTTTAAATAAAAACACTAGTAATGACGGTTTCAAAACCGTCACTAATACCTTATTTTTAGTGACGGTTCTCCCAAACCATCACTAATACCCTTAACTAATTTGTTTTATATTTTTTAAATAAAAACACTAGTAGTGACTGTTTCAAAACCGTCACTAATACCCAATTATTAGTAACGGTTTTCCCAAACCGTCACTAATACCCTTAACTATTTTTTTTATATTTATTAAATAAAAACACTAGCAGTGACGGTTTCAAAACCGTCACTAATACCCTATTATTAGTAACGGTTTCAAAACCGTCACTAATACCCTATTATTAGTGACAGTTTCAAAACTATCATTAATATCCTATTATTAGTGATGATTCTCCCAAACCGTCACTAATACCCTTAACTAATTTTTTTTTATATATTTTTAAAATAAATCACTAGTAGTGACAATTTCAAAACCGTCACTAATACCCTATTATTAGTGACGGTTTGGGAGAACCATCACTAATACCCTTAACTAATTTTTTTTATTTATTCATAAATATTAGTAGTGATAGTTAGTTAATCGTCACTAATACTTTGTGTTTTCATGTTTGGTAAATTTATTGAGAAGACGGTCCTTACTGCGAAATGATTGCCCTTCCCCTTCTTTTTGTTGTTCATAATCTTGCTTCTATCTGCTTAGATGTGTTTTCTCCTCCTTAAATAGTTTTTGCATATTTTAAAAACATCAAATTAATTTTATTTGACTTAAAATTTTTTGTTAGCATTTTTACGAATTATATTTATATTTAGAAAAATAAATTTATTTTACTTTAATTTTTCATGATTTAAACTTTTTTTCCCACGCAAAATTTTTGTTATTGCACATAATTTTGATTTGGTGCAACTAAATTTATTTTACAAGTAGTTCTTGGTTAGTCAAATGTTACTAATTATTCTTCTAAAGGCTATTATTTATGGAAAAAATTTTGTTTTTGTTGCAAAAATTATTGCAAATTCTATTTGACACTCTTGTGCATGTATAATGCTTGCTAGTTGCTACAACTCCCTAGCCTGTAAATTTTGGTTTCTACGGTTCTTAATTGATATGAATTTGATTTTATCTTTTTTTTTTCACTACCAAAATTACTATCTTTTGTCTCAAATTATTCTTGCGCAATTTTTGGTTCAAACATCTTATGAAAGTTGCATGTCATCGTTTTCGAATTCCATCAAAATGGACAACTTCTAAGGATTGTTATGACCTTTACATGGAAGAGGGGTTAAAGTTGGAAAAGTTTTTGAAAACCTCCTCTCAAAGGGTTAGTTTCACAACTGACATGTGAACTTCCTTGCAAAAGGTGAATTATATGTGTTTGACCACACACTTCATAGATAATGATTGGAAATTAAACAAAAAAAATCTTCAATTTTTATCCAATTTCTAGTCATAAAGGTGAGAAGATAGGTATGGCTATCGAGGGATGTTTGCTTGACTGGTGAGTTGACAATGTGTTTACTCTGACAGTAGATCAGGCAAGTTTAAATGAAGGTGCAGTTTCCTACATTAAAAGAAAAAATTTAAATTGGAGAAAGGACATTCTAGGGGGTAAATTTATTCACATAAGATGCATTGCACATATAATTAACCTAGTTGTGTAAGATGGTTTGAAAGAAATGGGGGATTAAGTTGCTCATGTTACAGACACAGTCAAATATGTTAGGCATTCACTAGTTAGGCTGAAAAATTTCAAGCATTGTGCAGAAATAGAGAAAGTAGAATGCAAAAAGATGTTATGCCTATATGTTAGCACTCGATGGAATTCTACTTATATGATGCTAGACATAGCTCCAAGATATGAAATAACTTTTGATAGGTTTAGGGATGAAGATCCTTTTTTAAGAATTGAGCTTAAGGCTGGGGATGACACACCAAGTAGATTTGATTGGGAAAAAGTTAGAAAGTTTGTGATGTTTTTGGAACACTTATATGGCCTCACTTTAGGAGTTTTAGGTTCTTTGTATGTTACAAGTAATACATTTTTTTTTTATGAAATTAGTGAGATTGATTGTCTTTTAAAAGAGTGGGAAAGTAGTGATGACTTGGAATTGAGTCTAATGTGTATGAAAATGAAGGGAAAATACAACAAAAACTAGGGAAACATTGAGAAAATGAATATGTTGATTTTTATTGCATCTGTTCTTGACCTTTGACATAAGTTGGAGTTTGTGCAATATGCTCTTTCTACGATGTATGAAGGTGACAAAGGTTTATTGATGGGGAAAAAGGTTAAGGATACCACATTTGAATTGTTTGTTGAGTATAAGAAGTTGTCACAATCTAAAAATGAAGAATCAAGCATAAGTGAAATTTCAAGTTCCACTAGTCAAGGGGAAACAAACAAAAGATTAAAGTTTTGTATCAAACGTTGAAGACTCAAATTGGAGGTGGAGATAACAAATCAGACTCGGATAGGTATTTGGGGTAGGAAGATTGGATTTGGGGTTCATCTAGTCTAATTAAGGTTGAAGAAGATTTAGATGCCCTTGAAAATCTTGAAAAAGGTATAATAATAATAATAATAATAATAATAATTATTATTATTATTATTATTATTATTATTATTATTATTATTATTATATATTGTAACAAATTTTCATTTGTTCATTGAATGATTAGTTATTATAACTTACAAGTGCTTCAATACAATTTTTTAGAGTTATCAAAGATTGCATTGGAGTCCACAATTGGTGAATAAGTCAATCAAAGAAAGACAAAGGGTTAGTTTCACATTGAGATTATGCTTTATGCTTAAGTAAGAGCTTTGTCATCAAGATTATATGCTATCAATTATCACTATTGACAATATATAATTTATTATTTTGTCTTATTGTTGAAAACTTGGAATTTAATGGTTTGTCATTTCCATATATTTATAGCACAAGATCGAGCTGAGGAGTGGGAGTTTGTGAGATAAGAAGCCATGAAGTTGTAGCTAATGTATGAAGTCATTTCAATTTTTCTTCTAGTTTTTGTTTTAAGTTTGCATAAATAGTGTTGGCCTAACAAGACCTACAATTCTTATTTTGATGATAACAAATCAAGATAAAATTGATATGGTTTCAAGTTAAACTATTGCAGGAAGCAGATAATAGAAAGGTCAAGTGTTTCAAAACTAAACTCAATGATAAAAGCTCGAGATGGGCATATTCTATAAAAGCTGGAAGAATGAAAGAGTATTGAAAGCTCAAAGAATGCTTAATGATCAAGGAAAAAACTCAAAGCAAGAACTGTCATGAAGACTTAAGAAGCTCAAGGGTTTAGAGTCTTAAGAAAGTCTTTATGTAAGTACTTCATGTAAAGATCAATATAAATTGAATTGAAACTCATTAAGAACAAGAAACTAAGAAACCAATTTTCAAATACCTTAAAATATTTTTTCCTAAATTAAAATAATAAAGGTCTCAAATGAGAAGAAGCTTTTAAAGTTAAAATTTACTTTTCTAGAAGCCATGTAATTGCCCAACTCAAGCAGGTAACTGCTCATTTTAAGAATTTAAAATATAGCAGACAGTAGGGTCCCAGGTGGCTGCCAGGAACCTACCAGGCTGTTGGGTGGTCTAACCAAGCACCTGCCTATGCTTTTGCAGGCGACTGCATACCTTCTAAGTTTTAGGTTTGAGCTATGGCAGGTAACTGCCACTCGAACAGGCTGTTTAAAACTCCAATGAAAAATTTTTTAAATTTGGCTTCTTGGGCACTACTTTTGTTCAGAACTTGGTACATACTCCAAGAAAACTTGGGGGACAAGGTATTAACTTTTAAACATCTATAAGTAGCCCCTAAAATAAGATTTTTAAATACCAAGAAAATTTCTCAGCAATCAAGAATTCTCAAAATGCTATAAATCTCTCTTGTTCACATCTTGCTTTCACTACTGAGTTGTTGTTGATCTTAACTCCAAATTTGTGCCTTCAAAGCTTGAATCTTTCAATCCAAGGAAGATAAATACGGTGATTTAATTCAATCGAGCTTTAATCTCTTTATATTGAATTACATTGAAGTATATTGTGCTGATTATAGTACTAACCTACTCTGTTTGAGAGTGTCTCTTGTACACAAATTCTTTCCTACTTCTTTGTTGTTTCTAGACGATTCAAGGTTGTTGGATCATTGTAACCAAGCGAGGGGATATTGTTTGGAGAGGTTTCTCTTCCTAAAAAATAGGGTTTTGTAAAAGGTTTGCTCCACCCAGAAAGGAGCATTCATAATGGAATCCTTTGGTAGTATTTGCCAAATGCGAGGACATAGGCTGAGGATAAGCTGAACCTCACAAAATCTTGGTGCCTTCTCTCTACCCTATACTTTTATTTTCTACACTATATTATACTGTGAATGAAAATTGCTGATTGCAGGGCTTAAGTAAGAATTCAGAGAAGACTCTTAACTCTAAAAAGTACATGTTAATTAATCTTTTGCGGAAACCCGCAAGGGAGTACATTGATTAATTTGCGGAAATCTTGGTTAAGTGAGTGCATTACAAACAATCAAAATAGGGTTTGCACATACTTACAAGGTTGTTACCAAAAGCATCAAGAGTTTGATCGATTGATTTCAATTTTGTTGATTGATTGGATTGTTTATCTTTCAAGTACTTTGTTGAGTGTTTGGGTTGTGATTGTTATTTGGTTAACTTAATTAAGTTTGCTATTGTAATTAAAATACAAAAAGTTTTAAAAAGGACATAAATTTTTAATTAACCCAATTCACCCCCCTCTTAGGAATGCTATTCTATTTTCAATTAGTTTAGATTTTATATTTTTTTTTTGTTTTAATTTTGCCCAAATAATTTGAATTTCATGTGAAATTAGGAATAGCTTCCCAAGGGGGGGGGGAATTGACTTTTAAAACTTTTTTCTTAGTTCTTTTTAAAGTCCTTAACTTCTTTTAATATTTAACCAATTCTTTAACTTGTTTATTTATTTTGTCAAACAAACAAGAACTTGGTTTCTTTTAAACAATCAACAAGACAACTAATAAAACATTCAATCTTCAATCACACAAATAATTAAAATAGTCAAGCCAATCAACGACAATGCTCAAACTAACAACCAATTTGATTTCCAAATATAAGTTCACTGCAACACTATTAGATTGATGAAATCATTCAAGATTTAGTACTCTTGGAATATAAAACAAATCTTTATACCATCCAATCACAATCAATATAAGATATGTAACTTTCAGCTTTTGATGTTTTCAGCCCCGTGGTGAATATGAGTTTTGAATAAAGCCTTGTATATATGAAATTTCTTCTTCAATATGATATTCAATATAAAATCCAATTTACTCTTTCCAAACTTCAGAATTCAAATAAACTCTTAAGTTAATTTCTCTTTGGGATGTTTAGCCAAGTAACGTACTCCCGTATGGTTTCTGCAAAGAATGGTTCAACCAACGTACTCCCTTTCAGTTTTCACAACCCAAATCAAAATCAAACTTTAAGGTTTACTTGATTTCCAAATATACTTAGTTAATATGCTGTTCAAATTTAAACCATCCACGCAATTTAAATATGTACTGAAAATAAAGAATAGGGAAATAGAGAGTGAGACGGAGATTTTTATGAGATTCGGCTTATACCCAGCCTACGTCCTCGGCTTTGGCAAACCACTAAAGGGATTCACTAAACATGTTCCTTTAACGAGCGGAACAAACCTTTACAACACTCCTTGGTTAAGGATAGAGCCTGCCTTCTCTAAATGATATCCCCTCGTCTGGTCACTCCTTAACTGGGCTAGAGCTCGCCTCTCTAAGAAATATCCCTTGGTTAGCCAATGATCCAAACAACCCTTGGAATCTTCAATCTATAAGATACAAATCAAATAGATGCATATAAAGAACTTGCTCCTCAAAGAGCTAGTTAGTACAACAATTATAGCACAACTAATATACTTCAAAGTAAATCACAATAGGGAATATAACTTGAAGCTCAAGGAAGTATATTACCGATTAATTCTTTCAATGATTGAAAGATTTAGAATTTATAGCACAATTCCGGTGGAATAAGATCAATAAAATCTCAATTGAATTCGTGCACAATATGTGAGCTTGAGAGCAAGAGAGAGCCTTGAAAATTTGAGAGCAATTTGAGAAAGGCTTTGAAGTTTTTTAGAATTTGAATTCTTGGTGCATTGATTCAATGATCTTTGAGGCTTATTTATAGACTTTAAAAGTGTACAACTTGATCCCCAAGTGTGTTGAAGTATCCCTAAAGTTTCCATAAATTTTGAGCCCCAAGCAACCTCATTTAAAAATTTGACCGTTATGAGAAAATTCAAAACAGCTGCGTGGCATTAGACTGTCCATTTTGGGCAGTCATCTGTCTAGTTAAATTAAAGAGGTAGTAGGGTGTCAAACTTCTGTACAAACATGCACAAACATCTCATTTTTCTCTGACATTCGTCTGTCATGCTGTCAACTTCGAGCACCCTTTAGTATTTTGGTCATAACTTTTTCTGTATAACTCCAAATTTAATGATCTTGGTGTCAAATGAAAGATAAGATAAAATAATAAAACTTTAATGTTGAAAACATTTTAAAATAAAGATTTTTGTTGGATAAAAATGTACATCAATGCAGATATAGAAAAATTGACAGCATTTGAGAAATCTTCTTTTTGGTGCTTTTCATTCCAAAACTGATTCTATCCTTTTTGAAAAAATTTACCTTCTAAAAATATTTTCCAAGTATGTTCAAACGTATCTAGGTCCAATAAATTTACCTAAGAGTTTCATGCATCCATATTTAAATTCTTTGAAGTACTTACATGAAATTTCCTAGACTTTTTCAATTCTTGAATTCCTTGAGGCCTTTATACTTGTTTCATCTTTCTTTGAGATTTCCATGTTAATCACTTGGGCTTTCATTCTTTGAATTTGTTTCTTTAATATCAATGCTCTCATGATCTTTAGGCTTTAAAACTTTAAATCCATGATTCAAGCTTGATATAGTCATCCTTATCTGAGGTACAGGCTCTCATGAACTCTTTAACCTTACATTCTTCATTTAGTCTTAAAAATACATCACTTAACATAGCATGTTAAGATTCACTTGTTTGTTAGCATAAAAAATAAAATG
Organism: Malania oleifera; assembly: GCF_029873635.1. Classification (NCBI taxonomy): domain Eukaryota; kingdom Viridiplantae; phylum Streptophyta; class Magnoliopsida; order Santalales; family Ximeniaceae; genus Malania; species Malania oleifera. Next base: position 30,079,705 of record NC_080425.1, read on the forward strand.
TTAAGTCTTGTAAGGTTAATATCATGTTTGGTCTGTAATATAATAGTAGGGACTTTGAACTCTAAAAAGTCGAGCACGATATGGTCTTTAGACCCTTGAGAGTCGTGGGAATTTTATGAATTTATCCTGACAATGCTTGAATTAGGAATGTGGATTTATGATATAATTTAAATTTATATGCTCAAAGTCAAGTAGACGACAAACTAGCAACTCATCAAATTTTGTTCAAAGTTTGGCGATTTATATACAGAAGAATTTGAATTTAAGTGAATTTTGGTTGATTTTGTTAAATGTTAAAGACTTACATGAGTTACATCTTAGTATCTTGAGTGTTTACAATATATTAATAATTTTATAAAAAGATATAAATAAAAATAAATTTTATAAAAAGACAACATGGATGCAATAGAAATAATTTTTGAAAATCATTAAGTTGAATTTTGAAAGCATAGAATGACCTTTTTTTTCCATAATTAATTGTAATTTGGTTCCGTCAAATTCGATTAATTGAATTAATCAAAAATTTGTTCGATTGGGTAAGGGTCGGGTAAGAAGGTTAGTTTAGTTTGTTCAGTGATCGCATATAGTTAACCGAATTTTTTAGATTAATATGGTCAATTGACCAAATTGGTCAAACTAGCCGATTGCACACCTCTGCCAAGCTAGTCCTCCCCCTCTAGGTTGCTGACCAATAAAATTATTCAATTTGGATGACGTGAATCCCATTTAAAAGTAAGCAAAGTTAAGATAGCGTCCCCTACTTTGGTCATCCAAATAGATTTTTTGTTTTCATTTTTAGTTTTTGTTAGTGTATTTTAATATTATTATTTTATTTATTATCTTAAAAAAAAAATGTATCTTGAAATGAGTTATGTATCTACATTTAATTAGGTCATTCATTTGTGTATTTTATAAATTCATACAATTAATTATGTGAGTGTATCTTAAAATTAGGTATGTACCTATTTAATATATATACATCTTATTTATTAAGTGCATGAAGAATGAAAGATCATTTTGTGTCTATAAATAGACTCTTAAGGCATTGGTACTATACACCAATCTCTTCACATCATTTTTCATGTCATCATTCTTTCAAGTCTAGAGAGTTTGACAAGTGAAAAAATATGTTTTCTTTTGTGAAGCTTTGGACTATTTCGTTTGTGTAGAATTGGAAAGAGTCATACGATTCAAATTGAGCTGTTTGAGAGACAAGTATTGAGGATTTCGGTTGTACCAGTTTGGATCTAAACTAAAAATCGTAGAGGACTTGAATCTCCTTTAAGGCATTGTGTACAACATTAAAGAGGGGGAACATTTTTTGAAGAGAGAAAATTTAGGGGATTTAAAAAACAAAGAAAGTGAAGTTTTAAGGAAGGATAGGAGGTTTGGGCCTTGAAGAATTGAATCTCGAGATATAGAGAGGAGGGCTACAAAGAAGAATCATTCAGAAGAAAGGCGTAGGGAGTGTTGCTCTGCTTAAGCTTAGGAAAGAAGCCAATCAAAAGTTGGGTGCATAAGAGGTACGAAGTGTTGGGCTATTTCCTTCCATATGGAGGAAAGCTCAAGTGGGTTTTATTAAAGCCCAAAGCCTAACCCTTTAGTGTGATAACCTAATGGAAGTCAAAAAAATATATGAGAGGAGTGATTAGCCGCAACTTTCCCAAGAGAGAGAGAGAGAGAGAGAGAGAAACGTAGGTTTTTCCTCATACGGCCCAAATTTCATCAAAACTCTGATCCCACTTTGTTTGTGTTTTGATCAAGCTGAAATTTGGAGAAGAGGTTCAAAACTCAAGGAGCTACAATCTGAACAGTGGAGATCGGATTTGAGCTTAGGAGTTAGGACTTGTGCTCGTGAACAGTAACCATAATTTTGGTATATTCTCTCCAATTCTCGTTGTATTTGCCAAGATTGATGATATATCTTGATGAAATATATTTGTAGTCTCTAATTACGATTAAAGAAGACTTTGTATACCCATTATTTGGTTGATAGTGGAGATTTCATTTGGACTAGATCTTGTGGTTTTTGTTCCTCACACTAGGGAAGTTTTCCATATAAAAATTGCTTGTGCACTTGTGGTCTGGTGTGATTGATTATTTTTCTTATTATTTTAAGCATGTATAAAAGTAGAGATACACTATATTTGCTTGCATATAGGGAGAAGAATTATTCCGTTGTGGTTGTTTGTTGATACCCTTCCTAGCAAAGTGGTATCAGAGTCAAGTTGACAGTTTAAGTTATGGAAGCAAATACGAGAAAAATGATTAATCTCAATGGTTTAAATTATCACGTATGGAAAGGAACAATGGAGGATCTTATTTATGTGAAAGATTATTACCTACCGGTGTTTAGTGCTGAAAAACCCAAAAAAAAAAAAAAATGTCTGATGTGGAATGGACTTTGTTACATCGATAGGTGTGTGGGTATATCAAATAGTGGGTAGATGATAATTTTTTGAACCATATTAGTGGAGAGACAAATGCACGTTCTTTATGGAGTAAACTTGAACAGCTATATGCTAGAAAGACTAGAAATAATAAGTTGTTTCTAATTAAACAAATGATGGCTTTAAGGTGCCAGGATGGGACTCCTTTATCTGATCACCTGAATACATTCCAAGGAATAATCAATTTGCTGGAATGGATATTAAGTTTGATGATGAGATACAAGGGTTATGTTAGCTTGGTTCATTACCGGACTTGTGGGAGATGCTTAGAACTTCATTGTCTAACTCCACTCCAGAAGGCGTAATCACAATGGATATGGCCAAGAGTTGTTTTATAAATGAAGAGATGAGAAGAAAAACATAGGGATCCTCTTCACAGTCAGAGATTTTGGTTACAGAAAAAATGGGGAGAAGTAAGAGCAGAGGTCTAAAGAATAGAGATAACAGCAGAAGCAAGTCCAACAAGTTTGAAAATGTTGAGTGTCATCACTGGGGGAAAAAGGGACACATCAAGAAATATTGCAGTCAATTGAAGAAAGAAAACAAGAATGAGAAAGGGAAGGGAACGAAGAATAGAGATGACAAAGTTGGTGATGATAGAGTTGCTACCACCACTCCTGCAGTCTTCCTCATTGTTTATGATGATGAGATGATAAATGTTGCATACCATGAGACCAGTTGGGTGATTGAAAGTGGTGCCTCCATTTATGCTACATCTCAGAAGGATTTATTTACATCCTATAGATCTGGTGACTTTGGAACAGTAAAAATGGCCAACGATGGCTTGGTTAAAGTCATTGGAATTGGGGATGTGTATCTTAAGACATATAATGGCATGATTTTAGTTCTCAGAGATGTGAAGCATATTCTTGAGATTCATTTGAATTTTATTTCTACTAGTAAAATTAATTATGAAGGGTATTATAGCACTTTGAGTGATGGCCAATGGAAGCTCACCAGGGGTGCTATGGTTATGGCTTGAGGCATGAAGCACTCTACACTATACATTCTGCAAGCAAAGATCCCCAATGACATTGTTAATGCGATGGAGGATAATGGTACGTCATAATTATGGCACAAGAAACTGGCTCATATGAGTGAGAAAGGATTAACTCTACTGGGGAAGAAAAGTCTACTATGTGAACTGAAAAGTACACTTCTAAAAAGGTGTACTTATTGTTTGTCAAGGAAGCAGAGCAGAGTTTACTTCAAAAATTCCCCTTACTCGAGAAAGTCAGAGATACTGGATTTGGTACATTCAGATGTGTGTGGCCCTATGAAGATCAGAACACTTGGTGGCTCCAAAATACTTTGTGATATTTGTAAATGATCATTCAAGGAAGTTGTGGGTATATACCTTAAATTCAAAAGATTAAGTGTTGGTCGAGTTCAAGCAATTCAAGCCCTGGTTGAGAGACAGACTAGGAAGAAATTGAGGTGCATCCAAACTGATAATGGTGGAGAGTAGTTTGATCCATTTGATGAGTATTGCATATAGCAGGGTATTCAGCATCAAAAGCAAACCCCAAAAACTCTTCAATTGAATGGCATAAGAGAAAGGATGAACAGAACATTGGTTGAGAGAGTGAGATGTTTGCTTTCACAAGCCTAGTTTCCAAAATCCTTTTTGGGGGGGGGGGGGGGGGGGAAGAGAGGCATTGAGCACTGTTGTTCATGTGTTGAATCTTACACCCTATGTTCCTCTACAGTTTGAACAAGTGAAAGTAGTCTTCTCTTGATCCTCGGGTGCTACAAAAATTTGATAATAACTAGAAAATTCATCCAAGAAATAGTAAAAGGAATTACCAACTACTTTTTCGAGCATCTAATTTAGGAAAGGTAACGGGAAGTGATCTTTTCGGCTAACCGAATTCAATTTACAATAATCAATGCACATTCTCCAACCCGTTAATTTCCTAGATGGGATCAACTCTTTATTAGCATTTTCAATGACAGTCAAACCAGATTTTTTTGGAACTACCCATGTCGGGCGTACCCATTTGCTGTCAGAGATCGGGTAAATGATATGGACAACTAATAATTTCAGCACTTTGTTCTTTACCACCTCCTTCATTGTTGGATTCAACCTCCGTTGTGCATCACAAACTAGTTTATCGTCTCCTTCCAGGAAAATGTTGTGAGTACAAATCAAAGGGTCGATACCCTTGATATCTGCAATGGTCCATCCTATCGCTCCTTGATGCTTTCTTAGTACCTGTAATAACTTAGTTTCTTGTTTAAGGTGAGAAGAAATTACCACAGGGAATGTGCCTTCTGCTGGACCCAGGAAAACATGTTTTGGCTCTTCAGGCAATGGTTTCAGCTCAAGTGTTGGAATTTCTTCTTCTGATGACTTCATAATTTCGAGCAGGTTGATAACTTCAAACGTTGGCTTATGCCAACTACTTGTGTAATTTGCATCCAATAAGTGAGGGGAACAATCTATCTCTAGAAATTGCCCCTCCAATCCTGGAAATTTTTCATCAAATACCTCAAGTTGTTCAGAAGAGTAATTTTCAAACGCGCCATCAACATCAAGTACTGACAATAGCTCTAAAATATCCAAACCATCTATTACGTCAACTGCATGTTTTTCTGCATCATCGCACTCACTTGACATCTTGTAAGCATTGAACATGTTCATTTCTAATGTCATGTTTCCAAATGTGAGCTTAAGTACTACACTTCAACAATTAATCAAGGCATTAGAAGTAGTAAGGAAATAACAGGGTCTTGATATATGGTGGAGATAAGTTGTTGCATGTCCAGAAAAAATGAAGTCCACGGGGTAGTAAAATTTGTCAACTTGAACCAACACATCCTCAACAATGCCTCGCGGAGCTTTTATGGATTTGTCTGCTAATTGTAGCATCATAGTGGTTTTCTTTAACTCACCTAAACTCAGCTGCTAATATATCAAATATGGGAGCAAGTTCACACTACTCCTCAAATCAAGTAAAGCTCTCCCGATAAGAGATTCACCAATCATGATAGAAATAGTGGGAGAACTAGGATCTCTAAGTTTTTTGCGGAGTCTGACTCAATATCAATGCGCTAACTTGCTCAGTCAAGAAAGTCTTTTTCTTCATGTTCAATTTCCTTTTTACTGTGCATAGGTCTTTCAAAAATTTTGCATGTGCAGGGACTTGCTGTATGGCATCCAATAGTGGAATGTTGATTTTCACCTATTTGAATATTTCTTAAATCTCAGTGTGATACTTATTTTTCTGACCATATGTCAACCGCTGAGGATAGGGTACCACAGGTTGATACTCCTTAACAGTCTCATCCTCCTTATTATCAGACTTCTTTGAACTTGAGCTTGCTTCATCCGATTTTTCTTTTCCTTTATCTGTCTCAGTTGTCACTTTAGGTGTTGGAGTAACTATTTGTCAATAAGTAGGCATTTTAGGATAGGAAACTTCCTTTCTGCTTCTCAAGGTAATAATTGCCTTAGCTAACTCAAAAAGCATCCCCTGAAACATTGTGCACCGATTGTTGTGGCTGTTGATATACCTAAGGATTTGGCTAAGGCCGTGCAGGAAATTTCCCTTTTTCTAAGGTATTCAGCTGTGTACCATCTTATTCATGGTATCTCTCCATTCACTGAAGGCTTGATTACTTTGATTGTTGGTCGTGACGTGAATCTGCATGAATTGCTGAAACATGTTTACCATCTGTGTCATGCTATCATCAGCAGACTTCTTTTTTGGAATAGGAGCTAAATTTAGTTGAAATCCCAGAGGTGCATAGCTCAGATAAATATGTTGCGGCTGATACCGCGGTTGAGGAGATTTCCATGTTTCGCTTGTTTGATCTAAATTCCTAGGAAGAAATTTAGTTCACCCATCATGCTCATCTCAAATTCATTTTGCATAGTGTTTGCAAATTCATTGCACAAATCTTTATTTGTAGCTCCAAATATGATATCATCAACGCATACTTGAACTAGGAGCATGTCATCTTTCTTAGACTTTATAAAGAGTGTTGTGTCTATCCTTCCTTTGATAAATCCATTGTCCAGTAGAAAGCTGCTTAGTCTTTCATACCAAGCTCTATGAGCTTGCTTTAAACCGTACAAGGCTTTTGTTAGTCTATAAACGTGATCTGGATTCTTATGATTTCAAAGTCTAGGGGTTGTTCTATATATACCTCTTCACTTATGTAGCCATTTAAAAATGCGCTTTTGACATCCATTTGATATAGCTTGAAATCCTCAAAAGCAGCATAGGCTAAAAGCATTAGAATGGCTTCCATTCTCACTACAGGTGCAAAGGTTTCTTCAAAATCTATTCCTTCTTCCTGGTTATATCCCTGAGCTACTAGTCTTGCCTTATTTCTAACAACTATCCCATGTTCATCTTTCTTGTTCTTATATATCCATTTTGTTCCAATGATTGTCTTATCTTTAGGTCTAGGAACTAATGTCCATACTTTGTTTCTCTCAAACTGGTTTAACTCTTCTTGCATGGAAACACCTACGATTCATCCTCAAATGCTTCACTCACACTCCTCGATTCTTCTTGAGATAGAAAGGCAAAATGACTAATCATATTCCTAAGTGAGGATCGTGTGGCTACTCCGCGTAATGGTTCACCTATTATTTGATCAATGGGATGATTCTTTATGTACTTCCATTCTCTAAGTGTTTTATTAACCTCATTTTCAATTTGATCAGTTTTAGCATATGGTTCCTTAATTTCATTTTTATTTCTTGAATCATTTTCAATGGAGAGTTTTTCAAATTCCTTATTTTTCTCAATTTCATCTTCATCAGTTTGTTTTGAGAAGGGATTTGACTCATTGAACACTACATGAATGGATTCTATAACGGTTAATGTTCATTTGTTGTATACTCTGTAGGTTTTACTATTTAAGGCATACCCTAGGAAGATACCTTCATCTGATTTCACATCAAACTTTCGTAAATGTTCATTGTCTCCAAGTACAGAACATTTATAGCCAAAGACATGAAAATATGATATGTTTGGTCTATGACCATTCCATAATTCGTACGAAGTCTTATTTAGAGATGGTCTATTAATCAAAACTTTATTTAGAATATAGCAGGCGGTATTTACTGCCTCAACCCAGAAGTACTTAGGTAGTTTATGTTCGTTAAGCATAGTTCTGGCCATTTCTTGTATAGACCTATTCTTCCTTTCAACTACACCATTTTTTTGTGGTGTTCTAGGAGCCGAAAAATTATGAGCAATTCCTAATGAATTACAGTAGTCTTCCATGCTTTGATTTTTAAATTCTCTACCACTACTAGTTCGGATTTTAGTGACAGTATAACCTTTTTCATTTTGAATTTTCTTATACAGATTTATGAATTGTTCATGCGCTTCATCTTTGTGACCTTAAAATAGAACCCATGTATATCTTGAATAATCATCAACTATGACGAATGTGTATGATTTTCCTCCTAAACTCTGAATAGGGTTTGGACCAACTAGATCTAAGTATAGTATTTGAAGTGGCCTAGTAGTAGAGATTACTTTCTTCTTATTAAAGCTCATTCTTGCTTGTTTTCTTAGTTGGCATGCATCACATATTTTATCTTTCACGAGTTTAGTCTTAGGCAATCCCTTAACTAATTCTTCCTTAACAAGTTTAGATATTAAATCCATGTTTGCGTGTCCTAATCTCCCATGCCAAATTCAACTAATCTCATTTATGGCAGAGAAACAAGCAACATGTTGAGATGCAAGATTATCAAGACTAGTGATGTATACATTTTCATGACGATCAATAGTAAACAATATTTTATTTTCTGATTTGTTCTCTACTGTGCATTTGTCATGTTCGAATGAGACTTTATAACCTTTATCACATAGTTGGATTATACTCAATAAGTTATGTTTCAATCCATCTACTAACAACACATTATCAATGACAAGTGAAGGTTCCTTACCAACTTTACCAACTCCAATGATTTTACCTTTACAGTTATCCCCAAATGTAACGAATCCTTCATCTTTGGATATGATATATGCAAATTTAGCTTTATCTCCTATCATGTGTCGCGAGCATCCGCTATCTGTATACCACTTGTCCTTCGAGGAGGACAATCTCAAGCACATCTACAGGACATAATCAGATAACTACTTTTGGCACCCAGATTTTCTTGGGTCCATGGGGGTTAGTGCTAGATTCTCCTTTTACTTTCCAGACTTTCTTTATTTTGACATCTTTATTTTTGAAAGGAAAGTCAAATTTTATGGGACCCAGCCTCTTACATTTAAAACATGTAATATTTCTATAATAGTCTTTAGTTGGAACATACGATTTTGACTCTCTTACAAAATATCCCATGTAGAGATGTTTCTGTTTTAGATTCTCCTTCCCATTAAAACCAAGACCTTCCTTCTCTAGGGAATTTGAGCTCCTAGGAGTTTTTCAAAATTGTTTTGGTCCTTAGTAAATTTACATATAATCTTAGTTTTATCTTTCAAATTCTTTTCTAAGTCCTCAATTTTCAAATCCTTGTCTTTCATGAGAGATGCATGAGATTCATTTTGATGTTCAACTAACTTTGAAAATTCTTTCATTTTTAATTTAAAAAAAAAAATATTCATTTTCTCAAGCATTTTAAGTGTGTACAAATATTCCTGATGTAATTCGTCATACAAAAGCATGCTATTTTCATTTTCTAAATCACTTGTACCTCGTGGTCATTGTATGCCATCAGACATAGATTTTCCATCTCATCATTACTAGATTCAAATTCTGAACTACTAGTACTGTGTGTGTCCCAGCCTACCTTTAGAGCCTTCTTCTTCTTCTTCTTAGACCCTTTCTTCAATTGGGGACAATCCGGCTTGATGTGTCCAAATTCTCTGCAATTATAGCACATGAGGGGATCATCTTTTTTCTTCCTTTTACTTGACTCTCCCTTTTCTTCTTTTGAGCCCTTGAATTTTATGGTGTATTTCTTGTTCTTTTTTATGAACTCTCCAAATCTCTTGATGATGAGTGTCATGTTGTCATCCGATTCCGAGTCACTTCCCTCACTAGAGCAGTGAGATAATGCCTTAAGTGTTGTGGCTTTCTTTGCTTTACTTTGCTCATTCTTCCTCTCATTTATTGCAAGCTCATATGTGATGAGCAATCCAATTAGTTCGTCAACCAACATCTCCTTGAGATTTCTTCCTTTAACTATTGTCGTAGCTTTCGCTTCCCAAACTAAAGGTAGTCCCCTGAGTATTTTCCTGATCAACTCATAAGTAGGGTAAGATTTTTCAAGTGCATTTAAAGAATTTGTGATGTCTTTGAATCTGGTGTACATGGATTGAATAGATTTATCAGCAGTCATTTTAAATGCTTCATATTCACTGGTGAGTATGTCTATCCTACTATCTTTTACTTCCTTAGTACCTTCATATGTAACTTCTAATTTTTCCCAAATTTCTTTAGCAGAGTTACATGTCATTACCCTATTAAATTCATTTACATCTAGTGCACAGAATAGCAAGTTCATTGCAATAGCATTTATTTGTACCGATTTCTAGTCTTCCTATGTATACTCATCTTCAGTTTTAGGTACATTTACTTTATCAATTAATTTCATGGGAACATGATTTCCCTTAGTAATCATTTTTCATACCTTCCAATCTACATTTAATAGGTATATGCTCATCCTACGTTTCCAATAAGTGTAGTTTACACCACAAAAAATTGGTGGTCTAGTGGATGAGTGTCCCTCACCAAATGGAGTTACACCGATGTGTGTCATGTGATATTTTTACAAATGAACAATTACGTCTATGTAAACCCTCTCTGAT